>NC_134353.1:922531475-922876475 GCF_048569485.1 Anomaloglossus baeobatrachus | reverse complement strand
GTGTGGGGTGTGTGTGTGTGTGTGTGTGTGTGTGTGGGTGTGTGTGTGTGTGTGTGTGTGTGTGTGTGTGGGGGGGTGTGTGCGGTGTGTGGGGGTGTGTGCGGTGTGTGGGGGGGGTGTGTGGTGTGTGTGTGTGGTGTGTGTGTGGTGTGTGTGGGGTGTGTGTGGGGTGTGTGTGGGGGGTGTGTTTGGGGGGTGTGTGGGGGGTGAGTGTGTGTGTGGGTGTGTGTGGGTGTGTGGGGGGTGTGTGGGGGGTGTGTGTGTGTGTGGGGGGGTGGTGTGTGTGGGGGGGTGGTGTGGGTGGGGTGTGTGTATGGGTGGGGTGTGTGTGTGGGTGGGTGTCCGCTAAAGGAATCCACCGTCGCATTTCCAATAACGAAATTTTGCAGACGCTCCATGTGACTCAGGGAACGTCACAGACTATGTTTTGACAGGAAAATTTACAGTTACTCTCCAAAACACCGATCTCCATTAAAAAGTCAATGGAGATAGGAGCTACAGCTTATTAATAGAGGCTGTGAGTGGTTGCTATAGGAACAAAATCAAATTGTTAGTATAAGAAGCCTATGTGTGAGGTAATAAGATGTCAATAGAGAGACAGACATAACCTGACAGGGAAAGAGAGACAGAGGGGGTCAAAGAGACAGACAGAGGGGGGCAAAGACAGACATGGCTAGAGCCTGACACACAGAGACACACACACACACACACACACACACACACACACACACACACACACACACAGAAAGAGATAGACAGACACAGACAGAAAGACTGGGAGAGACACACAGAGACCATTACTATCCCTGGCAACGCCCGGGTACTACAACTAGTAATATAATAAAAATAATACATCACAAATGGTAGGAAATATTGTGATAAAAAATAACCAATAGTCCCTATGTGCTCTTGGTGGTCCCCACCGGTCTTTATTTATTTGTCCTACAGTGATGTCATGTACTTCCATGTGATAGTTGCAACCAATCAAGCATCACCACAGAGGCTGGTGATTGGCTGAAGCAGCCACAAGCGTGTATATGACATCATTGATGCAAAGAAAACAGAGACCGACAGGCGCTAGTGGAGCATCGGTGCGGAATCACTTGGTACTTTTTCTTTTTTGTTTTTTTTAAATTTATTACATTTGTATTGTTAACAAAATTAATCCCTTTATTTGTATGTTATGCAATAACACGAATATTAATGCGGCCCCATTCTTTAGGGCATCCACTCATCACCAAAACCTATGCTCCTTTCGTTAACTTCCTCCAGAGCAGCGCTTCTGGACACTTTGTGTTGTCAAGTGCTATACAAGACCCATTCGTGTAATACATGGAATACTATGTAAGGACTGACTATAAATGTAGTGGTGGCTCACGTGGATAGGTGATAACTAATGATGAGCGATTATCGAAATACTCGGATTTGCGAAACTCGTAACGAGAACTGTCCAATACTCGCGTATTTGTTCCAAAAAGCAAGTGCAATGCAAGTCACTGGTGAAAAACTTGCAATGTAACGAGTAACTGGAATTCCGCACTATTCGCTACTCGCACAAATAATACGGCATTCGGGTTAGGCTAAGTTCACATTTCCACTAAAATGTATCAGTCGAAATCCACCGCTATCGTAAACAACGGAATCCGTTTAGCGGATTCCGTTGTGTCCCATAGACTTGCATTAGTGGCGGATTGCGAATGATGACCCTACGTTGCATCCGCTGCGTCGCGGTCTGTCGTTTTTTGACTGCGAGCCGGGCGGGGAGCAACACAGCATGTAACGTTTTTCGGGCCGTCCGTCGAAAACAACGCACCACGCAGGAATCCGTCGCCATCCGTCACACTTGCAATGTATGTCTATGGTGCTGGATTCCGTCGTAATGCGTCTTACGACGGAATCCAGCACTGGATTCCGTCATGCTCTACTGAGCATGCCCAGCATGTTTGGCACGCCCACTGGGCTGTCCCAAACACAAACGGATCATGACTGATCCGTCAAAAAACGGATGCACAGCGGATGTAACGGACGCAACTGATCCGTTTTTTCACAGGATTCCTGTGAAAGGAATCCTGTGAAAAACACATTAGTTGCATCAGTTGACATCTAAAAAACAACTGATACGTTACTGACGGACCTGACGGATTGAAAACAACGGAAGTGTGAACTTAGCCTTAGGCTAAGTTCACACTTCCGTTGTTTTGCATCAGTCACAATCCGTAGCCTTGAGGAATTACGGTATCCTGCAAAATATTTAGCAGGAATCCTGTTTTTCCCCATAGGCTTCTATTAGTGACGGATTGTGACTGATGATGCTGCGTTGCATCCGCTGCGTCGCGGTCAGTCGTTTTTTTAACTGACCGCCGGGCGGGAGCAACGCAGCATGTAACGTTTTTTGAGCAGCGCGAGCCGTAGGATTTCGCTGCGCATGCGCTCTCTGGCTCCCCGCCCCCGTAACCAGGATAAACATCGGGTAACCAAGCAATGCGCTTTGGTTAGTTACCCGATATTTACAGTGGTTACGGGGCAGGGAGCCAGCGCTAAGCTGGTATCCAAGATAAATATCGGGTAACCAAGCAAAGAAGGGAATTTTGTTTACTTACCGTAAATTCCTTTTCTTCTAGCTCCTATTGGGAGACCCAGACAATTCGGGTGTATAGCTTCTGCCTCCGGAGGCCACACAAAGTATTACACTTTAAAAGTGTAACCCCTCCCCTCTGCCTATACACCCTCCTGTGGATCACGGGCTCCTCAGTTTTGGTGCAAAAGCAGGAAGGAGGAAACTTATAAATTGGTCTAAGGTAAATTCAATCCGAAGGATGTTCGGAGAACTGAAAACCATGAACCAAAAGAACAAATCAACATCAACAACATGTGTACACAAAAGAACAACCAGCCCGAAGGGAACAGGGGCGGGTGCTGGGTCTCCCAATAGGAGCTAGAAGAAAAGGAATTTACGGTAAGTAAACAAAATTCCCTTCTTCTTTGTCGCTCCATTGGGAGACCCAGACAATTGGGACGTCCAAAAGCAGTCCCTGGGTGGGTAAAAGAATACCTCGATAAAAAGAGCCGAAACGACCCCCTCTTACAGGTGGGCAACCGCCGCCTGAAGGACTCGCCTACCTAGACTGGCGTCTGCCGAAGCAAAGGTATGCACCTGATAGTGTTTCGTGAAAGTGTGCAGACTAGACCAGGTAGCTGCCTGACACACCTGCTGAGCCGTAACCCGGTGCCGCAATGCCCAGGACGCACCCACGGCTCTGGTAGAATGAGCTTTCAGCCCCGAAGGAAGCGGAAGCCCAGAAGAACGGTAGGCTTCAAGAATCGGTTCCTTGATCCACCGAGCGAAGGTTGACTTGGAAGCCTGCGAACCCTTACGCTGGCCAGCGACAAGGACAAAGAGCGCATCTGAACGGCGCAGGGGCGCCGTGCGAGACACGTAGAAATGGAGTGCTCTCACTAGATCTAATGAGTGCAAATCCTTTTCACACTGGTGAATTGGATTAGGGCAAAATGAAGGTAAGGCGATATCCTGATTGAGATGAAACGGAGATACCACCTTAGGGAGAAATTCCGGGACAGGACGCAGAACCACCTTATCCTGGTGAAAAACCAGGAAGGGGGCTTTGCATGACAGCCCTGCAAGCTCCGATACTCTTCGGAGTGATGTAACTGCCACTAGAAATGCCACCTTCTGCGAAAGACGTGATAAAGAGACATCCCGCAGCGGCTCGAAAGGTGGTTTCTGAAGAGCCGTTAGCACCCTGTTAAGGTCCCAGGGTTCCAGCGGATGCTTGTAAGGTGGGACTAAGTGGCAAACTCCCTGCAGGAACGTGCGGACCTGCGGAAGCCTGGCCAGGCGCTTTTGAAAAAATACGGAGAGCGCCGATACTTGTCCTTTGAGAGAGCCGAGTGACAAACCCTTGTCCATTCCGGATTGAAGGAATGACAGAAAAGTGGGTAAGGCAAAAGGCCAGGGAGTAAAACCATTATCAGAGCACCAGGATAAGAAGATCCGCCAAGACCTGTAATAGATCTTGGCGGACGTTGGCTTCCTGGCTTGTCTCATGGTGGCAATAACATCCTGAGATAACCCTGAAGACGCTAGGAGCCAGGACTCAATGGCCACACAGTCAGGTTGAGGGCCGCAGAATTCAGATGGAAAAACGGCCCTTGTGACAGCAAGTCTGGGCGGTCTGGAAGCGCCCACGGTTGACCCCCCGTGAGCTGCCACAGATCCAGGTACCACGACCGCCTCGGCCAATCTGGAGCGACGAGAATGGCGCGACGACAGTCGGACCTGATCTTGCGTAACACTCTGGGCAGCATCGCCAGAGGAGGAAATACATAAGGCAGTCGAAACTGCGACCAATCCTGAACTAACGCGTCCGCCGCCAGAGCTCTGATCTTGAGACCGGGCCATGAATGCCGGGACTTTGTTGTTGTACCGTGACGCCATGAGATCGACGTCCGGCGTTCCCCAGCGGCGACAGAGCTCTCGAAACACGTCTGGGTGAAGAGACCATTCCCCCGCGTCCATGCCCTGACGACTGAGAAAATCTGCTTCCCAGTTTTCTACGCCCGGGATGTGAACTGCGGAGATCGTGGAGGCTGTGGCTTCCACCCACTGCAGAATCCGCCTGACTTCCTGGAAGGCATGACGACTGCGCGTGCCGCCCTGGTGGTTGATGTATGCGACGGCAGTGGCGTTGTCCGACTGTATACGGATCTGTCTGCCCTCCAGCCACCGATGGAAAGCCAATAGGGCTAGATACACTGCCCTTATCTCCAGAACATTGATCTGAAGGGAAGACTCTACCGGAGTCCAGGTTCCCTGAGCTCTATGGTGGAGGAAAACCGCTCCCCACCCTGACAGGCTCGCGTCTGTGGTGACCACAGCCCAGGTTGGGGGTAGGAAGGATTTTCCTTGCGATAGAGAATTGGGAAGGAGCCACCACTGAAGAGACGTCTTGGTTGCAAGGGAAAGAGAGACGTTCCTGTCGAGGGAAGTCGACCTCCTGTCCCATTTGTGAAGAATGTCCCATTGGAGTGGCCGCAGATGGAATTGCGCGAAGGGCACTGCCTCCATCGCTGCCACCATCTTCCCCAGGAAGTGCATGAGGCGCCTCAAGGGGTGTGACTGACCCCGAAGAAGAGATTGCACCCCTGCCTGCAGAGAAAGCTGCTTGTCCTGCGGTAGCTTGACTACCGCTGACTGTGTATGAAACTCCATCCCGAGGTAAGTCAGTGATTGGGTCGGTGTCAACTTGGATTTCGGGAAGTTGATGATCCACCCGAACTGCTGGAGAGTTGCCAGAGTGACGGTAAGGCTGTGTTGACACGCCACCCGAGAAGGTGCCCTGACTAGGAGATCGTCTAAGTAGGGAATCACCGAGTGGCCCTGAGAGTGTAGGACCGCCACAACGGATGCCATGACTTTGGTGAAAACCCCTGGGGCTGTCGCCAGGCCGAAAGGCAATGCCACGAACTGAAGGTGTTCGTCCCCGATGGCGAAACGCAAGAAGCGTTGATGTTTGGGTGCGATCGGCACATGGAGATAAGCATCCTTGATGTCGATCGATGCTAGGAAGTCTCCTTGTGACATCGATGCGATGACCGAGCGGAGAGATTCCAAACCGTCTGGTGCTCACATGTCTGTTGAGTAGTTTGAGGTCCAGAACGGGACGGAATGATCCGTCCTTCTTTGGCACCACGAACAAGTTGGAGTAAAAGCCGCGACCATGTTCCTGAGGGGGAACGGGGATCACAACTCCCTCTGTCTTCAGAGCGTCCACTGCCTGAAAAAGTGCGTCGGCCCGAGCGGGGGGCGGAGAGGTTCTGAAGAAACGAGTCGGAGGACGAGAGCTGAACTCTATCCTGTAACCGTGAGACAGAATGTCTCTCACCCATCGGTCTTGAACATGTGGCCACCAGGCGTCGCAAAAGCGGGAGAGCCTGCCACCGACCGAGGATGCGGTTCGGGGATGCCGAGAGTCATGAGGAGGCCGCCTTGGAGGCAGTGGCTCCTGCGGCCTTTTGGGGGCGTGACTTGGACCGCCACGCATAGGAGTTCCTCTGGCCTTTCTCCGGCCTGTTGGACGAAGAGGATTGGAACTTGGCGGAGGGACGAAAGGACCGAAACCTCGATTGTATTTTCCGTTGCTGAGGTCTCTTCGGTTTGGACTGGGGTAAGGAGGAGTCCTTGCCCTTGGATTCCTTAATAATCTCATCCAATCGTTCGCCAAACAATCGTTCGCCAGAAAACGGCAAACCGGTTAAGAACCTCTTGGAAGCCGAGTCTGCCTTCCATTCGCGCAGCCACATGGCCCTGCGGACTGCCACAGAATTAGCGGATGCCACCGCTGTACGGCTAGCAGAGTCTAGGACTGCGTTCATGGCGTAGGAAGAAAAAGCTGATGCCTGAGAAGTCAAAGACGCAACCTGCGGAGCAGAATTACGTGTGACCGCATTAATCTCAGCCAGACAAGCTGAGATAGCTTGGAGTGCCCATACGGCTGCAAAAGCCGGGGCAAAAGACGCGCCCGTGGCTTCATAGATGGATTTCACCAGGAGCTCTGTCTGTCAGTGGCATCCTTTAGCGATGAGCCATCTGCAACCGATACCACAGATCTAGCCGCCAATCTAGAGACTGGAGGATCCACCTTGGGACATTGAGCCCAACCCTTAACTACGTCAGAGGGGAAGGGGTAACGTGTGTCAGTAAGGCGCTTAGTAAAGCGCTTGTCCGGAACCGCTCTAGGCTTCTGGACAGCATGTCTGAAGTTAGAGTGATCGAAAAACGCACTCCGTGTACGTTTGGGGAACCGTAATTGGTGTTTCTCCTGCTGAGAAGCCGACTCCTCTATAGGTGGAGACGGGGGAGATAGATCTAACACCTGGTTGATGGACGAGATAAGATCATTTACTAAGGCGTCCCCCTCAGGTGTATCAAGGTTAAGAGCGACGTCAGGGTCAGAACCCTGAGCTGCGACGTCCGCCTCGTCCTCCAGAGAGTCCTCAAGCTGGGAACCCGAGCAGCGTGAGGAAATCGGGGAAGATTCCCAGCGAGCCCGCTTAGCCGGTCTGGGACTGTGGTCCGTGCCGGAGTCCTCCACGTGAGACCTGGGGCCCACCCTGGGAGCGCGCTGCGGCGCGGACCGAGAGGGGCCTGGAGGCGACGATCCAACAGGGCCCGGGGCCTGTGCAAGGACCGGTCTGGACTGCAAAGCTTCTAGCAGCTTGGCAGACCATTTGTCCATAGACTGAGCCATGGATTGTGAAAGTGACTCAGAGAGTTTTTCAGCAAAAACGGCAAACTCTGTCCCTGCCGCCTGGACAGGGGGAGCAGGGGGGTCTACCTGAGCCGAGGGGCCCAGTAGTGACCGAGGCTCCGGCTGAGCAAGCGAAACAGGGGTCGAGCATTGCTCACAGTGAGGGTAGGTGGAACCCGCAGGTAACACGCAAAAAAAAACCCTGTGCCTTAGCACCCTTGCTCCTTGTGGACGACATGCTGTTGTCTCCTAGGAGAGTGATCACTGAGGGTATATGGGAAAGGGTATACAGCCCGACCGAACAGAAATATATACATATAATACGTATCTATTCCGGCACCCTAGGGGGACCAGCACCGGGTGACCGGTGTGGCTTACCGACCGCTAAAAAGCGGAGTGTGTGTCCTCCAGATTCCCTGCCTTAGGTCTCCCAGAGCTGCAGAGCTCTTCCCTGATAATCCTCCACCGCAGAATGCAAAAAAAAAAATGGCTGCCGGAGCTCTCAGGGGAGGAGTGGGAGCCGTGGGCGGCGTCTAGAAAGTGCGGGAATCTGGGGTCCCCACAGTGATCAGTGAGGGGGGAGGAAACATACAGGATGCTCCGGCCCTCACATCCGACGTCAGGTCGGCACTCCCCGCCCTTACCCCTGACAGGCAGGCCCGGGGGCGGGAGTTTTGCTACTAGGCCGCGATGAAGCCGGGGACTAAATTTAAGACCGCGGCCGACAAGCAGGCGCGGTCGGGCGGGCGGAGGTCCGCCGGTCCTCACAAATCAGCAGCTGCTGCAGCGTCCAGGAAGAAGGCGCTCCATGGACAGTCCCCATGGGGACACAGAGTACCTTATAGATGCAGGGCCCGGTCCCTGAGGATGAATAGACTCCTGTCCGGCAAATTCCCACAGGGGCTGCGGAGGGAGCACGGTCCCCCAGTAAATGGACGACCGGTCAGGATCCCACTTCCTCCCAGAGCCGCTAAGGGGATGGTGAAGGAAAAACGGCATGAGGCTCCGGCCTTTGTACCCACAATGGGTACCTCAACCTTAACAGCACTGCCGACGTAGTGGGGTGAGAAGGGAACATGCCGGGGGCCCCGTGGGGGCCCTCTTTTCTTCCAACCGATATAACTAAATGAGAATGCATGAGTGGATGTGTGCCTCCTTCCACACAAAGCATAAAACTGAGGAGCCCGTGATGCACGGGAGGGTGTATAGGCAGAGGGGAGGGATTACACTTTTAAAGTGTAATACTTTGTGTGGCCTCCGGAGGCAGAAGCTATACACCCGAATTGTCTGGGTGGACAAAGTGCTTTGCTTTTACCCGATATTTACCCTGGATACAGTGTGCAAGGAGGCCGACACTTCACCACTCGGCTCGCCCCCTCCCGCACTCCGCATGTGTTACACACACACACACACACACACGTCCCCAGCCCTGCAGTCCCCGCGGCACTGACGTCCTCAGCTCCACGGCTCCGCTCCGCCCCCTCGCGCTCCGCCCCCTCCCACACACTCCGTCACATGCGTCAAGCAACGCATGTGACTGATGCAAAACAACGGAAGTGTGAACTTAGCCTTACTCGTTACATTGCGAGTATTCCCCATTGACTTGCATTGCACACGCTATTTGGAACAAATACGCAAGTATTAGGCAAGTACTCGTTCCGAGTATCGCGAATCCGAGTATTTAGAAACTGGCTCATCATTAGTGATAACTTGCGAGGGATGTTGGAAAAGCGTTACTTTATGGTTCGTTTTCCCAGACAGAAACTTAAACCTTAAATAAAGGTGCATTAGATAAATATGGCTACAATTTTCAGAATAGTGTTACACCTGTCCTACAGCTTAACTTAAAAGGGAACCTATCACCTGGTTATTGTCACCTAATCTGACAGCAGCATAATTTACAGGCAGATATTTTAAAAAAAACTGACCCACACATCCTACAAGTGTGTATAGGTGCCAGCTGAAAATACAGAAAATACAAAATGCATACAGCTGCACACTAAATGCCATCAATGTATAAGTGAACTCTGGTACTGCATTACTGCTATATGAAAAAATGAGATTTTTAATTTATGAATTGGCCAATGCATGTAAGCCCGAAACCAACGCCAAGGTAAATCTCAATATTCCGGGTCCCTAACTAAAATGCCACTATCTAGGATAAAAACATTCGTGTCTGGGCAGCTAGACTAAAAAATCTAACTTGAAATGCCACTAATTGGACTAACCTCCATGTCTGGGCAGCTAGGACTCCTGGTATAAGGACCATGAACACAGCCTGGTTTATAGGGCGGAGTGCTCAGTCAGAAAGAAACCCACTACAAATATTAAAAAAAAACAAAACTGGCCAGCACATCCTACAAGTGTGTATAGGTGCCAGCTGAAAAAAACATAGCAAATACAAAATCGATACAGCCGCACACTAAATGCCATCAATGTATAAGGGAACTCTGGTACTGCATTATTTTAACTTAGATAGTGGCATTTTAGTTAGGTACACGGAATATTGAGATTCCCTTGTCGTTGGTCCGGGCTTACATGCATTGGCCAATTCATAAATTAAAAATCTCATTTTTTTCATATAGCAGTCCCAGAGTACATTAATATACTATATTACATTTTATAAAATATAATAATATTTATTAATATTACAGTGTAATATAGTATAATATAATGTATATATTACAATGTATTATATAAATATACTATATTACATTATTATATTAATATACTATACTAGCTGTACTGCCCGGCTTCGCCCGGGTTAATAACTATTAACAAAATAGAATGTATTAACATTCCCGGGATAGAATGTATAAATAGAATGTATTAACGCCCGGGATAGTAACTGTCTTTCTGTGTCTCTGACTGTGTCTCCCGCTCTGTGTCTCTGACTGTGTCTCCCGCTCTGTGTCTCTGACTGTGTCTCCCGCTCTGTGTCTCTGACTGTGTCTCCCGCTCTGTGTCTCTGACTCTTTCCCCCGCTCTGTGTCTCTGTCTCTTTCCCCCTCTGTGTCTCTGTCTCTTTCCCCCTCTGTGTCTCTGTCTCTTTCCCCCTCTGTGTCTCTGTCTCTTTCCCCCTCTGTGTCTCTGTCTCTTTCCCCCGCTCTGTGTCTCTGTCTCTTTCCCCCTCTGTGTCTCTGTCTCTTTCCCCCTCTGTGTCTCTGTCTCTTTCCCCCTCTGTGTCTCTGTCTCTTTCCCCCTCTGTGTCTCTGTCTCTTTCCCCCTCTGTGTCTCTGTCTCTTTCCCCCTCTGTGTCTCTGTCTCTTTCCCCCTCTGTGTCTCTGTCTCTTTCCCCCTCTGTGTCTCTGTCTCTTTCCCCCTCTGTGTCTCTGTCTCTTTCCCCCTCTGTGTCTCTGTCTCTTTCCCCCTCTGTGTCTCTGTCTCTTTCCCCCTCTGTGTCTCTGTCTCTTTCCCCCCGTCTCTTTCCCCCCGTCTCTGTCTCTTTCCCGCTCTTTCGGTGTCAGTCTCTTTCCATTTATTTGTATTATATTATTAATATACTATATTACATTATATTAATATACTATATTACATATTAGTATTATATAAATTGTATTAATACATTATATTTAATATTAACATAGCAATAATAATATTTATTAATATAACAGTGTAATTTAGTATATTAATATAATGTATATATTACAATTATATAAATATACTATATTGATTATATTAATATACTATATTACATTTATGTGTATTATATTAATATACTATATTAAATTATATTAATATAATATATTACATTTTATTATTTGTATTATATAAATTATTGTATTAATATACATAATATTTATTAACATAGCATAATAATAATAATAATAATAATAATAATAATAATAATAATAATAATAATAAATATTGGAAAGCCCCTTTTTTATTTCATATCTGCGGAAAATTCCAACTATAAGCCGTGCAAATGGTCAGGGACACATGAAATGTATACGCACACGAAGCTTAGAAGATATTTACATGGTGAAATTGGCAATAGGCTTCATGCCCGGATTTAGCCGTAATACGTAAATCCTCGGAGAAGCATATTAGATATTAACTGCTATTATTAAATCTTAAACAAGGCAGGGAAACATGCGGCTCCGGAAGAAATCCAGCAATCTGTGCAAGACAATTACTGCGCAGGAGAAATGAGCATCCTCTTACATGCTTACTTGATGCTCGTAGTCCTGATTTTATCCCCCACGGCCCCCAAAAAATGCCCAGAAACGTGGTCCTAATCTGTCCGGAGCATATTAAGAAGAGTTTAAAGGAAATATTAAATAAGAGCCGAGACCTTAAACGGGTAAATCGAATTTGCTCACTTGGAATAAAGATTTGGAAAGAATATTAAAAGCAAAAGCCGCTGGAAAACAAAACTATGATAATCTTCAGCGCGCAGCTGACCCAGATAGTGACAGGAGCGGCCAATGGTGACGCCGCTGCCACTGTATCCGATACATCCCTGTGTGCGGGGGAGACTTGTCTAGTCTACATTTATATTATACAGTCTACAGGTTGTATCTGGTATTGCACCTCAGATACTATGAAAGTCCACAGATATTATTGGATAGGGCCTGTATAGACAAGCACTTTTGCAATTTACTGCTTCTGTAAATTTGCAGCCGTTCTTGAGTTAAAACACTTTTCAGCTCGTTGCCTAGGCAACCGACCACTTCTGCTGGTTATCTTCTAAGCAGAACGGATGCTGGCCAGGGTTAGGAAAAAATAGATCCCTGCCTAGCTTCACAAGTGCTTACAGGTTTAACAGAAAGAAGGGAATTTTGTTTACTTACCGTAAATTCCTTTTCTTCTAGCTCCTATTGGGAGACCCAGACAATTGGGTGTATAGCTTCTGCCTCCAGAGGCCACACAAAGTATTACACTTTAAAAGTGTAAACCCCTCCCCTCTGCCTATACACCCCCCCGTGCATCACGGGCTCCTCAGTTTTGGTGCAAAAGCAGGAAGGAGGAAAAACTTATAAATTGGTCTAAGGTAAATTCAATCCGAAGGATGTTCGGAGAACTGAACCATGAACCAAAAGAACAATTCAACATGAACAACATGTGTACACAAAAGAACAACCAGCCCGAAGGGCACAGGGGCGGGTGCTGGGTCTCCCAATAGGAGCTAGAAGAAAAGGAATTTACGGTAAGTAAACAAAATTCCCTTCTTCTTTGTCGCTCCATTGGGAGACCCAGACAATTGGGACGTCCAAAAGCAGTCCCTGGGTGGGTAAAAGAATACCTCGATAAAAAAAGAGCCGAAACGGCCCCCTCTTACAGGTGGGCAACCGCCGCCTGAAGGACTCTCCTACCTAGACTGGCGTCTGCCGAAGCATAGGTATGCACCTGATAGTGTTTCGTGAAAGTGTGCAGACTAGACCAGGTAGCTGCCTGACACACCTGCTGAGCCGTAGCCCGGTGCCGCAATGCCCAGGACGCACCCACGGCTCTGGTAGAATGGGCTTTCAGCCCTGAAGGAAGCGGAAGCCCAGAAGAACGGTAGGCTTCAAGAATCGGTTCCTTGATCCACCGAGCGAAGGTTGACTTGGAAGCCTGCGAACCCTTACGCTGGCCAGCGACAAGGACAAAGAGCGCATCTGAACGACGCAGGGGCGCCGTGCGAGACATGTAGAACCGGAGTGCTCTCACCAGATCCAAAGAGTGCAAATCCTTTTCACATTGGTGAATTGGATTAGGGCAAAATGAAGGCAAGGAGATATCCTGATTGAGATGAAAAGGGGATACCACCTTAGGGAGAAATTCCGGGACAGGACGCAGAACCACCTTATCCTGGTGAAAAACCAGGAAAGGGGCTTTGCATGACAGCGCTGCAAGCTCCGACACTCTTCGGAGTGATGTAACTGCCACTAGAAATGCCACCTTCTGCGAAAGACGTGATAAAGAGACATCCCGCAGCGGCTCGAAAGGTGGTTTCTGAAGAGCCGTTAGCACCCTGTTAAGGTCCCAGGGTTCCAGCGGACGCTTGTAAGGTGGGACTATGTGGCAAACTCCCTGCAGGAACGTGCGGACCTGCGGAAGCCTGGCCAGGCGCTTTTGAAAAAATACGGAGAGCGCCGATACTTGTCCCTTGAGAGAGCAGAGTGACAAACCCTTGTCCATTCCGGATTGAAGGAATGAAAGAAAAGTGGGTAAGGCAAACGGCCAGGGAGAAAAACCATTATTAGAGCACCAGGATAAGAAGATCCGCCAAGATCTGTAATAGATCTTGGCGGACGTTGGTTTCCTGGCCTGTCTCATAGTGGCAATTACATCCTGAGATAATCCTGAAGACGCTAGGAGCCAGGACTCAAAGGCCACACAGTCAGGTTGAGGGCCACAGAATTCAGATGGAAAAACGGCCCTTGTGACAGCAAGTCTGGGCGGTCTGGAAGCGCCCACGGTTGACCCACCGTGAGATGCCACAGATCCGGGTACCACGATCGCCTCGGCCAATCTGGAGCGACGAGAATGGCGCGACGACAGTCGGACCTGATCTTGCGTAACACTCTGGGCAGCATCGCCAGAGGAGGAAATTTATAAGGCAGTCGAAACTGCGACCAATCCTGAACTAATGTGTCCGCCGCCAGAGCTCTGTGATCCTGAGACCGTGCCATGAAGGCCGGGACCTTGTTGTTGTGTCGTGACGCCATGAGATCGACGTCCGGCGTTCCCCAGCGGCGACAGATCTCTCGAAACAGGTCTGGGTGAAGAGACCATTCCCCCGCGTCCATGCCCTGACAACTGAGGAAATCTGCTTCCCAGTTTTCTACGCCCGGGATGTAAACTGCGGAGATCGTGGAGCTGTGGCTTCCACCCACTGCAGAATCCGCCTGACTTCCTGGAAGGCCTGACGACTGCGCGTGCCGCCCTGATGGTTGATGTATGCGACGGCAGTGGCGTTGTCCGACTGTATACGGATCTGTCTGCCCTCCAGCCACCGATGGAAGGCCAATAAGGCTAGATACACCGCCCTTATCTCCAGAACATTGATCTGAAGGGAGGACTCTACCGGAGTCCAGGTTCCCTGAGCCCTGTGGTGGAGGAAAACCGCTCCCCACCCTGATAGGCTCGCGTCCGTGGTGACCACAGCCCAGGTTGGGGGTAGGAAGGATCTTCCTTGCGATAGAGAATTGGGACGGAGCCACCACTGAAGAGACGTCTTGGTTGCAAGGGACAGAGAGACGTTCCTGTCGAGGGAAGTCGACCTCCTGTCCCATTTGCGGAGAATGTCCCATTGGAGTGGCCGCAGATGGAATTGCGCGAACGGCACTGCCTCCATCACTGCCACCATCTTCCCCAGGAAGTGCATGAGGCGCCTCAAGGGGTATGACTGACCCCGAAGAAGAGATTGTACCCCTGCCTGGGACAGCTGTTTGTCCAGCGGTAGCTTGACTACCGCTGACTGTGTATGAAACTCCATCCCGAGGTAAGTCAGTGATTGGGTCGGTGTCAACTGGGATTTTGGGAAGTTGATTATCCACCCGAACTGCTGGAGAGTCGCCAGAGCGACTGTAAGGCTGTGTTGACACGCCACCCAAGAAGGTTCCCTGACTAGGAGATCGTCTAAGTAGGGAATCACCGAGTGGCCCTGAGAGTGTAGGACCGCCACCACGGATGCCATGACTTTGGTGAACACCCGTGGGGCTGTCGCCAGGCCGAAAGGCAATGCCACGAACTGAAGGTGCTCGTTCCCGATGGCGAAACGCAAGAAGCGTTGATGTTCGGGTGCGATCGGCACATGGAGATAAGCATCCTTGATGTCGATCGATGCTAGGAAGTCTCCTTGTGACATCGAGGCGATGACAGAGCGGAGAGATTCCATCCGAAACCGTCTGGTGCTCACATGTCTGTTGAGTAGTTTGAGGTCCAGAACGGGACGGAATGATCCGTCCTTCTTTGGCACCACGAACAAGTTGGAGTAAAAGCCGCGACCATGTTCCTGAGGGGGAACGGGGATCACAACTCCCTCTGTCTTCAGAGTGACCACTGCCTGAAAAAGTGCGTCGGCCCGAGCGGGGGGCGGAGAGGTTCTGAAGAAACGAGTCTGAGGACGAGAGCTGAACTCTATCCTGTAACCGTGAGACAGAATGTCTCTCACCCATCGGTCTTGAACATGTGGCCACCAGGCGTCGCAAAAGCGGGAGAGCCTGCCACCGACCGAGGATGCGGTTCGGGGATGCCGAGAGTCATGAGGAGGCCGCCTTGGAGGCAGCGCCTCCGGCGGCCTTTTGGGGGCGTGACTTAGACCGCCACGCATAGGAGTTCCTCTGGCCTTTCTCCGGCCTGCTGGATGAAGAGGATTGGGGCTTGGCGGAGGGATGAAAGGACTGAAACCTCGATTGAATTTTCCGTTGCTGAGGTCTCTTAGGTTTGGACTGGGGTAAGGAGGAGTCCTTTCCCTTGGATTCCTTAATAATCTCATCCAATCGTTCGCCAAACAATCGGTCGCCAGAAAACGGCAAACCGGTTAAGAAACTCTTGGAGGCCGAGTCTGCCTTCCATTCGCGCAGCCACATGGCCCTGCGGACTGCCACAGAATTAGCGGATGCCACCGCTGTACGGCTAGCAGAATCTAGGACTGCGTTCATGGCGTAGGAAGAAAAAGCTGACGCTTGAGAAGTCAGAGACGCAACCTGCGGAGCAGAATTACGTGTGACTGCATTAATCTCAGCCAGACAAGCTGAGATAGCTTGTAGTGCCCACACGGCTGCAAAGGCCGGGGCAAAAGACGCGCCCGTGGCTTCAAAGATGGATTTCACCAGGAGCTCTATCTGCCTGTCAGTGGCATCCTTTAGCGATGAGCCATCTGCCACCGATACCACAGATCTAGCCGCCAATCTAGAGACTGGAGGATCCACCTTGGGACACTGAGCCCAGCTTAACTACGTCAGAGGGGAAGGGGTAACGTGTGTCAGTAAGGCGCTTAGTAAAGCGCTTGTTCGGAACCGCTCTGGGCTTCTGGACAGCATCTCTGAAGTTAGAGTGATCGAAAAACGCACTCCGTGTACGTTTGGGGAACCGAAATTGGTGTTTCTCCTGCTGAGAAGCCGACTCCTCTATAGGTGGAGACGGGGGAGATAGATCTAACACCTGGTTGATGGACGAGATAAGATCATTTACTAAGGCGTCCCCTTCAGGTGTATCAAGATTGAGGGCAACGTCAGGTTCAGAGCCCTGAGCTGCGACGTCCGCCTCGTCCTCCAGAGAGTCCTCGAGCTGGGAACCCGAGCAGCGTGAAGAAGTCGGGGAAGATTCCCAGCGAACCCGCTTAGCCGGTCTGGGACTGAGGTCCGGGCAGGAGTCCTCCGCGTGGGACCTAGGGCCCAACCTGGGAGCGCCTGCGGCGCGGACCGAGAGGGGCCTGTAGGCGACGAGCTAACGGGGACCGGGGCCTGTGTAAGGACCGGTCTGGACTGCAAAGCTTCTAGCAGCTTGGCAGACCATTTGTCCATAGACTGAGCCATGGATTGTGAGAGTGACTCAGCAAACGCAGCAAGCTCTGTCCCTGCCGCCTGGACAGGGGGAGCAGGGGGGGTCTACCTGAGCCGAGGGGCCCACTAGTGACCGAGGCTCCGGCTGAGCAAGCGAAACAGGGGTCGAGCATTGCTCACAGTGAGGGTAGGTGGAACCCGCAGGTAACATAGCCGCACAAGAGGTACAGGTCGCAAAAAAACTCTGTGCCTTAGCACCTTTGCTCCTTGTGGACGACATGCTGTTGTCTCCTAGGAGAGTGATCACTGAGGGTATATGGGAAGGGGTATACAGCCCGACCGAACAGAAATATGTATATAAATATGTATCTATTCCGGCACCCTGGGGGGGGACCAGCACCGGGTGACCGGTGTGGCTTACCGACCGCTAAAAAGCGGAGTGTGTGTCCTCCAGATTCCCTGCCTTAGGTCTCCCAGAGCTGCAGAGCTCTTCTCTGATAATCCTCCACCGGCAGAATGCCAAAAACATGGCTGCCGGAGCTCTCAGGGGAGGAGTGGAGCCGTGGGCGGTGCTAGAAAAGTGCGGGAATCTGGGGTCCCCACAGTGATCAGTGAGGGGGGAGGAAACATACAGGATGCTCCGGCCCTCACAGCCGACGTCAGGCCGGCCGTCCCGCCCTTACCCCTGACAGGCAGGCCCGGGGGCGGGATTTTTGCTACTAGGCCGCGATGAAGCCGGGGACTAAATTTAAGACCGCGGCCGACAAGCAGGCGCGGTCGGCGCGGAAGTCCGCCGGTCTTCACAAATCAGCAGCTGCTGCAGCGTCCGGGAAGAAGGCGCTCCATGCACAGTCCCCATGGGGACACAGAGTACCTTATAGATGCAGGGCCCGGTCCCTGAGGATGAATAGACTCCTGTCCAGCAGATTCCCACAGGGGCTGCGGAGGGAGCACGGTCCCAGTGAATGGATGACCGGTCAGGATCCCACTTCTCCCAGAGCCACTAAGGGATGGTGAAGGAAAAACGGCATGAGGCTCCGGCCTTTGTACCCGCAATGGGTACCTCAACCTTAACAACACCGCCGACATAGTGGGGTGAGAAGGGAACATGCCGGAGACCCCGTGGGGGACCTCTTTTCTTCCAACCGATATAACTAATCTGAGAATGCATGAGTGGATGTGTGCCTCCTTCCACACAAAGCATAAAACTGAGGAGCCCGTGATGCACGGGAGGGTGTATAGGCAGATGGGAGGGGTTACACTTTTAAAGTGTAATACTTTGTGTGGCCTCCGGAGGCAGAAGCTATACACCCAATTGTCTGGGTCTCCCAATGGAGCGACAAAGAAAGATTGTAAGCACTGCGCATGTACTCCTTTGTAATAACAGTGGTCGGTTTCCAAGGCAACAAGCTGTAAACAACAAAGACAAAAGTGTTAAAGGGAATCAGTCACTACATTTTTCACACCTAATCTGAGAGGAGTATAACGTAGGGGTAGAGATCCTGATTCCAGCGACGTGTCACTTACTGGGCTACTTAGTGTAGTTTTGATAAAAAAAATCAGTTTAATCAGCAGGAGATTATCATTACAGAACTTGGTGTGCTGCAGGTAGTCCAGCATATTCATGAACTCTGTATAACTGGAAAATCTGCAGCAGAAAAAAGTGATTTTATCACAATGACAGCAAACAGCTCAGTAAGATACATCGCTGGAATAAGGGTCTCTGTCTCTACATTATGTTGCTCTCAAACGGGGGAGCAAAACCTGGTGACAGATTCCCTTTAATATCTATAAAAAAAAAAAAAAAAAATCAAATCTTTATTTTTATATAGCGCCAACATATTTCGCAGCGCTTTACATACATCAAGAACACTGTCCCCATTGGGGCTCACAATCTAAATTCCCTATCTGTATGTTTTTTGGAGTGTGGGAGGAAACCGGAGGAAACCCATGCAAACACGGGGAGAACATATGAACTCCTTGCAGATGGTGTCCTTGGTGGGATTCGAACCCAGGACCCCAGCGCTGCAAGACTGCAGTGCTAACCACCGAGCCACCCATATCTCAAGAATGGCTGAAAAAAAAACAACAAAAAACCCCAAAACCTTTAATAATGAGTAAAAAGCAAAATTTCTCATATTTATAACCTCCACCCGACAATATCAGTCTACGAAGATGGCAATATACCTATAAAGTGGCTGGATTGCAATACCAGACACAACCTGAGGACAGGCGTGGCGCTGTTTTAAAGAGAAAGCAGCCTTGGTTTTGTAATCCTGGACTAGTCCTGGTCAAAAAGGAAGAAACCAGGTGCAAACCTCACAATTTGTGCAATGATCTAATACGTAACACATATGTACATGGGAATGTTTTTTCCCCCCCATTGCTCATCGCTTGAGGTCCAACCACTTGCATCCCCCATAGATCACAAAAAAAGGGGATCGGGATCTGTGGACCCCTCTGAATAGAGCAGTAGAGTGCATGCATCTATGGGGGTCGTGGAGCAAACACGTAAGTGCTCCCTTCACAAGGGAGTATTGGTCTTGTATTTTTGGGACTCTGACTAATCATGCCCGTGCTGCCAAAACTCCTTTCTAAAAAGGGACATTGCAGGGCATCTTTCTCAGGATCAGAGGATAACCCAAAAGGTTGAGATAACCCTTTAAGCTCATTTAGTGGTCTATCGATTTAAAGGGATTGTCCACTTTTTCACATTTTTTTTTTTTAACTGAAAAGATTTGGGAAAAAAAAAAAAAACTGTTTGCAATTTGGTTTAATGAAAAAAAAAAATTAACACCATTTCCCTTTGTATTGCCTCTGCGCTGAACGATCTATTGCTGGCTGCAGAACGAGCTCACTGACAATCTGTTCGTGATCTCAATTTGGAGGTTTAACCCCTTCACGACTGAGGAGATTCTGGTACGTCCTAAATTAGAAAGGGGTAAATCACCGCTGGCTCACCGCAGCAGCTAGAGCTGATCTCTGCACAGGTCTGCTGATTTGAACAGCAGACGTGTAGTTTACGGGTACAGGTGGATCCATGATCCACCCGTGCCTGTTAACCTCATAAATTGCGCTGTCAAAATGTAACAACGTGATATCAAATGGCCGCTATGGAGAAATCACCTTTCTCTGCCGCCATCGGAGACCCCATGACGCGATTATGGGAAGTCTATGGTTACCATGGTAGCACTGGGTCAATTGATGATGCCTGTCACTGTCATGACGTAGTTCCTGTTACAGCCGGCAGAGTGTCGGCACTGACAGGCATACTGCATTTCTGCTGATCAGAGCGATGCTGCTCTGATCAGGTGAAATGAATGAGCAATCAGACTGCTGATCCTTATAGTCCACTAGAGGGACTAGTAAAATAAAATGGAAAAAAAAAAAAGTTTTAATACATTGAAAAACAATAAAAAAATCCAAACCTAAAAGTTCAAATCATCCCCCAATGAACATTAAAGGGTTAAAAAACTAAAAAAAAATATTACACATATGGTATTGCTGAGTTCAGAAATGCCCGATCAAAATATAAAATCAATTAATCTGATTGGTAAATGGCGTAGCGGCAAAAAAATTCCAAACGCCAAAATTACGTTTTTTGATTGTTGCAAATTTTGCGCAAAATTCAATAATAGGCATTCAAAATGTAGCATCTACGCAAAAATGGTACCATCAAAAGAAGGGAATTTTGTTTACTTACCGTAAATTCCTTTTCTTCTAGCTCCTATTGGGAGACCCAGACAATTGGGTGTATAGCTTCTGCCTCCGGAGGCCACACAAAGTATTACACTTAAAAGTGTAAACCCCTCCCCTCTGCCTATACACCCCTCCGTGCATCACGGGCTCCTCAGTTTTGGTGCAAAAGCAGGAAGGAGGAAACTTATAAATTGGTCTAAGGTAAATTCAATCCGAAGGATGTTCGGAGAACTGAAAACCATGAACCAAGAACAATTCAACATGAACAACATGTGTACACAAAAGAACAACAGCCCGAAGGGAACAGGGGCGGGTGCTGGGTCTCCCAATAGGAGCTAGAAGAAAAGGAATTTACGGTAAGTAAACAAAATTCCCTTCTTCTTTGTCGCTCCATTGGGAGACCCAGACAATTGGGACGTCCAAAAGCAGTCCCTGGGTGGGTAAAAGAATACCTCGGTAAAAGAGCCGTAAAACGGCCCCTTCCTACAGGTGGGCAACCGCCGCCTGAAGGACTCGCCTACCTAGGCTGGCATCTGCCGAAGCGTAGGTATGCACCTGATAGTGTTTCGTGAAAGTGTGCAGACTCGACCAGGTAGCCGCCTGACACACCTGCTGAGCCGTAGCCTGGTGCCGCAATGCCCAGGACGCACCCACGGCTCTGGTGGAATGGGCTTTCAGCCCTTAAGGAACCGGAAGCCCAGAAGAACGGTAGGCTTCAAGAATTGGTTCCTTGATCCACCGAGCCACGGTTGACTTGGAAGCCTGCGACCCTTTACGCTGGCCAGCGACAAGAACAAAGAGCGCGTCCGAGCGGCGCAGGGGCGCCGTACGAGAAATGTAGAGTCTGAGTGCTCTCACAAGATCTAAGAAGTGCAAATCCTTTTCACATTGGTGAACTGGATGAGGACAAAAAGAAGGTAAGGAGATATCCTGATTGAGATGAAAAGGGGATACCACCTTAGGGAGAAATTCCGGAACCGGACGCAGAACCACCTTGTCCTGGTGAAACACCAGGAAAGGGGCTTTGCATGACATTGCAGCTAGCTCAGACACTCTCCGAAGTGATGTGACTGCCACTAGGAAGACCACCTTCTGCGAAAGGCGTGAAAGAGAAATATCCCTCATTGGCTCGAAAGGTGGTTTCTGAAGGGCCGTTAGCACCCTGTTCAGATCCCAGGGTTCTAGCGGACGCTTGTAAGGAGGGACTATGTGGCAAACCCCCTGCAGGAACGTGCGTACCTGCGGAAGCCTGGCTAGACGCTTTTGAAAAAACACAGAGAGCGCCGAGACTTGTCCCTTAAGAGAGCCGAGAGACAAACCCTTTTCCATTCCGGATTGAAGGAAGGATAGAAAAGTGGGCAAGGCAAATGGCCAGGGAGTAAAACCCTGATCAGAGCACCAGGATAAGAAGATCCTCCACGTCCTGTGGTAGATCTTGGCGGACGTTGGTTTCCTGGTCTGTCTCATAGTGGCAATGACCTCTTGAGATAACCCTGAAGACGCTAGGATCCAGGACTCAATGGCCACACAGTCAGGTTGAGGGTCGCAGAATTCAGATGGAAAAATGGCCCTTGAGACAGCAAGTCTGGTCGGTCTGGTAGTGCCCACGGTTGACCCACCGTGAGATGCCACAGATCCGGGTACCACGACCTCCTCGGCCAGTCTGGGGCGATGAGGACGGCGCGGCGGCAGTCGGACCTGATCTTGCGTAACACTCTGGGCAGCAGTGCCAGAGGAGGAAATACATAAGGCAGTCGAAACTGCGACCAATCCTGAACTAATGCGTCTGCCGCCAGAGCTCTGTGATCTTGAGACCGTGCCATGAATGCCGGGACCTTGTTGTTGTGCCGGGACGCCATTAGGTCGACGTCCGGCTTCCCCCAGCGGCAACAGATCTCTTGAAACACGTCCGGGTGAAGGGACCATTCCCCTGCGTCCATGCCCTGGCGACTGAGAAAGTCTGCTTCCCAGTTTTCTACGCCCGGGATGTGAACTGCGGAGATGGTGGAGGCTGTGGCTTCCACCCACAGCAGAATCCGCCGAACTTCCTGGAAGGCTTGCCGACTGCGTGTGCCGCCTTGGTGGTTGATGTATGCCACCGCCGTGGAGTTGTCCGACTGAATTCGGATCTGCCTGCCTTCCAGCCACGGCTGGAACGCTTTTAGGGCTAGATACACTGCCCTCATCTCCAGAACATTGATCTGAAGGGAGGACTCTGGCTGAGTCCAGGTACCCTAAGCCCTGTGGTGGAGGAAGACCGCTCCCCACCCTGACAGACTCGCGTCCGTCGTGACCACAGCCCAGGATGGGGGCAGGAATGATTTCCCCTTCGACAAAGAAGTGGGGAGAAGCCACCACTGAAGGGAGGCCTTGGCTGCCCGAGAAAGGGAGACGTTCCTGTCGAGGGACGTCGACTTCCTGTCCCATTTGCGGAGAATGTCCCATTGAAGTGGACGCAGATGAAACTGCGCAAATGGAACTGCCTCCATTGCTGCCACCATCTTCCCTAGGAAGTGCATGAGGCGCCTCAAGGGGTGCGACTGGGCTCGAAGGAGAGATTGCACCCCTGTCCGTAGTGAACGCTGTTTGTCCAGCGGAAGTTTCACTATCACTGAGAGAGTATGAAACTCCATCCCGAGATATGTCAGCGATTGGGTCGGTGTCAATTTTGACTTTGGGAAATTGATGATCCACCCGAATCTCTGGAGAGTCTCCAGAGCAATGTTCAGGCTGTGTTGGCATGCCACCCGAGAGGGGGCCTTGACAAGAAGATCGTCTAAGTAAGGGATCACCGAGTGTCCCTGAGAGTGTAGGACTGCTACCACTGTTGCCATGACCTTGGTGAAGACCCGTGGGGCTGTCGCCAGGCCGAAAGGCAGTGCCACGAACTGAAGGTGTTCGTCCCCGATGGCGAAACGCAGGAAGCGCTGATGCTCTGGTGCAATCGGCATGTGGAGATAAGCATCCCTGATGTCGATTGATGCTAGGAAGTCTCCTTGGGACATCGAGGCGATGACGGAGCGGAGAGATTCCATCCGGAACCGCCTGGTTTTCACGTGTCTGTTGAGCAGTTTGAGGTCCAGAACGGGACGGAAAGATCCGTCCTTTTTTGACACCACAAACAAGTTGGAGTAAAAACCGTGGCCCCATTGCTGAAGGGGGACAGGGATCACCACTCCTCCTGCCTTCAGAGTGCTCACTGCCTGAAGAAGAGCATCGGCTCGCTCGGGGGGCGGAGATGTTCTGAAGAAACGAGTCGGAGGACGAGAGCTGAACTCTATCCTGTAACCGTGAGACAGAATGTCTCTCACCCATCGGTCTTGGACATGTGGCAACCAGGCGTCGCAAAAGCGGGAGAGCCTGCCACCGACCGAGGATGCGGTTTGGGGAGGCCGAAAGTCATGAGGAGGCCGCCTTGGTAGCGGTTCCTCCGGCGGTCTTTTTAGGACGTGACTTAGACCGCCATGAATCAGAGTTCCTCTGACCCTTCTGTGGCCTGTTGGACGAGGAGAATTGAGACCTGGCTGAGGGCCGAAAGGACCGAAACCTCGATTGTACCTTCCGTTGTTGAGGTCTGTTTGGTTTGGACTGGGGTAAGGACGAGTCCTTTCCCTTGGATTGTTTAATGATTTCATCCAATTGCTCGCCAAACAGGCGGTCGCCAGAAAATGGCACACCGGTTAAGAACTTTTTGGAAGCAGAGTCTGCCTTCCATTCACGTAGCCACATGGCCCTGCGGACTGCCACTGAATTGGCGGATGCTACCGCCGTACGGCTCGCAGAATCCAGGACAGCATTCATGGCGTAGGACGCAAACGCCGACGCCTGAGAGGTTAAGGACACAACCTGCGGAGTAGAGGCACGTGTGACTGCATTAATCTCAGACTGACAAGCTGAGATAGCTTGGAGTGTCCATACGGCTGCGAATGCCGGAGCAAAGGACGCGCCTATAGCTTCATAGATGGATTTCATCAGGAGCTCTATCTGCCTGTCAGTGGCATCCTTGAGTGATGCACCATCTGCCACTGCAACTATGGATCTGGCCGCCAGTCTGGAGACTGGAGGATCCACCTTGGGACACTGAGCCCAACCCTTGACTACGTCAGAGGGGAAGGGATAACGTGTGTCATTAAGGCGCTTAGTAAAGCGCTTATCCGGAAAAGCTCGGTGTTTCTGGACTGTATCTCTGAAGTTGGAGTGATCAAGAAACGCACTCCGTGTACGTTTGGGAAACCTAAATTGGAATTTCTCCTGCTGAGAAGCCGAATCCTCAAAAGGAGGAGCTGGAGGAGAAAGTTCTAACACCTGATTGATGGACGCTATAAGGTCGTTTACTATGGCGTCCCCTTCAGGTGTATCAAGGTTGAGAGCGGCGTCAGGATCAGAGCCCTGATCTGCCACCTCCGCTTCATCCTCCAGAGAGTCCTCATGCTGAGACCCTGAGCAGTGTGATGAAGTCGAGGGAAGTTCCCAGCGAGCTCGCTTAGCCGGTCTGGGACTGCGGTCCGTGTCGGAGTCCTCACCGTGGGACCTATGAGTCGCCCCAGGAGCACTTTGCTGCGCCGACCGAGGGGGGTCTGAGAGCAATGATTCAACAGTGCCCGGGGCCTGTGTTACCGGTCTGGACTGCAAAGCTTCTAGTATCTTAGCAGACCATCTATCCATAGACTCAGAAAGTTTGTCAGCGAATACTGCAAACTCTGTCCCTGTCACCTGGACAGTGGCAGCAGGTGGTTCCACCTGGGCCGAGGGTCCCACCGGTGGCTGAGGCTCCGGCTGAGCGAGTGTCACAGGGGCCGAGCATTGCACACAATGAGGGTAGGTGGAACCTGCAGGTAGCATAGCCGCACATGAGGTACAGGTAGCAAAATAGGCCTGTGCCTTGGCACCCTTGCTTTTTGCGGACGACATGCTGTTGTCTCCTCTTAGAGCAATCAGTGAGGGTATATAGCCAAAAGCAAATAGTGCGGCCGTACAGAGTAAATGTATACAATATAAGCATATAAATATACACTTCGGCACCCAGGGGGGCCAGCACCTAGTAACAGGTGCGGCTTACCGACCGCCCTCAGCGGTTGTGTGACCACCAGATTCCCTGCCTGGGCCTCCCAGAGCTGTGGAGCTCGGTGTTGTCTCCCCTCTGAAGTTCTCCAGCGTCAGAAGTGCTGATAGGAATGGCTGCCAGCGTTCTGAGAGGAGGAGGGAGCTGTGGGCGTGCCTCAGAAAGTGCGGGAATCCGGTGCCCCACGGTGCTCAGTGAGGGGGGAGGAGGATACTAAGTATGCTCCAGCCCTCAGCGCTGACGTCCAGTGCAGCGTCCCGCCCTTACCCCTGACTGGCAGGCCCGGGGGCGGGAGTATGCGGTACTAGGCCGCAAAAGCCGGGGACTAGAGTTATAAGCGCGGCCGGCAAATAAGCGAGGCCAGCGCGGTAGTCCCGGCGCACTAACACACCCAGCAGTGCTGCAGCGTGTATGACACAAGCGCTCCATGCGCCGTCCCCAAGGGGACACAGAGTACCTCACAGTAGCAGGGCCTTGTCCCTGACGATAGCCGGTCTCCTGTCCAGCAGATTCCCCCAGGGGCTGTGGAGGGAGCACGGTCCCAGTGCATGGTGACCGGTTAGGATCCCACTTCACCCAGAGCCCCTAAGGGATGGGGAAGGAAAACAGCATGTGGCTCCAGCCTTTGTACCCGCAATGGGTACCTCAACCTTAACAGCACCGCCGACCAGAGTGGGGTGAGAAGGGAGCATGCCGGGGGCCCAGTTATGAGCCCTCTTTTCTTCCATCCGATATAGTCAGCAGCTGCTGCTGACTAAATTGTGGAGCTTGCGTGCATGTGTGCCTCCTTCAACACAAAGCATAAAAACTGAGGAGCCCATGATGCACGGGGGGGTGTATAGGCAGAGGGGAGGGGTTACACTTTTTAAAGTGTAATACTTTGTGTGGCCTCCGGAGGCAGAAGCTATACACCCAATTGTCTGGGTCTCCCAATGGAGCGACAAAAACGTCAGCTTGAGTCGCAAAAAAGAAGGGAATTTTGTTTACTTACCGTAAATTCCTTTTCTTCTAGCTCCAATTGGGAGACCCAGACAATTGGGTGTATAGCTTCTGCCTCCGGAGGCCACACAAAGTATTACACTTTAAAAGTGTAAAGCCCCTCCCCTTCTGCCTATACACCCCCCCGTGCATCACGGGCTCCTCAGTTTTGGTGCAAAAGCAGGAAGGAGGAAACTTATAAATTGGTCTAAAGTAAATTCAATCCGAAGGAAGTTCGGAAAACTGAAAACCATTAAACATGAACAACATGTGTACACAAAGAACAACAGCCCGAAGGGAACAGGGGCGGGTGCTGGGTCTCCCAATTGGAGCTAGAAGAAAAGGAATTTACGGTAAGTAAACAAAATTCCCTTCTTCTTTGTCGCTCCATTGGGAGACCCAGACAATTGGGATGTCCAAAAGCAATCCCTGGGTGGGTAAAATAATACCTCGTAATAAAGCCGTAAAACGGCCCGTTCCTACAGGTGGGCAACCGCCGCCTGAAGGACTCGCCTACCTAGGCTGGCATCTGCCGAAGCATAGGTATGCACCTGATAGTGTTTCGTGAAAGTGTGCAGGCTCGACCAGGTAGCCGCCTGACACACCTGCTGAGCCGTAGCCTGGTGCCGCAAAGCCCCGGACGCACCCACGGCTCTGGTAGAATGGGCTTTCAGCCCTGAGGGAACCGGAAGCCCAGAAGAACGGTAAGCTTCGAGAATTGGTTCCTTGATCCACCGAGCCAGGGTTGATTTGGAAGCCTGTGACCCTTTACGCTGGCCAGCGACAAAACAAAGAGTGCATCCGAGCGGCGCAGGGGCGCCGTACGAGAAATGTAGAATCTGAGTGCTCTCACCAGATCTAACAAGTGCAAATCCTTTTCACATTGGTGAACTGGATGAGGACAAAAAGAGGGTAAGGAGATATCCTGATTGAGATGAAAGGGGGATACCACCTTAGGGAGAAATTCCGGAACCGGACGCAGAACCACCTTGTCCTGGTGAAACACCAGGAAAGGGGCTTTGCATGACAGCGCTGCTAGCTCAGACACTCTCCGAAGTGATGTGACTGCTACTAGGAAGACCACTTTCTGCGAAAGGCGTGAAAGAGAAATATCCTTCATTGGCTCGAAAGGTGGTTTCTGAAGAGCCATCAGCACCCTGTTCAGATCCCAGGGTTCTAACGGACGCTTGTAAGGAGGGACTATGTGACAAACCCCCTGCAGGAACGTGCGTACCTGTGGAAGTCTGGCTAGGCGCTTCTGAAAAAACACAGAGAGTGCTGAGACTTGTCCCTTAAGTGAGCCGAGCGACAAACCCTTTTCCAATCCGGATTGAAGGAAGGAAAGAAAAGTGGGCAAGGCAAATGGCCAGGGAGTAAAACCCTGATCAGAGCACCAGGATAAGAATATCCTCCACGTCCTGTGGTAGATCTTGGCGGACGTTGGTTTCCTAGCCTGTCTCATAGTGGCAATGACCTCTTGAGATAACCCTGAAGACGCTAGGATCCAAGACTCAATGGCCACACAGTCAGGTTGAGGGCCGCAGAATTCAGATGGAAAAACGGCCCTTGAGACAGCAAGTCTGGTCGGTCTGGTAGTGCCCACGGTTGGCCCACCGTGAGATGCCACAGATCCGGGTACCACGACCTCCTCGGCCAGTCTGGAGCGACGAGGTTGAGGAAACACATAAGGCAGTTGAAACTGCGACCAATCCTGAACTAAGGCGTCTGCCGCCAGAGCTCTGTGATCTTGAGACCGTGCCATGAATGCCGGGACCTTGTTGTTGTGCCGGGACGCCATTAGGTCGACGTCCGGCATCCCCCAGCGGCAACAGATCTCTTGAAACACGTCCGGGTGAAGGGACCATTCCCCTGCGTCCATGCCCTGGCGACTGAGAAAGTCTGCTTCCCAGTTTTCTACGCCCGGGATGTGAACTGCGGATATGGTGGAGGCTGTGGCTTCCACCCACAGCAGAATCCGCCGGACTTCCTGGAAGGCTTGCCGACTGCGTGTTCCACCTTGGTGGTTGATGTATGCCACCGCGGTGGAGTTGTCCGACTGAATTCGGATCTGCTTGCCTTCCAGCCACGGCTGGAACACTTTCAGGGCAAGATACACTGCCCTTATCTCTAGAACATTGATCTGAAGGGAGGACTCTGGCTGAGTCCAGGTACCCTGAGCCCTGTGGTGGAGAAAGACCGCTCCCCACCCTGACAGACTCGCGTCCGTCGTGACCACCGCCCAGGATGGGGGTAGGAAGGATTTCCCCTTCGACAATTAAGTGGGAAGAAGCCACCACCGAAGGGAGGCTTTGGCTGCCTGAGAAAGGGAGACGTTCCTGTCGAGGGACGCCGGCTTCCTGTCCCATTTGCGGAGAATGTCCCATTGAAGTGGACGCAGATGAAACTGCGCAAAAGGAACTGCCTCCATTGCTGCTACCATCTTCCCTAGGAAGTGCATGAGGCGTCTCAAGGGGTGTGACTGGCCTTGAAGGAGAGATTGCACCCCTGTCTGTAGTGAACGCTGTTTGTCCAGCGGAAGCTTCACTATCGCTGAGAGAGTATGAAACTCCATGCCAAGATATGTCAGTGATTGGGTCGGTGTCAGATGTGACTTTGGGAAATTGATGATCCACCCGAACCTCTGGAGAGTCTCCAGAGCAATGTTCAGGCTGTGTTGGCATGCCACTTGAGAGGGTGCCTTGACAAGCAGATCGTCTAAGTAAGGGATCACCGAGTGTCCCTGAGAGTGTAGGACTGCTACTACTGTTGCCATGACCTTGATGAAGACCCGTGGGGCTGTCGCCAGGCCGAAAGGCAGTGCCACGAACTGAAGGTGTTCGTCCCCTATGGTGAAACGCAGGAAGCGCTGATGCTCTGGTGCAATCGGTACGTGGAGATAAGCATCTTTTTTTTTTTTTTTTTTTAATCATAAAGGTTTTTATTGAGTTTTCAGAAAAATACAAACTTCTCATACAACAACATCAAGAACAGGAGCATTGAGTAGCAAGAGGTGGAATAGCCTCGAGCCATTATCAGAATATCAATCTGGGACATTAAATACCCCTTACAACAACAACCTGAACATAGGAGCAGGGAGGGAGGGGGGAAAGAGAGGGGGTGGGGGAAGCAGCTCTACAAGACATTCTTAGGCATAATCAATTTATTTATGGTGTAGGTGTCGGTATCTGGGGGAGGGCCGTTGCATAAAGGGAAGTGGCCCACGGGTGCCATTGTTTAAGTCTCACCGTTCTCTTCTCTAGGTTGGGGGCCAAGTTGGTTTCGTATAGCCAGTGTAGGTTGATCCTCTCAATTAGATCTCTTTTTGTAGGGGGGCTCACCGACCTCCACTTGTATGCCACACAGTACCTGCCAGCTATGAGAATGTGAGAAATGATGTTTTTTAAAAGATCCGGGATCCCATCTAAGCCAATGTGTAGCACCGCTAAGGTTGGGTTTGGAGAAAGGCGGAGACTAGTAACCTCATGGATTAGATTGAACACCTCCTGCCAGAAGTTAGATAACTTAGGGCAAAACCACCACATATGACATAAGGTGCCCCTGTGGTTGCAGCCCCTCCAGCACAGTGGTGACACATGTGGGGAAAAAGAAGCCAGTTTAGTAGGGGAGTTGTACCACCTCAGATGAACCTTTTTTAATTGCTCTATATGATTGAGACAAGAAGAGAACTTGTGGATCCATTTTGAGGCCGCGAACCATTCTTGCGGCGGAAGCGGAGAAGCTAGATCTTTTTCCCATTTGAGCATATACGGCAATTGTTTGTCCGGTTGTGGGGAGTTTAGCATATTATGGATATATGAAAGGCCTTTGATTTTGCTATTTTGAAAGAATTTTTTAATTGAGGCGTGGTCAGCTGTCGTGGGAGCCGGGAGATGAGGAGCGGACTGAAGAAAGTGACGTATTTGAAAAAACTGGAATAGACTGTGTCGGGGAAGGTTAAATTTATCACACATTTCTGAGTACGGGAGTAGGACGCCTTCTCTATAGAGATCTGCTAGGGTGATTGGACCTCCACGTGTCCAGGCGGCAAGATTCAAGTTCGGAATGAAGGCTTCTAGCGATCTAAGGGGAATGCTGGGACCTAAAGCATGTGACACTGGCTTGCTCCACAAGGACCAAGCTTTCTTTAGAGCTGCTGTGGTGGGTAGAAGATCGCCGGGGGGCGAAGGGGTTAGGAGCAGGGAGTCTATGAATTGTTTAGGGGAGTGGACCTGTGCCCAGGTGTACTCAATCTGTAACCATCTTAAGTCTGAATCATTCCTCCACCAATCTCGAGCTGGTTCCAGGATAGCGGCTCTGTGGTATGTTAGAATATTAGGAATACCCATTCCTCCACCACTTAACGGGGCATGCATGCATCTCAGGGCTATTCTAGGTTTTTTCCCAGCCCATATAAATTTACTCATTAGCGAATGAATTTTGGTGAGATACCGTTGCGGAATTGTTAGGGGCAGGCACCGAAGTAAGTAGATAATTTTTGGGAGGCAGATCATTTTAAAGGTCTGCATTCTCGCCACCCAAGAGAGCGGGAGAAGAGAAAGGCGAGTAAGTTCTCTATCCAGTGAGGTGTGCAGGGTCAGCAGATTTTTCCGGATCACGGAGTGTAGCGGGGCCAGTATAATACCCAGGTAGGGGATACCCTCGTCTTCCCATTTGAAAGGGTAAAGATGAGAAAGAGTGGCTCTAGTTGAGGCGGGCAGGAAGAGCGGAAAAATTAAGGACTTGGTAATATTAAGCTTGTAATACGAGACTTGAGCGAAGGAGGACAGGATCTCCATTACGTGTTTTAGGGACACCTCTACATTAGTGCAGGATAAAATCACATCATCCGCATATAGACTGATCACATGGTTTGTACTCCCCACTCGAATCCCCGAGATCCGAGGGCATTCACGGATAGTCTGCGCCAGAGGCTCTATAGCAAGGGCATAGATGATAGGGGAGAGCGGACACCCCTGGCGTGTCCCATTGGATAATTCAAAACTCCGAGATATAAATCCGGATGCCAGAACTTTGGCGTTAGGGTTAGAGTATAGTGCCATTATGGCGGTAAGTATGGGGCCTTCAAATCCAAACTTGGCCAGTACAGATTTCAGATATCCCCAGTGCACCCTGTCAAACGCCTTCTCTGCGTCCAAGGACAGGAATACACTGGGGATTTTCCTCCCCTCAGCCACCGCAATCAGGTCCAGCATACGTCTCGTCCCATCTTTCGCCTGCCTCCCCGCCACAAACCCCACTTGATCCGGGGAAATCAGTGATGGAAGGACTTTATGTATTCTAGCTGAGATTATTTTGGCGTACAATTTTAAGTCGCAGTTTAGGAGGGATATTGGCCTGAAGTTTCCTGGTGATGTAGGGGGTTTTCCTGGCTTTGGCAGGGTAGTTATAATGGCCTCTAGATTATTTGGTGAAATATCTGCTGTGGCTCGCCAAGAGGAGAAAAGTCTCAGGAGGAAAGGAGACAGGGTTTCAGTGAATTGCCTATAATAGAAGTTAGTGAGGCCGTCTGGGCCTGGAGCTGAATTTCTTTTGGCTGTGCTCACCGCCTGGCGAACCTCTTCCAGGGAGAAAGGGGAATTTAGTTGCTCTAGATGTACTGTAGATAACCGAGGAAGATTAATATTGTTTAAGAAGGAATTAATTGCCGATTGGGTAGGCTTTGGGGCAGTGGGGTCATTTTTAAGGTTGTAGAGAGACTGATAAAAATCAGCGAATGCATTGGCTATTTCCGTTGGGTTGCTTATTGTGGCATTAGAACCCGTCACGAGGTATTCAATTTTGTTTTGCATTTCTCGTTTTTTAACCCTCCTGGCTAGTAAGGCACCCGCCCTGTCACCCATCATATAGTACCGCTGTTTGAGGGATCTTAAATTTTTCTCATAGTCTACCATCAGCAATTGGCGGAGCTGTGTTCTTAGTTTCCTGAGTTCGTCAGATGTTGACATGTTTGGGGAAGATTTATTGTGGGCTTCTAAAAGCGCTATGTGGGACAGTAGAGCTTTGGAAGTTGCCTGACGCCTCCTTTTCTCCCTAGTGGCAATTTTGATGAATGACCCCCTAATAAAGGCCTTGTGTGCAGACCATAGCGTTTCCTCTGTCACCTCCTTGTTGTCATTAAATTTAAAAAACTCTGCGAGGTCGGCCTGCAACTCCTCAGAGATTTGTCTACAGGCTAGGAGGGAGTCATTCATGCGCCACCGGGTAAAAACGGGCGTGCGGCTTTGCTCCTGGACTGTCAGGTATATGGGGGCATGGTCCGACCAAGCTATAAGTCCAATTTTTGAATCTGAGCAATCCAAAATAAGTGAGCTTTCAACCAGAAAGTAGTCCAATCTGCTGTATGAGGTGAACCGAGGTGAGAAGAATGTGTAGTCCCTCTCATTTGCATGTTGGTATCTCCATATATCATGGAGATGCCTTTCTGAAATTATTGTGCTCATTTCCTTCCTCTTTACAGCAGTATTGGAGCAATCCAGAGTGCTGGACATTAACATGTTAAAATCCCCGCAGATTATTTGCTTACCCTCTGTAACGGATGAAAGCTTGGAAAGAAACCTCCGCAGAAAGCTGATCTGACCAGAGTTGGGGGCGTAAAGGGTTGCAATAGTATACTTAGATCCATTTATGGAGCAATTAATAATGGCGTATCTACCTTCAGGGTCTAAATGTTGGGAATGTAGTGTGAACGCAACAGTATTTTTTACACAAATGAATACTCCAGCCTTTTTTTTTTCCCACAAGCCAGCAGTATGAAAGGAAATTTAGCATTATTTAACCTGTGCGAGTCCCCCTGGAGGAGATGAGACTCTTGACCACAAATCACGTCACATTTGGATTTAACCACTTTCCGCCAAAACATGGATCTTTTGGCCGGCGAGTTCAGGCCCCTAACATTTATAGACATCCAGTTCAGTACCATTGTACATGAAAAAAAGTCTCTTGCCTAGAGCTGCGGGGGGAGAAAGGAAGGTTAGGCAGGAAAGAGGTAACACTGACAACATTAACATCACTAACATTACTGATGTAGGGAGCATCAGTCCACATAGAAAAAAGCCCAAAAAGGGGGCCTGCGGTATGGTGGAAATGTACCGCCATGGGGGCTCAGGGTCCTGGTTGAACAGAACCAGCGGACCTTAAAAGTAGCAACTAAGTCTCAGCCGCGACTCAGACATATCACATAACTCACGCGACGGACCAATCTTCATTCACTTTATCCCTTTGGGATGATCCTGTGGCTCTTGGAGATCTGGCCGGGAGATTTGCCATGTTCCATGAGGATAGGAGCTTTGCCAACTGTTGTGGGGAATGGCAGACGTGGGTGTTTCCTGCACGGAAAAGCAGGATCTTTACAGGGAAACCCCATCTATAGGATATAGCTTCATCCCTGAGAATTTTGGTATAAGGGGCAAATTCCCTCCTTTTTGCCAGGGTTCCTGCAGACAGATCCGGAAAAATGGACAGGTGCCGGAATTGCTCAGACAGAGGCGGCCTCCTTCTCAGGGCTTGCAGCACGGCTTCTTTGGTCTTGTAAAAGTGCAGGCGAGCCAAAGTGTCCCGGGGGGCATCAGCACTGAGGGATTTAGGCTTAGGGACTCTGTGTATTCTGTCCACCAGGAAATCAGTTGCAGACAGGTCTGGGAGCAGCTCCTGCAGCAAGGAGCCTAGAAAGCTCTGCAGCCCCTTGTCTGGTATGGCCTCTGGAATTCCTCTGATTCTTATGTTGTTTCTGCGGGACCTGTCCTCTAAATCCAAGACCTTGGTATGGAGCTTTTGCACTTGTTCCTCCAGTGCTGCATTGGCATCAATGAGGCTATTGTGTGACTTTGTCAGCTCCTGCATTTTAGTTTCAATGTGTGCTGTGCGACTGCCTATGGCAGTGATATCTCCCCTCAGCTCAGCCACCATATCTTTCCAATCCTGCTGCAGTGATGAGCCGAGGGCACTGAGCAGTTTCTGCATGGTACCTTTGGTAAGCGGTATATCTGCAGCGTCTGTGTCCAAGTCTGGGCCTGCTGTGGATCCCCTCCTGGATGAGCGTGAGGAAGCTGTGGAGGAGGATGCTGCTGCCATTTTCCCTCGTCCCGTGCTGGAGAAGAAGTCTGTAACTTTCGCCGGGGACGGCTTCTTCTGGGACTTTCCCCTTGGCATGCCACGTTCCTGGGTACCTCCGCAGAACTTTCCCCCCGTGTGCAGAGAGATTGGTGACACTGGTGAGCCGCAGTGAGCCGGTTAGGAGTCGAGGTGGCTGGAGCTCAGCAGCTAGGTGACCGGTGCCATTAGCAAGCAGGCCACGCCCCCGAGATAAGCATCTTTGATGTCTATTGATGCTAGAAAAATTGAGGCGATGACGGAGCGGAGTGATTCCATCCGGAACCGCCTGGTTTTTACGTGTTTGTTGAGCAGTTTTAGGTCCAGAACAGGACGGAAGGATCCGTCCTTTTTTGGCACCACAAACAAGTTGGAGTAAAAACCGTGACCCTGTTGCTGAAGAGGAACAGGGATCACCACTCCTTCTGCCTTCAGAGTGCACACCGCCTGAAGAAGAGCATCGGCTCGCTCGGGGGGCGGAGATGTTCTGAAAAATCGAGTCAGAGGACGAGAGCTGAACTCTATCCTGTAACCGTGAGACAGAATGTCTCTCACCCATCGGTCTTGTACCTGTGGCAGCCAGGCGTCGCAAAAGCGGGAGAGCCTGCCACCGACCGAGGATGCGGTGTGAAGAGGCCGAAAGTCATGAGGAGGCCGCTTTGGGAGCGGTTCCTCCGGCGGTCTTTTTAGGACGTGACTTAGACCGCCATGAATCGGAGTCCTTCTGACCCTTCTGTGGCCTGTTGGACGAGGAGAATTGAGACCTGCCCGCGGGCCGAAAGGATCGAAACCTCGATTGTACCTTCCGTTGTTGAGGTCTGTTTGGTTTGGACTGGGGTAGGGATGAGTCCTTTCCATTGGATTGTTTAATGATTTCATCCAATCGCTCACCAAACAGGCGGTCGCCAGAAAATGGCAAACCGGTTAAGAACTTTTTGGAAGCAGAGTCTGCCTTCCATTCACGTAGCCACATGGCCCTGCGGACTGCCACCGAATTGGCGGAAGCTACCGCCGTACGGCTCGCAGAGTCCAGGACAGCATTAATGGCGTAGGACGCAAACGCCGACGCCTGAGAGGTTAAGGACACCACCTGCGGAGCAGAGGCACGTGTGACTGCATTAATCTGCGAGTGACAAGCTGAGATAGCTTGGAGTGCCCATACGGCTGCGAATGCCGGAGCAAAGGACGCGCCGATAGCTTCATAGATGGATTTCAACCAGAGCTCCATCTGTCTGTCAGTGGCATCTTTGAGTGAAGCCCCATCTTCCACGGCAACTATGGATCTAGCCGCCAGTCTGGAGACTGGAGGATCCACTTTGGTACACTGAGCCCAACCCTTGACCACGTCAGGGGGGGAAGGGATAACGTGTGTCCTTAAGACGCTTAGAGAAGCGCTTATCTGGACAAGCTCGGTGTTTCTGGACTGCCTCTCTGAAGTCGGAGTGATCCAGAAACGTACTCATTGTACGCTTGGGAAATCTAAAACGGAATTTCTCATGCTGAGAAGCTGACTCCTCAATTGGAGGAGCTGGGGGAGAAAGATCCAACACCTGATTGATGGACGCTATAAGGTCATTCACTATGGCGTCTCCTTCAGGTGTATCTAGGTTGAGAGCGGCCTCAGGATCAGAATCCTGATCTGCCACCTCCGCTTCATCCTCTAGAGAGTCCTCCTGCTGAGACCCTGAGCAGTGTGATGAAGTCAAGGGAATCTCCCAGCGAGCCCGCTTAGGCGGTCTGGGACTGCGGTCCGTGTCAGAGACCTCACCCTGGGACCTATGAGTCACCCCAGGAGCACTTTGCTGCTCCAACCGAGGGGGGCCTGGGGTTAATGATTCAACAGTGCCCGTGGCCTGTGTTACCGGCCTGGACTGCAAGGCTTCTAGTATCTTAGCAGACCATTTATCCATACTCTCAGAAAGTTTGTCAGCAAATACTGCAAACTCCGTCCCTGTCACCTGGACAGTGGTAGCAGGTGGTTCCACTTGGGCCACCAGTAGCAGAGGCTCCGGCTGAGTAAGTGCCACAGGGGCCGAGCATTGCACACAATGAGGGTCGGTGGAACCTGCCGGTAGTATAGCCGCACATGAGGTACAGGTTGCAAAGTAAGCCTGTGCTTTGGCACCCTTGCTTTTTGCGGACGACATGCTGTTGTCTCCTCTGAGCACAATCCAGGAGGGTATATAGCCAAAAATCAACAGTGCGACCGTACAGAGTAAATGTATAGCATATAAGCATATAATATATACACTTCAGCACCTAGAGGGGCCAGCACCTAGAAACAGGTGCTGCTTACCGACCGCCCAAAGCGGTTGTGTGACCACCAGATTCCCTGCCTGGGTCTCCCAGATCCGTGTTGTCTCTCCTCTCCAGCTTCAGAAGTGCTGACAGGAATGGCTGCCGGCGTTCTGTGAGGAGGAGGGGGTCGTGGGCGTGCCCTAGAAAGTGCGGGAATCTGGTGCCCCACGGTGCTCAGTGAGGGGGGAGGAGGATACAAAGTATGCTCCAGCCCTCAGCGCTGACGTCCTGTGCAGCGTTCCACCCTTCCCCTGACTGGCAGGCCTGGGGGCGGGAATATGCGGTACTAGGCCGCAAAAGCCGGGGACTAGAGTTATAAGCGCGGCCGGCAAATAAGCGAGGCCAGCGCGGTAGTCCCGGCGCACTAACACACCCAGCAGTGCTGCAGCGTGTATGACACAAGCGCTCCATGCGCCGTCCCCAAGGGGACACAGAGTACCTCACAGTAGCAGGGCCTTGTCCCTGACGATACCCGGCTCCTGTCCAGCAGATTCCCCAGGGGCTGCGGAGGGAGCACGGTCCCAGTGCCTGGAGACCGATTAGGATCCCACTTCACCCAGAGCCCTTAAGGGATGGGGAAGGAAAACAGCATGTGGCTCCTGCCTATGTACCCGCAATGGGTACCTCAACCTTAACAAACACCGCCGACCAGAGTGGGGTGAGAAGGGAGCATGCTGGGGGCCCTGTTATGGGCCCTCTTTTCTTCCATCCGATATAGTCAGCAGCTGCTGCTGACTAAATTGTGGAGCTATGCGTGCATGTGTGCCTCCTTCGCACAAAGCATAAAAACTGAGGAGCCCGTGATGCACGGGGGGGTGTATAGGCAGAAGGGGAGGGGCTTTACACTTTTAAGTGTAATACTTTGTGTGGCCTCCGGAGGCAGAAGCTATACACCCAATTGTCTGGGTCTCCCAATGGAGCGACAAAGAAATAAGCCATCACTAAGCCCCATATCCTGAAAAATTAAAACGCTACTGATCGCGGAAAATGGCGCAAAAAGTGCACCACTTTTTTGAAAAAAAGTCTGAATTTTTTTTAACCCCTTAGATAAAAGTAAACATATACATGTTTGATATCTATGAACTCGCACCAACCTGAGGAAATCACAGCGACACATCAGTTTTACCATATACTGAATATAGTGAATAAAATAACAAAACAATCAGACAGTCTCACTTTTTTTGCAATTTTTCCGCATTTAGACTTTTTTTTGCCATTTTCCAGTACACTATATGGTAAAACGTATGTTTTAATTTAAAAATACAACTTGTCCCACAAAAAAACAATCCCTCATATAGCAAGGTTGACGGAAAAATAAAAAAAAAAAAAAAAAAAAAAAAAAAAGAACAAAAAACAACCTTCCTACCTCATTTCGCTGACGTGTTTGAACACTTCTCGCTGACCACTGAGTAAAGTTTCCAGTTCCTGTTGAGAAGCCTAAAAGGGAGATAAGTGGAGTTTACTATGGAAGTCGGCCGTCTCACATTACACATCTATTATTGGACTTTTTGTCTTTTGCTATATTATAAATGCAACCCCCACTTCAGAAAAAAAATAAAAAAAAAAAAACAAACTCCAGGCAGATCCCCACATGGTTAGTAATTTGGTACAGTCAGTCTAGGATAAGCCGTTGTCCAGAAGCGGTCCTGTACCTGCGGGATGTTTCCGCCACCAGCAGATGGCGCCCTCTTGGCGATCTCATCGGTCACTGCGTTCACGTATCGTCGCTGTTCATCCAGTATCATGTCCAGTTGCCGGTTCAGTTGCTTGATTTCAAGGTGGATGCGGTTCTGACCTTCGAAGATCTGCCTCAGCTCCCGGTCGTTTACAGACTCATACATGTCATCCTCTATAAAAAAAAGAGAATTTTGTTTACTTACCGTAAATTCTTTTTCTTATAGTTCCGACATGGGAGACCCAGACCATGGGTGTATAGCTTCTGCCTCCGGAGGACACACAAAGTACTACACTAAAAAGTGTAGCTCCTCCCTCCGAGCATATACACCCCCTGGATAACCAAATCTAGCCAGTTTAGTGCAAAAGCTGAAGGAGGACATCCACCCACAAGTAGAGATAGAGCAAAACCCGGAACAACCGGAACCTCTGTCTACAACAACAGCCGGTGAAAACACACGGAACAAGAAAACTGCCAACAGGCAACAGGGAGGGTGCTGGGTCTCCCATGTCGGAACTATAAGAAGAAGGGAATTTTGTTTACTTACCGTAAATTCCTTTTCTTCTAGCTCCTATTGGGAGACCCAGACAATTGGGTGTATAGCTTCTGCCTCCGGAGGCCACACAAAGTATTACACTTTAAAAAGTGTAACCCCTCCCCTCTGCCTATACACCCTCCCGTGCATCACGGGCTCATCAGTTTTGGTGCCAAAGCAGGAAGGAGGAAACTTATAAATTGGTCTAAGGTAAATTCAATCCGAAGGATGTTCGGAGAACTGAACCATGAACCAAAAGAACAATTCAACATGAACAACATGTGTACACAAAAGAACAACAGCCCGAAGGGAACAGGGGCGGGTGCTGGGTCTCCCAATAGGAGCTAGAAGAAAAGGAATTTACGGTAAGTAAACAAAATTCCCTTCTTCTTTGTCGCTCCATTGGGAGACCCAGACAATTGGGATGTCCAAAAGCAATCCCTGGGTGGGTAAAAGAATACCTCGATAAAAAGAGCCGAAAACGGCCCCCTCTTATAGGTGGGCAACTGCCGCCTGAAGGGGTCGCCTACCTAGGCTGGCATCTGCCGAAGCAGAGGCATGTACCTGATAGTGTTTCGTGAAAGTGTGCAGACTCGGCCAGGTAGCCGCCTGACACACCTGCTGAGCCGTAGCCTGGTGTCGCAATGCCCAGGAAGCATCTACGGCTCTGGTAGAATGGGCTTACAGCCCTGCAGGAATTGGAAGCCCACAAGAACGGTAGGCTTCAAGAATCGGTTCCTTGATCCACGGAGCCAAGGTTGACTTGAAAACCTGAAATCCCTTACTCTGGCCCGCGACGAGGACAAAGAGCGCATCCGACCGGCGCCGGGGCGCCGTGCGAGAAATGTAGAGCCGGAGGGCTCTCACCAGATCTAATAAATGCAAATCCTTTTCACATTGGTGAACTGGATGAGGGCCCAAGGGTAAGAAGATATCCTGCTTGAGATGAAGCGGGGATACCTTAGGGAGAAAGTCCGGGACCGGACGCAGAAGCCCTTATCCTGGTGAAACACCAGGAAGGGGGCTCTGCATGATAGCGCTGCTAGCTCAGACACTCTCCTGAGTGATGCGACTGCCACTAGGAAGGCCACCTTCTGCGAAGGGCGAGATAGAGAGACCTCCCGCATCGGCTCGAAAGATGGCTTCTGAAGAGTCGTCAGCACCCTGTTAAGATCCCAGGGTGCGAACGGACGCTCGTAATATGGGACTATGTGGTCAAACCCCTGCAGGAACGTGCGGACCTGCGGAAGCATGGCTAGACGCTTTTCAAAAAACACGGAAGCGCCGATACTTGTCCCTTGAGAGAGCCGAGACAAGCCCTTGTCCATTCCGGATTGAAGTGAAAGAAAGAAGGAAAAGTGGACAAGGCAAACGGCCAGGGAGTAAAACCCTGATCAGAGCACCAGGATAAGAAGATCCTCCAAGTCCTGGGCTAAATCTCGGCGGACGTTGTTTCCTTGGCTGTCTCATGGTGGCGATGACAACTTGAGATAACCCTGATGACGCTAGGGGCCAGGGCTCAATGGCCACACCATCAGGATGAGGGCCGCAGTATTCAGATGGAAAAAAGGCCCTTGAGACAGCAAGTCTGGTCGGTCTGGGAGTGCCTACGGTTGACCCACCGTGAGGTGCCACAGATCCGGGTACCACGATCTCCTCGGCTAGTCTGGAGTGACGAGGATGGTGCGGCGGCAGTCTGACCTGATCTTGCGTAACCCTCTGGGCAGTAGAGCCAGAGGAGGAAATACATAAGTCGAAACTGCGACCAGTCCTGAACTAACGTGTCTGCCGCCCGAGCTCTGTGATCCTTGGACCGAGCCATGAATGCCGGGACTTTGTTGTTGTGCCGAGACGCCATTAGATCGACGTCCGGTGTTCCCCAGCGGCAACAGATCTCTAGAAACACGTCCGGGTGAAGAGACCATTCCCCTGGTTCCATGCCCTGGCGACTGAGAAATCTGCTTCTCAGTTTTCTACGCCCGGGATGTGAACTGCGGAGGTGGCGGAGGCTGTGGCTTCCGCCCACAGTAGAGTCCGCCGAACTTCTCGGAAGGCTTGACGACTGCGTGTGCCGCCCTGGTGGTTGATGTACGCAACCGCCGTGGCGTTGTCCGACTGAATTCGGATCTGCCTGCCTTCCAGCCACCGCTGGAACGCCTTTAGGGCTAGAGACACTGCCCTTATCTCCAGAACCTTGATCTGAAGGGAAGACTCTGTCGGAGTCCAGGTTCCCTGAGTCCTGTGGCGGAGGAAGACCGCTGCCCACCCTGACAGACTCGCGTCCGTCGTGACCACAGCCACGGCTGGGGCCGGAAAGATTTGCAAGGGAAAAAAGAGGCGTTCTTGTTTAGGGACGTCGACCTCCTGTCCCATTTGCGGTGTCCGATAGAAGCGGATGCAGACGAATCTGCGCAAGGGAACTGCCTCCATTGCTGCCACCATCTTCCTTAGGAAGTGTGTGAGGCGCCTTAAGGGGTGTAACTGGGTCCGAAGGAGAGAGTGCACCCCTGTCTGTAGTGAGCGCTGTTTATGCAGCGGAAGCTTCACTATTGCTGAGAGAGTATGAAACTCCATCACGAGGCATGAGAGTGTAGGGCCGGCACCACTGTTGCCATGACTTTGGTGAAGACTCGACCTGATGGCGAAACGCAGGAAGCGTTGATGCTCTGGTGCAATCGGCACATGGAGATAAGCATCCCTGATGTCGATTGATGCTAGGAAGTCTCCTTGGGCCATCGAGGCGATGACAAAGCGTAGAGATTCCATCCGGAACCGTCAGGTTCTCTGTCTGTTGAGCAGTGTGAAGTTCAGAACGGGGCGGAGTGATCCGTCCTATCTTGGTACCACGAACAAGCTGGAGTAAAAACCGCGACTACGTTCTTGAAGGGGAACGGGGATCGCAACTCCTCCTGCCGTCGGAGTGTTCACCGCCTGAAAACGTGCATCGGCTCGCTCGGGGGGCGGAGATGCTCTGAAGAAACGAGTCGGAGGACGAGAACTGAGCTCTATCTTGTAACCGTAAGACAGAATGTCTCATCCATCGGTCTTGGACATGTGGGGACCGCTCCCCTGACCTGGACCGCCATGCAGAAGAGGTTCTCTGGCTCTTCTGTGGCCTGTTGGACGATGAGGATTGGGACCTAGCTGAGGGTGCTGAGGTCTCTTTGGTTTGGGCTGGGTAAGCACGAGTCCTTTCCCTTGGACTGCTCAATTGTTTCATCCAATTGTTCGCCAAACAATCGGTTGCCAGAAAAAAAACAAACCGGACAAGAGCTTCTTGGAAGCAGAATCTGCCTTCCATTCGCGTAGCCACATGGCCCTGCGGACTGCCACCGGAGTGGCGGATGCTACCGCTGTACGGCTAGCCGAGTCCAGGACAGCATGCACGGCGGAGGATGAAAATACCGACGCCTGAGACGTCAAAGACGCTAATTGCGGAGCAGAGTATGACCGCATTAATCTCAGACCGAGCAGCTGAGATAGCCTGGAGTGCCCACACTGCTGCAAAGGCTGGGGCAACGGACGTGCCTATGGCTTCATAGATGGATCTCATTAGGAGCTCTGCCTGTCCGTGGCATTCTTGAGCGTTGAACCGTCAGCCACTGCTACTACCGATCTAGCCGCCAGTCAAGAGACTGGAGGGGCACCTTGGGACACTGAGCCCAACCCTTAACAACGTCAGAGGGGAAGGGACAACGTGTGTTATAAGGCGTTTAGTAAAAACGCTTGTCCGGGAAAGCCCTGTGCTTCTGGACAGCATCTCTGAAGCCTTGAGAGCCACGTCCGGACAGAGTCCTGGGTTGCGACCTCCGCCTCGTCCTCTATAGAGTCCTCAAGCTGAGACCCTTGATGAAGTCGGGGAAGATTCTAAGCAAGGCCGCTTAGCCGGTCTGGGACTGCGGTTCGTGCCGGAGTCCACCACGTAATAAATAGAGGCCACCCCAGGAGCACGCTTCGTCGCAGACCGAGAGAGGCCTGGGGGAGATCCCGCAGTGCCCGGGGCCTGTGTAAGGGGCCGGTCTGGACTGCAAGCTCCTAGTATCTTAGCAGACCATTTGTCCATAGCCTGAGCCATGGATAGTGAAAATGACTCAGAGTTTCTCAGCAAAAGCTGCAACTCTGTCCCTGCCGCCTGGACAGGGGACGCCGGCGGAGCGCAACCAGTGCCCCCGGCTCCGGCTGAGCGAGTGCCACATGGCCCGAGCAATGCTCACAGTGATCACTGAGGGATACATATGTACAGTCGAACTGTGAAAATGCATACAAACATTATATATCTATATATACAGTTCAGCACTCTAGGGGGCCCAGCACCGAGAAGAAGCCCCCTGGCGTACCGACCGCTCAAGCAGTGTGCTGCTTAAAAACATGGCTGTCGGCGTTTACAGTGGAGGGGGGAGCCGTGGGCGTAACCCCAAAAGTGCGGGAATCTGGTGCCCCGAGTGAAACGTGAGGGGGGCGGAGGACAGCCGAGTGTGCTCCAGCCCTCACTGTCGGCCTCAGACTGACCGTCCCGCCCTTCCCCCTGACTGGCAGGGGCGGGAGTTTAAGGCGCTAGGCCGCAAAAGCCGGGGCCTAGAGTTAAAAACCGCGGCCGGCAAGCAGGCGCGGTCGGCGCGGTAGTCTGTACTAACCCCGCAGGCGCTGCCAAGTCTGAGGCTAAGGTGCTCCCTGCACCGTCCCCAAGGGGACACTGAGTACCTTGCGGGGATCAGTGTCGTAGAGTGATTAGTGAGGGGGGCGGAGGACAGCCCAGTGTGCTCCGGCCCTCACTGTCGGCGTCAGCCCGACCGTCCCCCTGACTGGCAGGTCCGGGGGCGGGAGTTTCAGGCACTAGGCCGCAAAAGCCGGGGGCTAAAGTTAAACACCGCGGCCGGCAGGCAGGCGCGGTCGGCGCGGTAGTCCCGTACCAACCCCGCAGTCGCTGCCAAATCTGAGGCCAAGGTGCTCCATGCACCGTCCCCAAGGGGACACTGAGTACCTCTGTGCAGGGATCTGTGCCGTAAAGTGCTTAGTGAGGGGGGCGGAGGACAGCCAAGTGTGCTCCAGCTCTCACTGTCGGCGTTAGACCGACCGTCCCGCTCTTCCCCCTGACTGGCAGGGCCGGGGGCGGGAGTGTAAGGCACTAGGCCGCAAAAGCCGGGGACTAAAGTTAAAACCGCGGCCGGCAAGCAGGCGCGGTCGGCGCGGTAGTCCCGGCGTCATACCAATCACCGCAGTCGCTGCAGCGTCTGAGGTCAAGGTGCTCTATGCACCGTCCCCAAGGGGACACAGAGTACCTGTAGATGCAGGGCCCTGTCCCTGATGATACTCCGTCTCCTGTCCGGCAGAATCCCACAGGGGCTGCGGAGGGAGGCCGGTCCCAGTGTCTGGATGACCGGATAGGATCCCACTTCCCCAGAGCCCCTAAGGGATGGGGAAGGAAAACGGCATGTGGCTCCGGCCTGTGTACCCGCAATGGGTACCTCAACCTTAACAACACCGCCGACTTAGTGGGGTGAGAAGGGAGCATGCCGGGGGCCCTGTTAGGGCCCTCTTTTCTTCCATCCGATATAATCAGCAGCTGCTGCTGACTAAAATGTGGAGCATTGTGTGAGTGTCAGCCTCCTTCAACACAAAGCATAAAAACTGATGAGCCCGTGATGCACGGGAGGGTGTATAGGCAGAGGGGAGGGGTTACACTTTTTAAAGTGTAATACTTTGTGTGGCCTCCGGAGGCAGAAGCTATACACCCAATTGTCTGGGTCTCCCAATGGAGCGACAAAGAAAAAGAATTTACGGTAAGTAAACAAAATTCTCTTTTTCTTCATCGTTCCTTATGGGAGACCCAGACCATGGGACGTCTCAAAGCAGTCCATGGGTGGGAAATAAACAGAAAACTGAGAAGTAGGCAAAACCTAACTTCACAAATGGGCAACAGCCGCCTGAAGGATGCGTCTGCCCAAGCTCGCATCTGCCGAAGCATGAGCATGCACTTGTAGTGCTTCGAAAAGGTGTGCAGACTAGTCCAAGTGGCAGCCTGACAGACCTGCTGAGTCGTAGCCTTGTGCCTGAAAGCCCAAGAGGCACCGACAGCTCTGGTCGAGTGCGCCTTGATCCCCGGCAGGGGAGGCACCTGAGTACACTGGTAGGCATCGGATAAGGCCGACCTAATCCAACGAGCTAGGGTCGGTTTAGAAGCCGAGAGACCCTTGTGCTGACCTGTGGTTAGCACAAAAAGAGAGGTGCACCGCCTAAGAACAGCGGTGCGTGACACATAGATGCGGAGTGCCCGCACCAGATCTAAAGTATGCAACGCTTTCTCAAAGCGATGCACAGGAGCCGGACAAAAGGAAGGCAATGAAATGTCCTGGTTCAGGTGGAAAGGAGACACCACCTTAGGGAGAAAGTCCGGAGTCAGACGGAGAACCACCTTGTCTTGGTGAAAAACCAAAAAAGGTGACTCCGAAGAGAGCGCAGCCAAATCAGAGACTCTCCTGAGAGAAGATATGGCCACCAGAAAGACGACTTTCTGTGAAAGTCGAAACAAAGAAACCTCCCTAAGAGGCTCAAAGGAGGGTTTCTGTAAGGCCGTGAGGACCAGATTAAGGTCCCAGGGATCCAAAGGCCGCCGGTAAGGTGGAATGATGTGAGATGCGCCCTGCATGAAGGTGCGCACCTGGGCCAGTCGGGCGATACGCCGTTGGAACAACACTGACAGAGCCGAGACCTGTCCCTTAAGGGAATTGAGGGATAGTCCTAGCTGCAGACCGGACTGTAGAAAGGACAGGATGGTCGGCAAGGAAAAAGGCCAAGGGGCATGCCCGGAAGAACGACACCAGGACAGGAAAATTCTCCAAGTCCTGTGGTAAATCCTGGCCGAGGAAGACTTCCGAGCCTGAGTCATAGTGGAGATGACTTCGGGAGGAATGCCGGAAGCCGTCAGGATCCAGGACTCAAGAGCCACGCCGTCAATCTGAGAGCTGCAGAATTCTGGCGGAAAAATGGACCTTGTGAGAGAAGGTCTGGGCGGTCCGGGAGATGCCACGGCACCTCTACGGACAGACGGAGCAGGTCCGGGTACCAAGCTCGCCTGGGCCAGTCTGGAGCAATGAGTATGACCAGACGGCCCTCCATCCTGATCTTGCGCAGGACTCTGGGCAAGAGAGCTAGAGGGGGAAACACGTAAGACAGACGGAACTGGGACCAATCCTGAACCAGCGCGTCCGCTGCAAAGGCCTGAGGATCGTGGGAACGAGCCACGTAAACTGGGACCTTGTTGTTGTGCCGGGATGCCATTAGATCCACTTCCGGAGTGCCCCACTTGCGGCAGATCGACCGGAACACTGCCGGATGCAGAGCCCACTCGCCACTGTCCACGGTTTGACGGCTGAGATAATCTGCCTCCCAGTTTTCTACGCCTGGGATGTGGACTGCGGATATGGTGGACTTGGAGTCCTTCGTCCACTGAAAGATGCGTTGAACCTCCAACATTGCCAGGCGGCTGCGAGTCCCGCCCTGGTGATTGATGTAGGCAACTGCTGTCGCGTTGTCTGACTGGACTTGAATGTGCTTGCCCGCCAACAGGTGGTGAAAGGCTACGAGAGCTAGGAGCACAGCTCTGATTTCCAGCACATTGATCGAGAGGGCTGATTCGGACGGAGTCCAAGTGCCCTGTGCTCGGTGGTGGAGAAATACTGCTCCCCAGCCGGATAGACTGGCATCCGTGGTGAGAATCACCCAGGACGGGATCAGGAAGGAGCGTCCCTGAGACAGAGAGAGGGGCCGAAGCCACCACTGAAGAGAGCTCCTGGTCTGTGGCGACAGAGCCACCAACCTGTGCAAGGAGGAAGGCCGCTTGTCCCAACAGCGGAGAATGTCCAGCTGCAGAGGACGCAGATGGAACTGGGCAAAGGGAACCGCTTCCATTGACGCCACCATCTGACCCAGCACCTGAATGAGGTGCCTGATGGAATGACGGCGGGGCCTCAACAGAGAGCGCACCGCCAGATGGAGGGACTGCTGTTTGACTAAGGGCAGCTTCACAAGTGCCGGCAGAGTCTCGAATTGCATCCCTAGGTACGTAAGTTTTTGGGTCGGGGTTAGAGTGGACTTGGGCAGATTGTCAAGCCACCCGAATTGAACAAGCGTGGCGAGAGTGAGCGAGACACTCCGCTGACAGTCTGCACTGGATGAAGCCTTGACAAGAAGGTCGTCCAGGTAAGGAATCACTGCCAACCCCTGGAGGTGCAGAACCGCAACCACTGCTGCCATGACCTCGAGGGGCCGTGGCTAACCCGAAGGGGAGAGCCACGAATTGGAAATGTTCCTCTCCGATTGCAAAACGTAGCCAACGCAGGTGTGAAACTGCAATTGGCACATGCAGATAGGCATCGCTGATGTCGATGGATGCCAGGAAATCTCCTTGGGTCATTGAGGCAATGACTGATCGCAGAGAGTCCATGCGAAAATGCCGCACCTGAACATGCTGGTTGAGAAGCTTGAGATCCAGGATGGGCCGGAAGGAACCGTCCTTTTTGGGGACTAGGAAGAGATTTGAGTAAAAACCTCTGAACCGTTCCCTGGCGGGATCCGGTACAATTACTCCGTTGTACTGTAAGGATGCCACGGCCTGAGAGAAGGCGGCGGCCTTGGAGCAGGGGGGAGTTGACAGAAAGAATCTGTTTGGCGGGCTGGAAGAGAACTCTATCCTGGAGCCGTGGGAGATGATATCCCGCACCCACTGATCGGAGACGTGTTGAAACCACACGTCGCCAAAGTGGGAGAGCCTGCCACCGACCAAGGACGTTGCTGGCTCGGCCAGATAGTCAAGAGGAGGCTGCCTTGGTGGCAGCAGCTCCTGCGGACCTTTGTGGACGCGGCTTCTTGCGCCAGGTGGGCTTCTGGTCCTTGGCTGAGTTAGTGGACGACCAGTTGGAGGAACGAAAGGAACGAAACCTCGACTGGTTCCTGCCCTGGACAGGTTTCCTGGGTTTAGTCTGTGGCAAGGAAGTACTCTTCCCGCTAGTAGCCTCCTTAATAATTTCATCCAGTTGTTCACCGAACAGCCTGGGCCCAGCAAATGGGAGCCCAGCAAGGTACTTCTTTGAAGAAGCATCTGCCTTCCACTCTCGAAGCCACAAGATCCTGCGGATAGCGAGGGAATTAGCGGAGGCCACCGCAGTGCGGTGAGAAGCCTCCAGCATGGCAGACATGGCGTAGGCTGAAAAGGCTGAAGCCTGGGAAGTTAAGGCAACCAATTCAGGCATAGAGTCCTTAGTGAGGGAATGCATCTCCTCTAGGGAAGCAGAGATGGCTTTGAGAGCCCACACTGCTGCAAAGGATGGGGAGAACGAGGCCCCTGCCGCCTTATAGACAGATCTGGCCAGAAGGTCAACCTGGCGGTCAGTGGGATCCTTAAGTGAGGTGCCATCAGCCACAGATACAACTGTCCGGGCTGAGAGTCTAGACACCGGGGGGTCTACCTTTGGTGAATGAGCCCACTCCTTGACCACCTCTGGTGGAAAAGGATAACGGTCGTCAGAACCACGCTTTGGAAAGCGTTTGTCAGGACAGGCTCTGGGCTTGGACACAGTGGCTTGAAAACTGGAGTGGTTAAAGAACACACTCCTTGTTCTCTTAGGCAAGGTAAACTGGTGCTTTTCTGCCAGAGAGGGTTGCTCCTCTGATGTTGGCGGATTGAGGTCCAGTACAGAATTAATGGACGCAATCAAGTCACTCACATCTGCATCACCCTCGGTCAGATCAATGGGGCACATGGAGGTAGCGTCCGAGCCCCCAGTAAAGATATCCTCCTCGTCCTGCGGGTCGACTCGTGAATCGGAGTCGCGGGACGAGGAAGGAGAGGGGTCCCTGCGTCTCTTCTTAGGAGGACGGGGTCTGGGAGCAGATGAAGAATCCTCTGTGAGCTCTGCAGAGCGAGCCGAAGCAGCAGAGGTGCCCTGAGAAGGGGGCTGATGCATGCTCAGCAGAGTCCGGAACAGCTGTCCCATGGAGTCGGCGAAGGACTGGGAGATAGATTTAGAAAACACTTCTACCCAAGCCGGGGGTTCAGCCACCTGGGCCGGAGCAGCCGGAGGGACCACTGGGGAGACTCCAGGCTGAGGCACCACCATGTTAGAGCAGGCATCACAATGTGGATATGTGCTCGGTTCAGGCAGTATGAGCTGACATGCAGTGCATATAGAGTAAAGCCTTGCAGCTTTGCTCCTAGTGTGAGACATGCTGCTGAGGTGGAGGCTCTGCAGTAAAGAATACACTCCTTCAGAATGACCCCCAGAGAGTGTATAAGAAAGTCCAAAACCAGAGGTTGTGGCTTACCAGACCGTTTTGTGTGCCCTCCGGATTCCACAGCTCGGACCCCCAGACAGATTGCAGAGATGCAGCAGCCAGCACCGATCAGTGTGAGAACGCTGATAAAATGGCGCCGGAGTGAGGAGGGGGGCGGGACCTAGCCCAAGAGCGGGAACCGGAGGGCCAAGGGGATTACAGGGGAGGGAAACATCTCCTCAGAGAGGAGTGTCCTCCCCTGAGCTGAACGGCTGGTGGGCGGCGCCGCACTGTCCCTCTGCATGACTGACATGCAGGGGCAGTGAAAACGAAACTAGGCCGCAGCCGAAGCCGGGGCCTAAATTTTAGAATGCGGCCGGCGCTCAGGCACCCTCGGCGCGGTTCTCTGGTGAAAACCGGAGAACCGGCCGGAAATGTCACAAATAGTACAAAACACACTCTCCCCAACATTAAAGTACAAGGGACCCCCCTGACAATAACGTCTCAATACTTAGCTTGTGAGACGCAGGGCCAGGTCCCTGAGGGATGAGTGCTCCGTCCGGCAGGGTCCTGAAAGGGCTGCGGATGGAGACCGGTCTCCTGCAAAGCAGTGAGAACCGTGCTGGCTCCCACTTCAAGCCAGAGCCCGAGGGATGGTGAAGGAGCGCGGCATGTAAGGCTCCAGCCTTGAAATCAACCTTAACAACACCGCCGACACAGTGGGGTGAGAAGGGACATGCCGGGAGTCCAGCTTGGACCTGCTTTTCTTCCAACTCTTTAAAATGAAAATCAGATGAGAATGCATGAATGTGGATGTGTGCCTCCTGAACACAAAGTATTGAACTGGCAATATTTGGTTATCCAGGGGGTGTATATGCTAGGAGGGAGGAGCTACACTTTTTAGTGTAGTACTTTGTGTGTCCTCCGGAGGCAGAAGCTATACACCCATGGTCTGGGTCTCCCATAAGGAACGATGAAGAAAACTGAGGAGTAGGTAGAGCCTAACTTCACAAGTGGGCGACAGCCGCCTGAAGGATGCGTCTGCCCAAGCTCGCATCTGCCGAAGCATGAGCATGCACTTGGTAGTGCTTTGAAAAGGTATGCAGACTAGTCCAAGTGGCAGCCTGACAGACTTGCTGAGCCGTAGCCTGGTGCCTGAAAGCCCAAGAGGCACCGACAGCTCTGGTCGAGTGTGCCTTGATCCCCGGCGGGGGAGGCACCTGAGAACCCAGGTAGGCATCCAAAATGGTGGACCTAATCCAACGGGCTAAGGTCGGCTTAGAAGCAGAGAGGCCCTTGCGCCGACCTGTGGTTAGCACAAAAAGAGAGGTGCACCGCCTAAGGGCAGCGGTGCGAGACACATAGATCCGGAGCGCCCGCAACAGATCCAGAGTATGCAACGCTTTTTCAAAGCGATAAACAGGAGCCGGACAAAAGGAAGGTAGGGTAATGTCCTGGTTAAGGTGGAAAGGAGAAACCACCTTAGGGAGAAAGTCCGGAGTCGGACGGAGAACCACCTTGTCTTGATGAAAAACCAAAAAAGGGGACTCCGAAGAGAGCGCAGCTAAATCAGATACTCTCCTGAGGGACGTTATGGCCACTAGAAAGACCACTTTCTGTGAAAGTCGAAACAAAGAAACCTCCCTAAGAGGTTCAAAGGGGGGTTTCTGCAAAGCCGTGAGAACCAAATTGAGGTCCCAGGGATCCAAGGGCCGCCGGTAAGGCGGAATGATGTGAGACGCACCTTGCATGAAGGTGCGGACCTGAGCCAGCCGGGCGATACGCCGCTGGAACAGCACTGACAGAGCCGAGACTTGTCCCTTGAGAGAGTTGAGGGATAGTCCCAGCTGCAGACCAGACTGTAGAAAAGACAGAAGGGTCGGCAAGGAAAAAGGCCAAGGAGAATGGCCAGAAGAGCGACACCAGGACAGGAAAATTTTCCAAGTCCTGTGATAGATCTTGGCAGAGGAAGACTTACGGGCCCGAGTCATCGTGGAGATGACTTCAGGTGGGATACCAGAAGCCGTCAAGATCCAGGACTCAAGAGCCACGCCGTCAATCTGAGAGCCGCAGAATTCTGGCGGAAAAACGGACCTTGTGAGAGAAGGTCTGGACGGTCCGGAAGATGCCACGACGCCTCTACGGACAGATGGAGCAGGTCTGGGTACCAAGCTCGCCTGGGCCAGTCCGGGGCAATGAGAATGACTCGACGGCCCTCCATTCTGATCTTGCGCAGAACTCTGGGCAAGAGAGCTAGAGGGGGAAACACGTAGGACAGACGAAACTGGGACCAGTCTTGAACCAGAGCGTCCGCTGCGAAGGCCTGAGGATCGTGGGAGCGAGCCACGTAAATCGGAACCTTGTTGTTGTGACGGGATGCCATTAGGTCCACATCCGGAGTGCCCCACTTGCGGCAGATTGACTGAAACACTGTCGGATGCAGGGACCACTCGCCACTGTCCACGGTTTGACGGCTGAGATAACCTGCCTCCCAGTTTTCCACGCCTGGGATGTGGACTGCGGATATGGTGGACTTGGAGTCCTCCGTCCATTGAAGGATACGTTGTACCTCCAACATTGTCAGGCGGCTGCGTGTCCCGCCTTGGTGATTGATGTAGGCAACCGCTGTCGCGTTGTCTGACTGGACTCAGATGTGCTTGCCCGACAATAGGTGGTGAAAAGCTAGGAGAGCCAGGAGCACGGCTCTGGTTTCCAGCACATTGATCGAGAGGGCTGACTCGAACGGAGTCCAAGTGCCCTGTGCTCGGTGGTGGAGAAATACCGCTTCCCCAGCCGGATAGACTGGCATCCGTGGTGAGGATCACCCAGGACGGGATCAGGAAGGAGCGTCCCTGAGACAGAGAGAGGGGCCGAAGCCACCACTGAAGAGAGCTCCTGGCTTGTGGCGACAGAGCCACTAACCTGTGCAAGGAGGAAGGCCGCTTGTCCCAACAGCGGAGAATGTCCAGCTGCAGAGGACGCAGATGGAACTGGGCAAAGGGAACAGCCTCCATTGACGCCACCATCTGACCCAGCATCTGCATGAGGTGCCTGATGGAATAACGGCGGGGCCTCAGCAGAGAGCGCACCGCCAGTTGGAGGGATTGCTGTTTGATCAAGGGCAACTTCACAAGTGCCGGAAGAGTCTCGAACTGCATCCCTAGGTACGTGAGACTCTGGGTCGGAGTCAGAGTGGATTTGGGCAGATTGACCAGCCACCCGAATTGGGCTAGAGTGGCGAGAGTGAGCGAGACACTCCGCTGACAGTCTGCGCTGGATGAAGCCTTGACTAGAAGGTCGTCCAGGTAAGGGATCACTGCCAACCCCTGTAGCTGCAGGACCGCAATCACTGCTGCCATGACCTTGGTGAATACCCGAGGGGCCGTGGCTAACCCGAAGGGGAGAGCCACGAATTGGAAATGTTCCTCTCCGATTGCAAAACGTAGCCAACGCTGGTGAGAAACTACAATTGGCACATGCAGATAGGCATCGCTGATGTCGATGGATGCCAGGAAATCCCCTTGGGTCATTGAGGCAATGACTGATCGCAGAGATTCCATGCGAAAATGCCGCACCTGAACATGCTTGTTGAGAAGCTTGAGATCCAGGATGGGCCGGAAGGAACCGTCCTTTTTGGGAACTAGGAAGAGGTTTGAGTAGAAACCTCTGAACCGTTGAAACCACGCGTCGCCAAAGTGGGAGAGCCTGCCACCGACTAAGGACATTGCTGGCGCGGACAGATAGTCATCTCCTATATAAGAAAGTCCTTAGTTACCCCTCTCCACCCATAGCAGTTTTTAATTGCAATGAGATGACACACAGTTAGGGTCACAGAGCTAGGGACCCCAATATAGAGATATGCCTTGACGAGGCCTTGGGGCTCAGTTACATTGATCAATGCGATTGCTAAAGATCTCCTTTTTTCTAATATTCATGGCAGGTATGCAATTCATTATTCACATGTTCAAATTAGCAAGTAGCATTTTTCATTGTATATTCCAATATTTTTCCATATGCTTGAGGCATTATACCATTATCTAAGTTTGATGTGCAGCCTTATTCTTATATATAGTATGTATTTTTGGCTTGCACTCATATATATATATATATATATATATATATATATATATATATATTAGTGCTCACTTCAGTTATCCTATTCAGTTATATGTAGTTTTTTTCTGAATGTGAACAAAGCTCCGCCCCTTTCGGCCATGTTTTTTCCATCTCCTATATAAGAAAGTCCTTAGTTACCCCTCTCCACCCATAGCAGTTTTTAATTGCAATGAGATGACACACAGTTAGGGTCACAGAGCTAGGGACCCCAATATAGAGATATGCCTTGACGAGGCCTTGGGGCTCAGTTACATTGATCAATGCGATTGCTAAATATCTCCTTTTTTCTAATATTCATGGCAGGTATGCAATTCATTATTCACATGTTCAAATTAGCAAGTAGCATTTTTCATTGTATATTCCAATATTTTTCCATATGCTTGAGGCATTATACCATTATCTAAGTTTGATGTGCAGCCTTATTCTTATATATAGATAGTCACGAGGAGGCTGCCTTAGTGGCAGCAGCTCCTGCGGTCTTCTGTGGACGCGCCTTTGTGCGCCAGTTGGATTTTTGGTCCTTGGCTGAGTTAGTGGACGACCAGTTGGAGGAACGAAAGGAACGAAACCTCGACTGGTTCCTGCCCTGGACAGGTTTCCTGGTTTTGGTTTGTGGCATGGAAGTACTCTTCCCGCCAGTAGCTTCCTTAATAATTTCATCCAGTTGTTCACCGAATAGCCTGGACCCAGCAAATGGGAGCCCAGCAAGGTACTTCTTTGAAGAAGCATCTGCCTTCCACTCTCGAAGCCACAAGATCCTGCGGATAGCGAGGGAATTAGCCGAAGCCACCGCAGTGCGGTGAGAAGCCTCCAGCATGGCAGACATGGCATAGGATGAAAAAGCGGAAGCTTGGGAAGTTAAGGCAACCATCTTGGGCATAGATTCCCTGGCGAGGGAATGCATCTCCTCTAGAGAAGCAGAGATGGCTTTGAGAGCCCACACTGCTGCAAAAGATGGGGAGAACGAGGCCCCCGCCGCTTCATATACAGATTTGGCCAGAAGGTCAACCTGGCGGTCAGTGGAATCATTAAGAGAGGTGCCGTCAGCCACTGATACAACGGTCCGGGCTGAGAGTCTAGACACCGGGGGGGTCTACCTTTGGTGAATGAGCCCACTCCTTGACCACCTCAGGTGGAAAGGGAAAACAGTCATCAGAACCACGCTTTGGGAAGCGTTTGTCAGGACAGGCCCTAGGCTTGGTCACAGCGGCCTGAAAACTGGAGTGGTTAAAGAACACTCTTTACTCTCTTAGGCGAGGTAAACTGGTGCTTTTCTGCCAGGGTTGCTCCTCTGATACTGGCGGATTGAGGTCCAGTACAGAATTAATGGACGCAATCAAATCACTAACATCTGAGTCACTTTCGGACAGATCAATGGGGCACATGGAAGTAGCATCCGAGCCCCCTGTAAAGGCATCCTCCTCGTCCTGCGAGTCAGCCTCTGAAACAGAGCCGCGGGGCGAGGAAGGGGAGGAAGCCCTACGTCTCCTCTTAGGAGGACGGGGTCTGGGACCAGATGATGAATCCTCTGTGAGCTCCGGTCCTGAGAGAGACCTAGCAGCAGAGGCACCCTGTGAGGGGGGCTGATGCATGTTCAGCAAAGTCCGGGACAGCTGTCCCATGGAGTCGGCAAAAGACTGGGAGATAGACCTGGTTAAGGATTCTACCCAAGCCGGGGGTTCAGCCACAGGGACCGGAGCAGCCTGAGAGACCACTGTGGGTGCGATTCCAGGCTGAGGCACCGCCAGGTTAGAGCAGGCATCACAATGTGGAAATGTGCTCGGATCAGGCAGCACGAGCTTACATGCAGCGCATACTGAATATAGCTTTGGAGCCTTGCTCCTCGTGAGAGACATGCTGCTGAAGTGGGGGCTCTGCTAGAGTGACCCCCAGAGAGTATATACAGAGGCCCACAACCAGAGGTTGTGGCTTACCAGACCGCTGGAGCGGTGTTGTGTGCCCTCCAGATCCCAAAGCCCGCACCCCCAAGCACCTCAGCAGGGATGCGGCAGCCAGTGATGATCGCAGAGAGAACGCTGATAAAATGGCGCCGGAGCGAGGAGAGAGACCAACTCTGAGAGCGGGATCTGGAGGGCCAAAGAGACTTACAGGGGAGGAGACATGTACTCAGTGAGGAGTGTCTCTCCCCTATGCAAAACGGCCGCTGGGCGGAGCCGCACTGTCACTCTGCATGAATGACATGCGAGGGCAGTGAAACCGAAAGTAGGCCTCCGGCGAAGCCGGGGCCTAAATTTGAGCGGTGCGGCCGGCGCACAGGCACCATCGGCGCGGTTCTCAGGCGAAAGCCAGAGAACCGGCCGGAAATGTCAGAAAACTCACTCAGCACACTCTCCCACCATAATAAAGTACAGGGACCCCCAGAATATAAACGTCTCAGGTACTTAGCTTGCTGAGACGCAGGGTTCCAAGTCCCTGGGGATGAGTGCTCCGGTCCAGCAAGGTCCTGAAGGGCTGCGGATGGAGACCGGTCTCCTGCAAAGCATGGAGAACCGTGCTGGCTCCCACTTCAAGCCAGAGCCCGAGGGATGGTGAAGGAGCGCGGCATGTAAGGCTCCAGCCTGGGAATCAACCTTAACAGCACCGCCGACACAGTGGGGTGAGAAGGGACATGCCGGGAGTCCAGGCTTGGACCCGCTTTTCTTCAAACGCTTTTCAAAAATGAAAAATCAGATGAGAATGCATGTGTGGATGTGTGCCTCCTGAACACAAAGCAATGAACTGGCTAGATCTGGTTTCTCCAGGGGGTGTATAAGCTCAGAGGGAGGAGCTACACTTTGAGTGTAGTACTGTGTCCTCCGGAGGCAGAAGCTATACACCCAATGTCTGGGTCTCTCATAGGAACGATAAAGAAACATAATTTAATTAAAGTAGTCATTATAAAACTAATACAAATTATAATACAGAATGAAAAAATAATGAAAGTAATTAATTAAAACTGATGCAAATAATAATGATAATAATAATAAATATATTAAATTATAGCAAGTGTTTATGCATAAAAAAAATTATATATTTGTTATGTATAAACGCTTACAATGATTGAGATTATATATATATATATATATATATATATATATATATATATATATATATATATATATATATATATATATATCTCAAACACGTAAATATGCATATTTAATATTATATTTTTGATATATGCAACATTAAGTTAACAAAAAAAAAAAATACTAAAAATAGTGTTTTTGAGAAACTCCACCATAGAGTAGAGCTGTAAGGTGCTGAAGCCAAATACAACCACCATACAAAGGCCCAGCAGCCGCGATCACTATACCTCAGCGCGGGTGTATACATGCCTGGGTGATCCTTGAGCTCCGGGTGGTCTTTATTGTAGTCGTCTTTCCTTTTTTCCAGCTCTTGTTGGAAGTTGTCAAACTCCTCCTGGTACTTGTCCTTCTCTTCTTTGGGAATCTCTCCATCTGGAGCGGGCTGAATGAGGACAGTGTTACATTCCCATACTAGAAGCCTCGTATGCCTGCCCAGCGAGCGCAGATCTGATCAGGACTCGGCAGGATTTACAGGAACAGCTACAGACATGCCTGGACTATCTGGAGGGTCTACCGTCCGGACACTGACCACCCCGGATACATACATGAGAAAGTCAAGCTCGGATCAAGAGACCCATGGACTTTCCATACATCCGATTCACACTCTGACATATGTGTATGCGTTATAGGGCTGACCGATGAGGATCAAAAAGTAGGAAATGTCCACAAACCATGTGTGAGTGCCCTGATGGGATCATACATGGGGTACTGCAGACTGAACACCCTCTATAATCTCATGGCTCTAGCGGAGTATCATACATTATAATACAGGAGGACTGTATTCAGGATCGGGTGAGGGTTGTGTGGAGTCCCAAGGGTCAAATACTCACTACTTATGACATGGGAATAGTGTAACAATGCAAACATTATTATACACAGGACAACCCCCTTTAAGAGCAGCTTACGGTTGTTTTGCCCGGCTCGGTCAGCTGGAAAGTGAGAAATGACAGCACATCATGGTCATCTGTAATGGAAAGAAAAAATAATAATAATATTATATATAATTAATAATAATGATAATAATATATATATATATATATATATATATATATATATATTATACATATATATATTATACGGACAGAGCATATAAGCTGATGACTCTGCTCATAAATCAGTCTGCAGAGTCAGCAATACGTGGTGGTACTAATCACAGGCCACGTATCGGCCTTCTAGGACTTGGATACATCATCCCTGACTATCCTGGTATTGAGGCCCAGACCCTTCTGTGATGACATGGACTGTCAGTGCCTAGCATGGGTTAGGTTTCTTAAATTTCAGCCGGACATAATTATATTTGTTTATAAACGGCGGATAAGCCCCTCATTGTTTCTACAAGGCTCTCAGGAGTCTAGTGTTAGGCTATGTGCGCACTAGAAATGTGAAGTGTCTCAAGAAAATTTCTTGAGAAACTTCTGCCAGTGAAAGATTTCCGGACCTGCGGAAAAAATCCGCACCAAATCCGCATGCGGTTTTGCCGCGGATTTGCCGCGGATTTACCGCAGGTTTGTCCCTGCAATAAATAATAAAGATAATCGATAGACAGATAATGGATAGAGGGAAAGATGGATAGATGAATAGATGAATAGATAGATAGAGGGATAGATGGATAGATAGATAGATGAGAAAAACCTATATAATGTTCCACCTCCCTGCATTTTCTAAGCTGGCACCCTTTAGTGACTTTCATGTGGCACTAAAGGGTGCTTAGCCTTGTATTTAGCCATAAAATAAATAAATAATTAAAAAAAACGACGTGAGGTCCCCCCATTTTTTGTAGCCAGCTAGGGTAAAGCAGACGGCTGCAGCCTGCAGACCACCGCTGGCAGCTTCACCTTGGCTGATAATCCAAAACAGTGGGCACCCCACGCTGTTATTTTAAATTATATAAATAATTTAAAAACAAAAAAACGTGCGGTCCCCCCCATATTGGATCACCAGCCAAGGTAAAGCGGACAGCTGGGGTCTGATATTCTCAGACTAGGGAGGTCCACTGTTATTGGACACTCCCCAGCCTAAAAATAGCAGGCCGCAGCCGCCCCAGAAGTGGCGCATCCATTAGACGTGCTAATCCTGGCGCTTTGCCCCAGCTCATCCCGCGCCCTGGTGCGGTGGCAAACGGGGTAATATATGGGGTTGATGCCAGATGTGTAATGTCACCTGGCATCAAGCCCTGGGGTTGGTGAGGTCAGGCGTCTATCAGATACCCGACATCACCAACCCAGTCAGTAATAATTAAAAAATAGACAACAAAAAAAGTTTTATTTGAAAAAACACTCCCCAAAACATTCCCTCTTTAACCAATTTATTGAAAAGAGCACAATCAATTCCACGTCCGGCGTAATCCAATAAGGGGGGGGGGCACGGCGATCCATACCATAGTCGCTGTCCCAGTCAATGAAGAACAGAATGTTCCCCATTGGCTGGGAGAGCAATGCAGTGACCTGAGCTAACATCAATAGGTCAGCTCAGGTCACTGCAGGGGATGCCGAGCGCTGCCATCAGGAGCATAGATGAGATCATTACCTTCTGTGATCATCTCCTGTGCTGCTGGCGTCAGCGCTGTCACTGACTTATCGCGAGAGCCCGTGACGTCACCGCTAGTGACAGTCTCGGGCCGCTCGCGAGACAGGCATAGACGGCAGTGACAGCGGTGACGTCAGGAGGCAGGAGATCGTCACAGCAGGTAATGATCTCACCTCCTGACAGCAGCGATCGTCATCCCCGCGGCTCCCAGCACTGCAGGATGTCAGTGTCTGCCTGCGCTGCCGCGTGACAGGCTGCTGACACTGCGGGCAGACACTGACACCATGCAGTGCAGGTAGCCGCGAGGCCGGAGCAGGACACACACTGCACGGCACCTGGAGGTCGCACGGAAGTGCTTCTGTGCGGCGTCCAGGGAGTGTGACGTGTGTTTACTCTGCTCCTCTTCCTGGCATAATGACATCGCTTCCTGCAAAACCGCAGGCAGCGATGAGCATTCCCGCAGGTAATTCGCGGCTATTCCGGTGGTATACCGCACATCATTGCTACCTGCGGAATACCCCCGGAATACCGCAGGTACCTGCGGAAATTAATGGACATGCACATTTTCTCAAGAAAGTTTCTCGAGAAAATTTTCTCAAGAAATTTTCTTGAGAAAAATCCGCACAGTGCGCACAACTATTTTTTTTTCTCATTGAATTTCATGGGAAATGTCTGCACAAAGATTGCAGACATTTCTCAAGAAATTTCCGGGGCAAATCCGCGGGTAAATCCGCAGGTAAAAAGCTCTAGTGCGCACATAGCCTTAAAGTTCTTGTTGACTCATGTACTTGCCTTGGCCAGTGAAGGTCAGATACCCAGACAAATCAATTATGCGAACCTCCCATTGTATAAGTATGTGTATTGCTAGATGCGATGTAACTTAAGGCCCTGTCACACACAGAGATAAATCTTTGGCAGATCTGTGGTTGCAGTGAAACCATGGACATATTGTTCCATTTGTACACAGCCACAAACCTGGCACTGATTGTCCACAATTTCACTGCATCCACAGATCTACAGATCTGCCACAGATTTATCTCTGTGTGACAGGGCCTTTAGCTGTCTCTGCCAGAGACTATTACTACTAGGGATATTTTGTACATGGCTTGCAATCTAGCCAATAAGAGCCCAGTCTTATCGACCAGTCATGAAGACCCCAATGGACTGAATAGAGAGCTCAGGGGTATAAAAAGGAGGACTGTCCATTGCCCAGGGCGACTCTTGCTACATGATACCAATCTAGGATCTGCGGATCCGATTGGCAATCCATAACCAAACCTGGATTATAATAGTAGTGTTCTGCCCACGGTTAAGGAGGTCGGGCGCTCAGTTGGGATGAGCCCTGGGCCATGCTGTCTTTCTAAAGGCGAGAGCACCCACTGACCCCTATAGTGATGCAATGAAATGTTAAACCACTTCCCTGCATACTTTCTGTATCCATCCTCTATAAGATCTCTGCTTGCTGTCAGTCACTAGGAATCTTCATGGTTTGTTATGCCCTGGTCTTGTGATGGATGATTGGTCACTATACTGCTCCGAAAACTGTTCTGTAATGTGCCGTGCACCGTTTTGTCCATCACACAGGACTGGACAGATATTTTTTGCTGCATGGAGGCAATGGAGTTTCATATTAATTGACAACAAGCAGAGATATTAACCCTTAGCTGACATCTGCTGGGCATATACAGCACTGTCCTCAGGGGATACCTGGCCTCAACAGTGGAGTATATGGCAACAGCAACAGCCGGGATCTGAGAAAACTCTCATATTGACTGTTTAAAGGGCACCTATCAATTTAATTTTCTTTGTATATTGATTGAAGGGTCCCTGGATCTGTGTCGCCCACTTATGGCACAAAGTACTGCTATGCGGCGCTGACGTCTGCACAGAGCAATGTATGGACTGAATAGAAAGTCCATCAGCAGATACATAACCTATATTATTTCATTTCAGGAGAGTCACCGCTCTGTCCTTGCAAAACGCAGCGCCCCGCAGTAGTATTTTGAGCAATAGGCGGTGGTCTCAGCACCCCCAAATATGAGCAGCATTAAAAGCATATATAAAAAAAAATTAAAGGGAACCTGTCAGGTGCAATATGGACCCAGGACCACGAGCAGTTCTGGGTGCATAGTGCTAATCCCTGCCTAACCATCCCTGTATACATAGATAAAGAGATCTATAGAAAAAGTATTTCTAGAGATCTTTTATGATATGCTAATGAACGCGGGGACTAGTCCCAAGGGTGTGAGTTCCTTTGGTTAGTTGGCCCCCTTAGCATGTTAGTACGCCTACAGTGGTGTACTAACATGCTAATGAATGCGCAGCGACGCCGCACATGCCTCAGTCTTCATGGATGCGCTCTTCGCATGATCCGGAGTCCCTGGGACTTCCGGACAGACGCTATATACCTCACTGAAGCTGGGAAGCTTACACTCGGCATCAATTTAGTGTGCATGATCGGAAGTCCCGGGGACTGCGGATCCATTCTCTGCCAGCCGCCATGAAGACTGATGTATGTGCGGCGTCGCTGCACATTCATTAGCATGTGAGTACGCCCACATGGTCGTGGTAACAGGCTATATGGGCCGGCTAACCAAGGGAACTCACACCCTTGGGACTAGTCCCCGGCCTCATTAGCATATCATAAAGGATCTTTAGAAGTACTTTTTCTAAAGATCTCTTTATATATGTGACTAGATACAGGGACGCTCAGGCAGGGATTAGCAGTATGCACCGAGGACTGCTCGTGGTTCTGGGTGCACATTACACCTGACAGGTTCCCTTTAAGTTGACACCTTGGATGCCGAGGGTCAATAGTGAATTCAGCATCTAATCGGTTAAGTGATCTGTCTACCAATTGGAAGGATTGCGATGGCCCCGCGCCCACACAGGACATGATATGCTGCATTACTGAAATGCGTGGGCTGTGAGGTGTAAGGGTTCGGTGACAGAAGCACGGACCTGCCAGGCCTCCGGTGGCTGCAGAAATCCCGAAGAAGCCCTGCTGGGGCAAGATCATATTGTCCACTTTGGCACAGAATTCATAGTCCTCCTTGTCGGGGGTGAAGCCGTTGTTAATCATTACCTGGAAGAATAAAGCAGATACCGGGCGTTGAAGGAAAAAAAAAAAAAAAGATAAAAAAAAAACTGAGCACAGTCAGCGAGCTGCCGATACGGCGCGGACTAACCGACAGCGTCTTCTTGTAGTATGTGATCCTAGCCCGCACTGGGTATGGCTTGTTCCGGAAGTCTCTCTGACAGGAGGCCAGCGCCTGTGTGCTGCCATCACTGCGGACAGGGGAGAAAGCAATGAAGTAAGACCTCCGCTTCACATTAGAGAATAGAAACATTCCTTGGAAATGTCTCCACTGTATGATTACAGTATGTCGGCTGCACACCCCACCCATCCAGTGAATGATGGGGCCGCAGCTGTAATTCAGGACTGACGCTCCTTCATTTTCTGGTGCTATTGTGCAAGGATCTATACAAGTATCAATACAAGGGAAAACCCAAAACTGAACACATGTATGTACTTACTTTTGATGGTCGTATAATAGTTTGCCATTATTGCCCACAACCAAGATCATTGGATTATTTTTCTAAAAGGGAAAGAAAAAAAAAAAACAAAACACATTTCCGATATCATGTATACAGTGATGTCAGCATTCATAAAGCAACATCAAGGGGCTTACCGACCTCTCCATTACTACCCAGCAGAATAGTGAGTGCAGCTCTGGTGTATAATACAGGATGTAACTCAGGATCAGTACAGGATAAGTAATGCAATGTATGTACACAGTGACTGCACCAGCAGAATAGTGAGTGCAGCTCTGGAGTATAATACAGGAGGTAACTCAGGATCAGAACAGGATAAGTAATGCAATGTATGTACACAGTGACTGCACCAGCAGAATAGTGAGTGCAGCTCTGGAGTATAATACAGGATATAATTCAAGATCAGTAATGTAATGCATGTACACAGTGACTGCATCAGTAGAATAGTGAGTGCAGCTCTGGAGTATAATACAGGATGTAACTCAGAATCAGTGCAGGATAAGTAATGTAATGTATGTACACAGTGACTGCACCAGCAGAATAGTGAGTGCAGCTCTGGAGTATAATACAGGATGTAACTCAGGATCAGTACAGGATAAGTAATGTAATGTATGTACACAGTGACTGTAGCCGAATAGTGAGTGCAGTTCTGGTGTGTAATACAAAATGTAACTCAGGATCAGTAATGTATGCACACAGTGACTGCACCAGCAGAATAGTGAGTGCAGCTCTGAAGTGTAATACAAAATGTAACTCAGGATCAGTACAAGATAAGTAATGTAATAGGATGTATTACTCAATTGAACACAGATTATATCACAGTTTTCAAAAATGTGTAAAAAGGTGAATGTACACTTTAAAGGGAATCTGTCAGCAGGTTTTTGCTACCTCATCTGAGAGCAGCACGATGTAGGCTAGGAGATCCTGAATCCAATGATGCATCACTTAGATTACTGGCACCAGTCGTTCTGACATACCATATTTTTCGCTTTATAAGAAGCACCTGATTATAAGACGCACCCCCAAATTTGGTGAAGGAATAGAGAATTTTTTAATAAATGGGGTCCGTCTTATAATGCCAGTGTCCGTCTAACAAATAATATAGGGTATATGTCCCTCATAGCCCCCTCATCCTAAAATTAGCCACCTTAATCTGGATATGGCCACCTTATATTGAACACGTCCCCCAGTAAGGCCCACAGGCCCACTCTGGCAGGCCCACTGTTTGCAGGCCCACAGGCCCACTGTTTGCAGGCCCACAGGCCCACTGTTTGCAGGCCCACAGGCCCACTGTTTGCAGGCCCACAGGCCCACTGTTTGCAGGCCCACAGGCCCACTGTTTGCAGGCCCACAGGCCCACTGTTTGCAGGCCCACAGGCCCACTGTTTGCAGGCCCACAGGCCCACTGTTAAATATCACCCCCATGTTGCTGCTTTTAGTAAAATAAACTCCTTACCTTCTGCAGCAGTGTCCTGTCTGGTGTCTCCCTCCTCGGGGTTGAGCTCCTCCAGTGTCTGTCTCCTGCACTTCCTATTTCCTGGTTCTAGTGCCGGTCGTGTGATCGGGACAGCAGAGAGATATCTCTGCGTGCAAGATCACAGCAGCAGCAGGAGGGAGACCGGCAGACACGCTGGAGGAGGTGAGTAAAGAGTTTATTATTTTACTATGGGCAGCAGCATGGGGGCCATAGCTAACACAGGGGGAGGGAGCATGTGCGATCAAAGGTAAGCAGAGGCAGATAATATGCGCAGCTCCCCCAGCCCATCGCCGCGGTGCAGTTTCAGCACCATGATGGTGGACAGCGGCTGTGCATATTATATGAGCGGGTGCAGGAGATCAAAGGCTGCCGCCCGCAGCTTCACAAGCCTCTACCAACAACCCCAGCCCCCCTAGCACTGCTCCAGAGCGGCCTCCACCTCCCCTGGACCCTGCAGTATATAATCTGAATATTCAGTTTATAAGACGCACCCCCTACTTTCCCCCAAAATTTGGGGGAACAAAAGTGCGTCTTATAAAGCGAAAAATACGGTAATCAGAATTTTTAGATTTAGCCATGCAACAGAGCTGAGAGAGATTACCCTGCCCACACCAGGCTCTCACCAGATATTGTACATTGACTGTGAGGTGTCAATGAGAAGAAGAAGTGAGCAGGAAAGGGAGCCTGACATTGTAATCTGAGCAATGAGAAGTACTGCTGCTTAAATATCGCACGGAAACAACAGATAAAACCTTGACAAGACAGGCAGCCCTGAATTCTGTATTTTAACCCATGCAGCATGCTGTCTACTGATTACATAGCAAAACCCTGCTGTCAGATTCCAAATTTCTGTCCAAAAACTATCCCACAATATATATGTCCACAACGATAACGGTAAATAGTTACACAAGTCTAAAAAAACCAAGACTTGGGTCCATCAAGTTCACCTTTTCTCCACCAATTATACATTCTCTATCACTAGATAATACATAACTCACAATGCCATTTGTTGTGAGAAAAGCCTCCAGCGTAAAGAAAAAAAAAGAAAAAATGATAGTGTCTGCCATTACTGCCGTCTATAGTCTGCATCCAGCCTGACTGCTCTAACTGTAAAGAACCCTTTCCTATTTAGTTGGTGGAATCATCTTTCTTCTACACATAAGGAATGTTTAATATCTATTATATACATGGTTGAAGTATTCTTAGTGGAAATATCTGACGTGTTGCTGCATATATATATTGAGCAAAGAATTTGTCACGCCCTACAGCAGTGGTGGCAAAATGAAAGACCGCTGTCAGGACTGATGGCACCCTGCGGCCGATGTTGCTGGTATGTGTATATATGTCACTTTTAATATGTGGGTAAAAGGGACATCCCCCCCCCCCCAGGTAGGATTAACTCACGACGTCCTCATCCAAGCAGCTGTTACCAGAGAATGACTCTTAATGCGGCAACTAAGCAATGACTTGCAGTCATTCATTTTTTTTTGTCTGACTAGACCTAAAGTTTGTGCATTTTAAATTATTAATGATATCTTGTGATATTTTCACTTTTATCAGGTCCCAAATACCTCATCCACTGACAGCTCAGACCACCAGGAAAGAAAGGATCCACAGTAACTGACAATGGCAGCTCGCGGTGCAGGTGTGACGTGCCAGCCCCTCAGGATATTGAGATAAATACTGGTTTATTCCATCACACTCTTCCTATACAGCGCCGGTGCCAGGAGGTGCCCAAACCTGCTCCACCTGAAATCACCCGACAGCAAATGGCGACACATCCCAGAAAACCTCATCCCATGATCACACTGGAAAACTCCTAACAAATCCAGCATGTGTGAATGTGCCCCAATAGCACGAGGTCATGATCATCCATGCTTCATGATAGATTTACATCCTGTATTATACTACAGGGCTTCACTCACTATTCTGATGGAGTCACTGTGTATATACATTACATTACTGATCCTGTACTGATCCTGAGTTACATCCTGTAGTATACACCAGAGCTGCACTCACTATTCTGATGGAGTCACTGTGTACATACATTACATTACTGATCCTGTACTGATCCTGAGTTACATCCTGTAGTATACACCAGAGCTGCACTCACTATTCTGCTACAGTCACTGTGTACATACATTATATTACTGATCCTGTACTGATCCGGAGTTACATCCTGTAGTATACACCAGAGCTGCACTCACTATTCTGCTACAGTCACTGTGTACATACATTATATTACTGATCCTGTACTGATCCGGAGTTACATCCTGTAGTATACACCAGAGCTGCACTCACTATTCTGCTACAGTCACTGTGTACATACATTACATTACTTATCCTGTACTGATCCTGAGTTACATCCTGTGTTATACTCCAGAGCTGCACTCACTATTCTGCTGGTGCAGTCACTGTGTACATACATTACATTACTGATCCTGTACTGATCCTGAGTTACATCCTGTATTATACCCCAGAGCTGCACTCACTATTCTGCTGGTGCAGTCACTGTGTACATACATTACATTACTTATCCTGTACTGATCCTGAGTTACATCCTGTATTATACCCCAGAGCTGCACTCACTATTCTGCTGGTGCAGTCACTGTGTACATACATTACATTACTTATCCTGTACTGATCCTGAGTTACATCCTGTGTTATACTCCAGAGCTGCACTCACTATTCTGCTGGTGCAGTCACTGTGTACATACATTACATTACTGATCCTGTACTGATCCTGAGTTACATCCTGTATTATACCCCAGAGCTGCACTCACTATTCTGCTGGTGCAGTCACTGTGTACATACATTACATTACTTATCCTGTACTGATCCTGAGTTACATCCTGTGTTATACTCCAGAGCTGCACTCACTATTCTGCTGGTGCAGTCACTGTGTACATACATTACATTACTGATCCTGTACTGATCCTGAGTTACATCCTGTATTATACCCCAGAGCTGCACTCACTATTCTGCTGGTGCAGTCACTGTGTACATACATTACTTATCCTGTACTGATCCTGAGTTACATCCTGTATTATACTCCAGAGCTGCACTCACTATTCTGCTTGTAAAACAAGTAATAGATGGATAAAGAGTGCAGAAGAGGTTACGAGGTGGTGACGGCACCACTGGTATAGCAGTGCCTTCTTATGTAGCCCCGTCAGTTCACCTGACACCACACTTAGCATTTCCCCGTGTCTCTGCACACAGGATAATGGCGGTGTGCCGCTCTGATGCAGATCTCCGGAGCTGAGCACACATCACTGTGTACTTTGGAACCAGAGAAGATAAATTAAAGCAAAGTGCAGAGAGTGACTAACCTTCCCGTCGTTGTCAAATGAGTCGAAGAAAATACCGACACCGTTCCAAGTGTCAGCGGATCCGTACACATCGCCAGCCAGACCCTGCGCCGCTGTGTACCATATGGCCTAGGAGAGAAAAATGGCGCATTATGGGGGTGTATAAGAAGCGAGGGGCGCTACATCCCTACACTACACAAATCCCAATACTGTGCACCCTACGACTCCCGCATGAGGCGGCCAGGACACTGCCGGGAGCCGACACATTTCACTAAAGAGGACTTTTTAACTACATTTTTGGTCAATGAAGGTATTTAATAAAATCCTCCAGAAAAAGGCGCTGACCTGGAGTGCAGGACCTCCACCTTACAAAGACCCTTGCTTCTAACCCCACGTCCACTACTGAAGTGCAGGAGGCCGAGGAATGAGGAGCTGTTGGTGAGGTCCACACGTGCTGACTGTGTGCCATAGACAAGGCCCCATGCTCCGAAGCCAGGGCCGCACCTGAGCCAGCCCAGAGCGCAGCCCAGAGCCCAGAGCGCAGCCCAGAGCCCAGAGCGCAGCCCAGAGCCCAGAGCGCAGCCCAGAGCCCAGAGCGCAGCCCAGAGCCCAGAGCGCAGCCCAGAGCCCAGAGCGCAGCCCAGAGCCCAGAGCGCAGCCCAGAGCGCAGCCCAGAGCCCAGAGCGCAGCCCAGAGGCCAGAGCGCAGCCCAGAGGCCAGAGCGCAGCCCAGAGCCCAGAGCGCAGCCCAGAGCCCAGAGCGCAGCCCAGAGGCCAGAGCGCAGCCCAGAGCCCAGAGCGCAGACCAGAGCGCAGCCCAGAGCCCAGAGCGCAGACCAGAGCGCAGCCCAGAGCCCAGAGCGCAGCCCAGAGCGCAGCCCAGAGCCCAGAGCGCAGCCCAGAGCCCAGAGCGCAGCCCAGAGCCCAGAGCGCAGCCCAGAGCCCAGAGCGCAGCCCAGAGCCCAGAGCGCAGCCCAGAGCCCAGAGCGCAGCCCAGAGCCCAGAGCGCAGCCCAGAGCCCAGAGCGCAGCCCAGAGCCCAGAGCGCAGCCCAGAGCCCAGAGCGCAGCCCAGAGCCCAGAGCGCAGCCCAGAGCCCAGAGCGCAGCCCAGAGCCCAGAGCGCAGCCCAGAGCCCAGAGCGCAGCCCAGAGCCCAGCCCAGAGCCCCCCAAGCTCACATCTTTGCTATTTTGTCAGTCCATGCCATGAAGGCAGTCAAAGATGACTTTTCACCAACAGCACCTCAAGCCTCAGCTTCTAAGGCCGCTGTGAAATCAATGATAAAACATGATATCTATGATGATAATACACACCAGCCCGTCAGCGCCGATTCTTCCACGTCCTGTGACCCGGAAAGTTACTTCTAGTTCCCAGTTGTCAAAGCTTGAAGCGGCTTTCGTCCAGACCGAACCTTTCTGACTCTTCAGGGACGGAGCTATTCGAATCTGGTCTGCGCTGGGGATGGCATCTGAAACGGAAGATGCATAAAATCACTGACAAGTGACAACAATGGTGAGCATTTAAAGGGAATTTGTCAGCAGGTTTTTGCTATGTAAGATGAAGCCAGAATCCTGCAAGGGTTAACACAGAAAGTTCAGGCATGCCTGTTTGATCTTTTATTTGCTATGTTTGTTTAAGCAGCAGGAACTTTATCATTACAGGACTAGAAATGCACATGCATGGCAGTCTGACAAACCGCCTGCTCTGATTAACAACTCACTGTCAAATGTACAATCTCTACAGCCTGGTGTGGATGGGGACAACGTTCTGGACTCTGCAACATGACTAAACCTTCAGATTGATGCCTCTCTTACCACACTGTCTAAACCTGCTGGATTAAGTCAGCCAGTCCAGTACGCCCCTTCCCCCTCTGATTAGCAGCTCACTGTCTATAGACTTTGTACATAGAGAGTATGGTTTCTGCAGCTCTGCTAAATCTAAAAAAAGAGAATTTTGTTTACTTACCGTAAATTCTTTTTCTTATAGTTCCGTCATGGGAGACCCAGACCATGGGTGTATAGCTACTGCCCCCGGAGGACACACAAAGTTACTACACTCAAAACGTGTAGCTCCTCCCTCCTAGCATATACACCCCCTGCTAGCCAGTTCTAGCCAGTTTAGTGCAAAAGCTGAAGGAGGACATCCACCCACAAGAAGAGAGAGTAAAATCCGGAAGAGCCGGAACCTCTGTCTACAACAATAACAGCCGGTGAAGACACACGGAACAAGAAACCTGCCAACAGGCAATAGGGAGGGTGCTGGGTCTCCCATGACGGAACTATAAGAAAAAGAATTTACGGTAAGTAAACAAAATTCTCTTTTTCTTTATCGTTCCTATGGGAGACCCAGACAATGGGACGTTCAAAAGCAGTCCATGGGTGGGAATAAACAGACAACTGAGAAGCAGGCAAACCTAACTTCACAAATGGGCGACAGACGCCGGAAAGATGCGTCTGCCCAAGCCCGCGTCTGCCAAAGCATGAGCATGCCTTGGGTAGTGCTTCGAAAAAGTATGCAGACTAATTCGAGCTGCAGTCTGACAGACCTACTGAGCCGTAACCTGGTGCCTGAAAGCCCAAAAAGGCGCCGACAGGTCTGATCAAATGTGCTCTGATCCCCGGCGGGGAAGGCACTTGAGTACACTTGTAGGTCTCCGAAATGGCCGACCTAAGCCAACGAACCAGGGTCGGCTTAGATGCCGAGAGACCGCTACGCTGACTAGCAGTCAGCACCAGAGAGAGGTGCACCGCCTAATAACGGCGGTGCGAGACACATAGATACGGAGCGCCCGCACCAGATCCAGGATATGCAACGCTTCCTCAAGCGATGAACAGGAGCCGGACAAAAGGAAGGCAGGAAAATTGCCCCGGATAAGGTGGAAGCAGTAACCACCTTAGGGAAAAAAGTCCGGAGTCGGACGGAGACCACCTTGTCTTGATGCAAAGACCAAAAAAAGGGGGTGACTCCGAGAGAGTGCAGCCAGAACTCTCTGGCGGGAAAATATAGCCACTAGAAAGACTACTTTCTGTGAAAGATGAAACAAAGAAACCTCCCCAAGAGGCGCAAAGGGAGGTTTCCGGGAACCGGGAGGACCGGATTAAGGTCCCAGGGCTCCATAGGCCGCCGGAAAGGCGGAATGATGTGAGATGCGCCCTTAAAGGAGCGCACCGGAGCCAGCCGGACGATACGCCGCTGGCACATACTGACAGAGCCGAGACCTGTCCCTTAATGAGGGATAGTCCTAGCTGTAGACCGGACTGTGGAAGGGACAGGAGGGTCGGCAAGGCCAAAAAGGTCAAAGGACACTTTGGAGCTCGAGTCATAGCGGAGATGACTTCAGGAAGGATACCAGAAGTCGCCAAGATCCGGGACTCAAGAGCTACGCCGTCAATCTGAGAATCCAGAATTCTGACGGAAAAAACGGACCTTTTGAGAAAAGGTCTGGACGGTCCGGAAGATGCCATGGCAACCCAACGGACAGAAGGAGCAGGTCAGAGTACCAAGCCTGCCTGGGTCAGTCTGGAGTATGAGAATGACCCGACGGCCCTCTTTACTGATCTTGCGCAGGACTCTGGACAAGAGGTAGAGGGTAAAATACGTAAAGAGACGAAGCTGGGGTCAAACATGAACCAGTGTGTCTACCGCAAAACCTGAGGATTGTGGACCACGGTTGGACAGCTGAAATAGTCTGCCTCGCAGTTTTCACATCTAGGATGTGGGCTGCGGATACGGTGGACTAGGAGTCCCTTGTCCACTGAAGAATGTTGAGCCGCCAAGATTGCCAGGCGGCTGAGTGTCCCGCCCTGGAAGCTGATGTAGGAAAAACGCTGTCACGTTGTCCGACTGGACTCGAATGTGCCTAGCCGCCAACAGATGGTGAAGGCTTAGAGAGCTAGAATACAGCTCTGATTTCCAGCACATTGATCCAGAGGGCTGATTCGGACAGAGTCCAAGCGCCCTGCGCTCCACGGTGGAGATATACTGCTCCCAAGGCGGATAGACTAGCATGCTGGTGAGGCTCACCCGGGACGGGGCCAGGAAGGAGCGCTCCTGAGACAGAGTGGCCGAAGCCACCACTGAAACGAGCCTCTGGTCAGTGGCGAAGCCACCACCCCGTGGGAGGAGGGAGTTCGCTTGTACAGCGGAAAACATCCAATCTCAGAGGACGCAGGAGAAACTGGGCAAGGAATCGCTTCCATTGATGCCACCGTCTGACCAGCACCTGTATATGGTGTCTGATAGAACGACGCCGACCGCCAGCGGAGGGACTACTGATCGACTAAGAGCAGCTTCACAAGTGCCGATAGAGACTCGAATTGCGTCCCTGAGAACCTCTGGTTCGAAGTCAGAGTGGACTTGGGCAGAAAGACAAGCCACCCGAATAGGTTAGAGTGGCGAGAGTGAGCGAAGCACTCTGCTAAGAGTCAGCACTGGATGAAGCCCCGACAAGAAGGCCGTCCAGGGCAAAAGATCACTGCCATCCCTAGGGGTGCAGGACCCTAATCACAGCTGCCCCAATGAGAATACTCGAGGGGCCGTGGCTAACCCCAAGGGAAGAGCCACGAATTGGACCACTCCGATTGTCAAAACGTAGTCAACGCTGGTGTGAAACTGCGATTGACCCCTGCAGATAGGCATCTCTGATGCCGATGGCTGCTAGGGAATCTCCTTGGGTTCTTGATTGACTCCATGTGAAAACGCCACACCTGACTATGCTTGAAAAGCTAAAGATCCAGGTCGGAAGGCACCGCCCTCTTCGGGGACTAGGAATAGATTTAAGCAAAAATCTCAGAACCGTTCCCAGTCGGGAACCGGTACAATTACTCCATTGGTCTGCAAGAAATGCCACGGCCTGTGAGAAGGCGGCGGCCTTGGAGCCGGGAGGAGTTGACAGAAAAAATCTGTTTGGCGGGTGGACAGAATTCCATCCTGTAGCCATGGGAGATATAATCCCGCCCCCACTGAACGGAGACGTGTTAGAACCATACGTCGCCAAGTGGAGAGAGCCTGCCACCGACCAAGGAGGTTGTTGGCGTGGCTAGATAGCTCGGAGGAAGCTGGCTCAGTGGCAGCATCTCCTGCGGTCTTCTGAAGACGCAGCTTCGAGCCATTTGGTTCTATGAACCTAGGCCGAGCTAGAGGACGATCAGATGGAGGAACGGAAACCACCGAAACCTCAACTGATTCCTGCCCTGGACAGGTTCCCTGGTTTAGGATTGTGGCGAGGAAGCACACTCCCCGCCAAGAGCTTCCTTAATTTCACCCAGCTTGGTTCCGGGGAAACTGGGCCCACCAAGGGGGAGCCCAGCCAGGAACCTCCATAGAGGCATCTGCCTTCCAATTTCGAAGCCACAGGAGCCTGCGGATAGCGAGGAAGGTAGCCCAGACCACCGCCGTGCGGCGTCTAGCATGGCAGACCTGGCAGAGGATGAAAAGACTGAAGTCTGGAGTTCAGGCAACCGTTTTGGGCATAGAGTCCCTGTGAGAGAATGCATCTCCTCCAGAGAAGCAGAGAAGTTACAAAAAACCGCACTGCTGTAAGCTGAGGAGAACAAGCTCCTGCCGTTCCCATACCGACTTGGCCCAAAGGACAACCGGGCGGACCGCAGAACCTTAAGTGAGGAGCCATCAGCCACTGACATAACGGTCCGGGCTGAGCCACCTGAAGTGAATGAGCCCACTTCTTGACCACCATGGGTGGACAGGGGAAACACAGTCCTCAGAAACACGCTTCATCTCAGAGCGGAGTGAGGTCCAGTACAAAATTAATGTACGGTAGAATCCTATAGAGGTGCCGTCAGCCACTGATACAACTAACCGGGCAGTCTAGACCGGAGTGGCTACCCTCTCTGAAGGGAGGGGGAGACAGGCAGCAGAACCCCGCTGTGGGGTCTGCAGGATAGGCTGTGGGCTTGGACGCAGCGGCCTGAAAACTGGAGTGGTTAAGTAACACACTCCTTGACCTGCTAAAGGTAAACTGTGCCTTTCTGCCAGCGGGGAATACTCCCCTGATCAGGCGGACACAAGAATAATGGACGCAAGCCAATCATTCGCATCTGCGTCACCTACGGACGGATCAATGTACATAAAGTAGCGTCCGTGTCCGCGGTAGAGACATCTTCCTCGTCCGGTGAATCAGCTCGTAATCGGAGCTGCGGGACGGGGAGGACAGGGGACCCTGCGTCTCCCTGTCAGGAGAACGGGGTCTGAGCCCAGAAGGAGAGTCCCTTGTGAGCTTGGCCGAGCGAGCAGAAAACGCCCTGAGAGGGGAACTGCATGCTCAGCAGATGCCGGGACAGCCGACCCCTGGAAATAGGAATCCTATGGGGGTCAGCCACCAAAACCGGAGCAGCTGGAGGGACCATTAATGAGCCCCCATGCTGAGGGGCCACAGTGGTTAGGAGCTCGGTATAGCCGTACGAGACTACCTGCAGTGGATAATAAAGAAACAGCCTGCAGCCTCGCTCTGTGAGACATGCTGCAGAGGTGGGGGCTCTGTCCAGCATGGGTAGAATACCCAAGACAGGGGTTCAGCCTGGGGGGACCTTCCAAATCTTTGTAAAAAATGAAAAATCAAAAAGGGATGCATGTGTGTGTGTGGATCCTCCTGACACAAAGCAAGAAACTGGCTAGAACTGGCTAGCAGGGGGTGTATATGCTAGGAGGGAGGAGCTACACGTTTTGAGTGTAGTAACTTTGTGTGTCCTCCGGGGGCAGTAGCTATACACCCATGGTCTGGGTCTCCCATAGGAACGATAAAGAAATTCTGATTGTGTCAGAACGGCTGCAGCCAGTAATCTAAGTGATACATCATTGGATTCAGGATCTCTTTGCCTACATTATGCTGTTCTCAGATGAGGTAGCAAAAACATTGCTTCCTGGGAATCATCTTGTATAAACAGACTTTTGATTACCCGATGAATGATGGCTTACAAATCATCGTTCTTCGCAGCACATCATCCTGTGTAAAGCATTAGTTGCTAAGAATGACAGTCTGTGTGCACCGAGCCATCTATCACTGATTGTTCTGGACATAGGACTATATAGAGAGGCTATTAGAGGGGTTAAATTGATGATCTAGGTCATCAATGTCTGATCGGATGCACCCCCTACTGATACCGATCGAAACTGGTATTACATAGGTGCGGCGCAGACCCATCAACAGTATAGTGGCCGCTGCCGAGGACTGGCTCGGAGGAGTCACAGGCCATAGGTGCAGTAATGCCATATTCTGGGGGAGACTTGCTGCAGTCTTCGGGGGGATTCCTCAGCCGCACTGCTGCTGACATCTGTTGCTGCAGGTTTCCACCATCGCTTCCTGCTGACAAAGTTCACTGATTCGCACAGTACAAATATTAGGACAGGGTCACAGCTGCACCAGCGACAAGGCCACATCAGCACAGGCGGCTTATCAGGGGCTGAGACGCGACGTGTCACTGCTGACTGAGCGGCTCTACAGGACGCAGAGTAAGGCTATGTGTCCACGGTAGAATGTACCTGCGGATTTTTCTGCATGAAAATCCGCGACTTTCGCGGCAAATCCGCACCTTATTTTTGCCGCGGATTTACCGCGAATTTGCCGCGGATTTTTTTTTTTCCCATTCTATACCCAAAATCCGCACCAAAATCCGCAACAATAATTGACATGCTGCAGATTTTTCCGGATCAAAATCCGCGGCAAATCCGCCGCGGAAAAATCCGCAGCATGGACACAGCATTTCCAAAATGCCATTGAAATGGCTTGGAAGTGCCGCTGCTGCAGATTTTCGGAAAATCCGCGGTAAATCCGCGGCAAAATCCGCGGTAAATCCGCAGCGTGGGCACATAACCTAAAGGGGAGCTCCGCACGGAATCAGGAGAATATCCCTCCAGGGTCCAGCGCTTCACAAGCCCACGCTTCTCTCCTCACATTTCTGCAATTAAGGATTTATTGTATGGTCTGAACAGGATGTATTTTCTTGCACTGTATATAGCAGCACTGCACTGTATATGGGGGGCAGTACTATATATAGGGGCATCACCGCACTGTATATAGCATAGTATATAGGAGGGCAGCACTCTATATAGGGGGTAACAACACTGTATATAGCAGCAGCACTGCACTGTATATGGGAAGCAGTACCACACTGTATATAGCAGAGCAGCTCTGTATATAGGGGGCACAACACTGTATATAGCAGCACTGCACTGTAAATGGGGGGTCAGTACTATATATAGGGGCATCACCGCACTGTATATAGCATAGTATATAGGAGGGCAGCACTCTATATAGGGGGTAACAACACTGTATATAGCAGCAGCACTGCACTGTATATGGGAAGCAGTACCACACTGTATATAGCAGAGCAGCTCTGTATATAGGGGGCACAACACTGTATATAGCAGCACTGCACTGTAAATGGGGGGTCAGTACCACACTGTATATAGGAGGGCAGCACTATATATAGAGGGTACAACACTGTATATAGCAGCAGCACTGCACTGTATATGGGAAGCAGTACCACACTGTATATAGCAGAGCAGCCCTGTATATAGAGGGTACAACACTGTATATAGCAGCAGCACTGCACTGTAAATGGGGGGGCAGTACCACACTGTATATAGGAGGGCAGCACTATATATAGGGGGCACAACACTGTATATAGGAGGGCAGCACTATATATAGGGGGCACAACACTGTATATAGGAGGGCAGCACTATATATAGGGGGCACAACACTGTATATAGCAGCAGCACTGTATATGGGGGGGGCGGCAGCACTGTATATGGGGGGGCGGCAGCACTGTATATGGGGGGGGCGGCAGCACTGCATATGGGGGGGCGGCAGCACTGCATATGGGGGGGCGGCAGCACTGCATATGGGGGGGCGGCAGCACTGCATATGGGGGGCGGCAGCACTGCATATGGGGGGGCGGCAGCACTGCATATAGGGGGCGGCAGCACTGCATATAGGGGGCGGCAGCACTGTATATAGGGGGGCAGCACTGTATATAGGGGGGCAACACTGTATATAGGGGGGCAACACTGTATATAGGGGGGCAGCACTGTATATAGGGGGGGCAGCACTGTATATAGGGGGGGCAGCACTGTATATAGGGGGGGCAGCACTGTATATAGGGGGGGCAGCACTGTATATAGGGGGGGCAGCACTGTATATAGGGGGGCAGCACTGTATATAGGGGGGCAGCACTGTATATAGGGGGGGCAGCACTGTATATAGGGGGGCAGCACTGTATATAGGGGGGCAGCACTGTATATAGGGGGGCAGCACTGTATATAGGGGGGCAGCACTGTATATAGGGGGGCAGCACTGTATATAGGGGGGCAGCACTGTATATAGGGGGGCAGCACTGTATATAGGGGGCAGCACTGTATATAGGGGGGGCAGCACTGTATATAGGGGGGGCAGCATTGTATATAGGGGGGGCAGCATTGTATATAGGGGGGCAGCACTGTATATAGGGGGGCAGCACTGTATATAGGGGGGGCAGCACTGTATATAGGGGGGGCAGCACTGTATATAGGGGGGGCAGCACTGTATATAGGGGGGCAGCACTGTATATAGGGGGGCAGCACTGTATATAGGGGGGCAGCACTGTATATAGGGGGCAGCACTGTATATAGGGGGGCAGCACTGTATATAGGGGGCAGCACTGTATATAGGGGGGCAGCACTGTATATAGGGGGGCAGCACTGTATATAGGGGGGCAGCACTGTATATAGGGGGGCAGCACTGTATATAGGGGGCAGCACTGTATATAGGGGGCAGCACTGTATATAGGGGGGGGCAGCACTGTATATAGGGGGGGGCAGCACTGTATATAGGGGGGCAGCACTGTATATAGGGGGGCAGCACTGTATATAGGGGGGGCAGCACTGTATATAGGGGGGGCAGCACTGTATATAGGGGGGGCAGCACTGTATATAGGGGGGGCAGCACTGTATATAGGGGGGGCAGCACTGTATATAGGGGGGCAGCACTGTATATAGGGGGGCAGCACTGTATATAGGGGGGGCAGCACTGTATATAGGGGGGGCAGCACTGTATATAGGGGGGGCAGCACTGTATATAGGGGGGCAGCACTGTATATAGGGGGGGCAGCACTGTATATAGGGGGGGCAGCACTGTATATAGGGGGGGCAGCACTGTATATAGGGGGGGCAGTACTTGGCTCAGGCTGCAGATCACCAGGAGATGTGAGACAAGTTCTGTAACTTTCCCCAGAAGTAGATAGCTCCGCGCCTCGGGCTCCGGTCTGATACTTACTGCCGGTGTGGACCCAGAACGGCACCGTCCCGTCCCCCTGCACCAGGTAGGGGCCCTTGAAGCTGTACTTATACTCGAACCTGCGCTGAGGAGCCGCCTGTTCGCCCTGAGCCCGGGCACAGCTCAGCGAGCAGAGGAGGAGCACGGAGCCCAGGCCGAGGAGCACCGAGCCCAGACCGGAGACCGCCCGGAGATGCTGCCGCTGGATGGACGTCGCCATCTTGCACTGTGCTGACGTAGCGGCGACCGGAGAGAACCCGCAGAGCCAACTGGGCGCTCTCCCATTGGCCGGCCGCTGGACCGGGGGGCGGGGCCTCACGCGTTGCCTAGCTGACTACCCGAAGACGCTAAGATGGAGGTGTCGTGTGGTCCTCCGGACATAGGGGTCGCTGTGGGGAGAGCGGCGCGGTGTGACCAGATGTGTGCTCTAAATAGTGACACATTGTAGACTGTGAAGCCGCAAGTTTCTTAAAGGGACAGTACAGAGCAAATATGGGGACTGGACCCTGTGGTCGGCTGCACACACTATATCCTCAGTCTCCAATACTGCCAGGTCTATGGCTGGGCTTCAGCAGGGCTCCACTGTCTAATCCAGTGTTTCTCAACTCCAGTCCTCAAGACCCACCAACAGATCATGTTTTCAGGTTTGAGAAACACTGGTCTAATCCATCCCCAGCAGAACCTCCCACTTAAAGACGTTTGGTCACCAGGTCACAAGTGTCCATTTATCACTTTTATTTTATGTGACTTGTCCTGTTTCTGTTTATTTTTATAAATCCGCCTCACAGATCCAGAGATAGGAACCTTGTTACTTAGGTGTTAATGTTATGGACTTTGCAAAGGGGCGTGGCTTGCTTGCAGTTATGCAAAACATCCTATAGGCACGCCCCCGAGGAACTCAGTGAGCCACGCCCCATTGATAGCTGATTTTATGTTAAAAGTTAATGTCGCGGGCGGAGGGAACGCGCTCATCACACTCGGGTCCAGGGCTTCTGCTGCTGCTCCTCGGTGGCTCGAGCGGTGGGCCAGACCCGGGGACTCGGGCAGCGCTCCTCACCCGTGAGTGAAATGGGGATGGTGGTTTGGTTAGGGAGATTGTTCGTGACGCCACCCACGGGACGTGGTGATGATGGCACCACCGCTGCTGGTAACGGGGATCCCGGGAGAGATGGTAGGGCGCAGCTGAGATGTCCCCTCCGTGGGCAGGGGTTGGTGATCCCGGGGCCCGATGGTGTAACGGGGAGGCCGGATGGCTGGGGTGCAGGTACTGCGCGGCGCGGTGCCGAACGGCACTGGTGTACTCACTCAGACAATCACTGACAGAGTCGTAGGTAAACCAAAACGGCCGGATGGACGGGTCCCGCAGCCGGCTGCAGTGCTGTTGTTGTGCTCTCCCTGGACGGCTGATGGTGGCGGTCTTTCCCTGCACCTTGTAGAAAGTTCTTGACTCCTGTGGTTGCCCACCGGTAGTCCGCTCCCCGGCGTATAGGTGCCGTAGGAGCCCGTTTTGCCCGCAGGCGCTGGCCCTTGGATCTCTAGCCTGTGGCGGTGGCTGTATATCCTCTCTGGGTGGACGGTTGCCTTCAATCGGGACTTAGTAGTTGGGAAACCCCTGGGGTTCCTGTCACATTCGGATTTGACTATTGACGGCGGCTCCAAGCCTGGTCGGGGTCCGATGGCCCTGCCTGTGTGCTTAGCTTCACTCCGTTCTCCGGTCCGGTACCGGCGGGCCGACGCCCGACCCCGGTCCTTACGGCTCTGCGGAGTTCCACTAACTCCTGCAGACGGCCACCACCATCTGCCAACCTTGCTGTCAGTGTCTGGGCTCCAACCCAGACACCCAAATATTCACTCCTCTCACTTTCACCTCCTGGACTGAACTGTCACTTTTCCCGCCTCCAGGCCTGTGAACTCCTCGGTGGGTGGGGCCAACCGCCTGGCTCCGCCCCACCTGGTGTGGACATCAGACTCTGGAGGGAGGCAACAAGGGTTTTGTGTTTGGCTGGTGTAACTGCCTAGGGTGGGGGTGTTTGTGTTGGTATGTATGTGACTACCTGGCTAGTCCAGGGCGTCACATTAATTTTTTGTAATCTTTTTTTTCTTATCAGGATGTTGCCCGCTTGAGGTGACAGACTATGATTTATACTCAGGTTGTGCTGTTTAGTTTTGATATTTTATTAATACTATCCTAAAGTAATTTTTTTCCCTAAGGTATTTTTTTTTGTGTTAAAGGGGTTTCCTGGTCTCAGTATAAGGGCTCGCTCACACTGGCGTATACACCGGATGATGATTTATCAGGCAGCACTCAGCCCAGTGTTATACTGTGGGGCAGTGCTGATTGCTGCAGGCTGAGAGGGGCAGCATAAATAAGACGGCGCACCCCATACATGTGTACCGCCCCAGCAGCGGTCGAACCGCTCGGATCCGGGTATCGCTGTTCGTGGCTCGAGGGTCTCCGGACCCGGGTGTGACGCCCTGGCCGGGCCAGGTAGTCACAGATAGGGCCCCGCATTACACCCCTCCCTCACAGGTGACACACAGCCAACCTCAAAACCCTAGTCACCCCCCTCAGGGCTTGATGGACACACCAGGGGGCGGAACCAGGCGGTTGGAAGACGTCCACCAAGGAGTCCTAGACAGCCTGGGGCGGAAAAGTTCAGATCAAGTCTAGAGTTCAAGTTGGAGAGGTGTGTGGGCTGGAGCTGGGTGCAGCTCCAGCAGAGGCGAGAACCCAAATTAAACAGGTGCCAGGGTAGGAGCCCTGGTACCTTTGGCTAAGAGGCAGACGGCGGTCTCCGTCTGCAGGAGACGGGAAGACGGCTCGGTGGAACCGAGGTGGACTGGGACAGGGTAGTGGCCCGCCGGTACCGACCCGGGGAACCGACTCGGAAACCCGAGCACAAAGGGGGGTACTCAGACCCTGAAGCTAGGTCCAGAAGCAACTAGGGGCTAGCTAATTAACTGATTGCGGTCAGGACTAGAGGTCCTGTCCCACCCAAAGTCCCAACTGAAGGCAACAGCCCACCGAGGAGGATAAAAGGCCACCGCCACGGCTCAGAGATCCCACGGGCCAGCGTCTGCGAGCAAGGGCTCCTCAGGCGACCAGAAGCCGGGAGCGGACTCCTGAAGTTGCAAGCACAGGCAGTCCAACATCTCACACAGGTGCAGGAGAAAGGCAGAGACCACCAACCGGGTGGGGGAACCAAAAACGCAGCCAGCTGCGGGCACCGACCACCATCACCTTGGTTTACCAGAGACTCGTGTGTGTTTCTAATAGTGAGTACATCAGCATCCTGCGGTCGCCCATCACCCTGCATCGCCAATCCCCAACGGGTCCCGGGGCCACCATCCCTGTCCACAGAGGGGTTAACAACTTGCTGCACAACATCTCCCCTGGGTGCCCCGTAACTGCAGCGGTGGTGTCCAATATCACCACACACCGTGGTTGGCGTCACAAACTCCGTACGGCTCAGCCCGTACATATACGTCCTAAATCCACCATCCCATCACTACCCCTTTTCATTTGAAGTGACCGTGAGGCCCCCGGGTCCGGAGACCCTTGAGCCACCCACAGAATGGCTGGATCAGAGCAGCTCGGCTGCTGAGAGTGGGGCGGTACACGGGCGCTCGGGGTCACGCTTAATTGTAGAAGGGGGGTTATTTACAGGGGAGATATAGTTTGTGACGCCACCAGTGGTGTACGGTAATAGGGAGTACTGCCGCTGCCGTTGGGAGTACCTTGGGTGATGGAGTGGGGCAGCAAGATGACGTTACCCCCCCACGGGTAGGGGAGGCCCCGGGACTGTGGATGGTGGGATGGATTGCAGGGGGAGCACAGGCTCGCTGGTTGCAGGGGTTAATCAGGTACTCACCCAGAAGGAAAGTAGACACTGACAACGTGGTAAACCAAGTCTCTGGATGCCGTTGCTCGCTTGGGGGAGCTCGTCCGGGTCCCGTCCCCTGCAGTACTGCCTGATGGTCCAGATCCTGCCTCCGTGAACAGAATTTTAGTGTTCGTTGTGACTCGTAAGCTTGGAGCTGTCCCAAAGGAGCTTGCTCTCAGGGGCTCACGCTTGGGATTTCAGTGGGCCGCTTGCTAGGAAAGCCCTATCCCCATCGTTGCGCTAGTGCCCCCGATCTCTGAGCTTCGTGGGAACAGTCCGTAAAGGCCCTGTCCTCCGCAGGTTAATTGCCGGGTTGCTTGAAGCCTCTCCCCTGCCTAGGATCCAGTACCCTGACGTGCTTCGGCCCCAGACCGGCTATTGAACTGCAGTTGCTGACCGTCCTCCTCGACTAAGCCAGGCACCCGGTTCCAATATCCCGCAACCGGGTCTCCGACTCCTCTGTGTCCAGACCATCGTCTGCGACCTAGTCTCCTTCTCCCGTGAGAGCTCCAAATCCCAGCTTCCTCGAGCTCCTCACTGCTCGAGGGCTACCACTCAACTCACTTGTCACCTCCCACCTCCCTGCCTGACCCCTAGGTGCGCGGCCCTATTCCAGCTTAGCAGCCCACTGGTGTGCCTGACAGAGTGTAGTGCGAGGTGTAACTAGGATTTGTGGATGCTGGTGGAGGCAGTACTGCAAGGTGGGAACCCAGAACCATGGGGGTTTCAGTCCTGTGTAGCGGGCAGGGAGTGACTGACCATGGCAGGGAAGGCTACCCGAGGCGCTCGGATCCGGGATCGCGTCTGTGGCTCGAGTGGCAGCCGGATCCGAGGATCGTGCAGCAGCCCGCCGCCCACAACAATAAAAAGGGGGGTATTTACAAGGGAAGAGTTTGTCAGTGACGCCACTCGTGGGTTGCGGTGATGGTTGGTGACACCGCCGCTGCCATGGTATGGGGCGCCCGGGGCTGACGGAGCGGGGCAGCAGGATGGTATCCCCTCCACGGGTAGGGGAGGTGCCGTCCCGGGGCCCAGGTGTACGGGGAAGGATGCTGCGGAGCATTTTCTGCAGGGCTGGACCGGGTGGTATTCGTGTACTCACAGTTCTAGAGGAATTCACACAAAGTCCAAGTAGTAAATCAAATTGCCAGTGACCGGTGACCTCCGGCAGGTGTATTCGGGTCCCACACCCTGGTACAGCAAACAGGGGTCCCTTCCTCCTGCACTTAGTGTTTGTGTCCTTAGTTTGACCACTCCGCTTGAAACGGGGAAGTCCACTCCCGGTGATTCTGTATGTTGGGAGCTGTGGCCCGCGAGAACTGACCCGTGGGATCTTAGCAGGCACTTGCAGACGCCCTATCCCCCGCGTTGGGCTTCCGTCTCGCTCTATCTGGGCTGCTGGTGGGACAAGATGTGGAATCTTGGCCCCTGCTGGCTAATTGACAAGGGGCTTGAAGCATTCCTCACCCTAGGGTCCAGGCACCCCGACTGTGCACGGCCTCCGGATCAGATTCCCGCTGTCGGCACCGCGGGCTACAACCCTGCCCCGGTCCACTTAAGGTCTCCCGCGACCAGATCTCTGTCGCCTGTGGCCCTGTCTGCCGACTGCCACCTAGTCAGTAGTCCGGTAGTCCAGAGGCTCCAATCCCTGACCACCCTGTCACTTCACACTCCTCTCACTTTCTCTGTCAGTACTGTTCTACTGCCTGACTCAGACTGTTGTGTTCCCTCCCCTGATACCTCAGGACCCCTAGGTGGGCATCACCATCTGCTTTGCCCCACCCACTGGTGTGTCCCTATTGTCATGGGGGGCGACTAGGCTTTGCTGGCTGATGTTGTGTACCTGGGTGTGGGTTGTGTTGGTAGGCCAAGGAGGAGGGACTTCTGCACATGGAAGATTTGTGCAGTCTCTGTGACAACCTGGTTTTGCCAGGGCGTCACACATGCACTGGGAGATAAAGAGCGTGCAGTACCCTGTGACGACCTGACTAGTCCAGGGGCGTCACACATGTCTATAGGTGAATGCAAAACATTGGACTACACTCTGATATACACTGAGACAGGCAATAGAGAAGATGAGGCCTGCCACACAGCGATCTATGGCGGATCACTTCTAGATCACCCTTTCCTCAATTCGCCCACCTTTAGGGTAAGGACACACTGTATATAGCAGCAGCACTGCACTGTAGATGAGGGGTAGTACTTTATAAAGGGGGGCAGTACCGCAAGTGAGCCACACATAGTCAGCGAGTAAAACAAAGCGAGTGGAATGCGATAAAAAATGAATAAATAAATCGCATTCCACTCAGACCAATATTACTCTATAGTGCAGCTCCCATGAGCGATTTTTTTCTCAGTCCTAATCAGAGCGAGAAAACAGGTGGAATCCGATTTGTTTTCTCTTGCACCCACTCAAGTCTATGGGTGCGAGAGAAACATTGCACTGCACTCACATGACACCAGAGTGCAGTGGGACAACCGCATCAGCTGATAATGGAGGAGATGGGGAGATTACTCCCTCCCTCTCCTCCGCAGCTGTGATCCGATCGCAGGATTGCAGCACAGAGCCATGACACTTGGCTCACACTCGCAGCAGAGTAGGAGCCGAGTTTTATGCGACTGACTCGCAATAAAGCCCATGTGTCCCCAGCCTTACAGTAACAGTACCTCACTTTTGTCTGGCAGTAACAGTATCCCCTGAAATAAAATGCAATATAATACTGTAGTAATGCCTGTGCAGAAATACAGTAGAATTTCCCCTTCCATAGGACACATCAGGGCTGGACTGCCCATCAAGCAAATCTAACTGCGACTCTTAGGCGGCCTTTGCACGTTGCGACATCGCAAGCCGATGCTGCGATGTCGCATGCGATAGTCCCCGCCCCCGTCGCAGCAGCGATATCTTGTGATAGCTGCCGTAGCGAACATTATTGCTACGGCAGCTTCACATGCACTTACCTGCTCTGCGACGTCGCTCTGGCCGGCGTCCCCCCTCCTTCCTAAGGAGGCGCGTCATGTGGCGTCAGAGCGACGTCACACGGCAGGCAGCCAATAGCGGCGGAGGGGCGGAGATGAGCAGGATGTAAACATCCCGCCCCCCTCCTTCCTTCCGCATAGCCGCCGGCGGCAGGTAAGGAGATGTTCCTCGCTCCTGCGGCTTCATACACAGCGATGTGTGCTGCCGCAGGAATGAGGAACAACATCGTACCTGTCGCGGCACCGGCATTATGGAAATGTCGGTGAATGCAACGATGATACTGTGGCGCCCCTGACCTGGTCAGGCACCACTGAGTACTGCACCCATGCTGGGGACAGTACAATACAGGTAATCCAGAAGGCTGACCGGGGTGTGGAACACAGGCGCATAGTGATCAGGTCTCACACATGTACCCATGAGAGGACCCCTGGGGATCCCAGGAGGGGGAAAAGCCTTCACCTTCACTGGAATGTGGAGGGGGCCAAAAGCCTCCATCTCCTCTCAAGGGGTGTGGTAAGAGAGTCTGGTTGCTAGGTGGCGTAGGCAGGCACAAAAGGGAAAAGAGAAGGAGGAGTAAACAGTCTGGAGTCTGCAGCAGAGTGTGGAGGAGTGAGGAGCAGGAAAGTGAAGCTCAGACAGGAGCAGCAGTGAAGGTCCCAGATGTGAGCCGGTGCAGTGCAGAGTCCAGGGAGCTCGAGTGAGGAGCAGATCCCGTGGGCTGCTGTAGTCTGACAGCGTCCGCGCAGTGGCTACCAACGGGGGAGAACGGTCAACTAGGAGTGCTACCCGAAATCCATCTTCAGCTAGAGAGAGAGCACAGAGTGGGAAGTAAGGAGACTGCTAGGGAGAACCAGGCCCAAACGGGCGGCAGATCCCGAAGCGGAGATAGATCCAGCTTTCTTTTGCTAAACCTGCCGGTGTGGGGCCCTCAAAGCCCACACCACAACACCTAAAAGCCGCAGCCACGTAGCCACAGTTAGGGCCCATAGTTCACAGGAGGCAAGCAGCTGGAGTGGCCTGGTCCAGGCGACAAGCAAACGGCAAACGAAGGGGAGAGAGGCTGCAGCATCTTCCCTGGGTGACCCCCATAGGGACTCAAAGTCGGGGTTACCCCAAACCACCAAGGGCTAAGGAAGGCGAGTTAGTAGTCACCCTCACAAGTCAGCCTGAAGGACACCTGGTTCCCACTTGGTTCATCCCAGCTACGCCCGGGTCACTCACCCTGCCATCAACTGTGAGTAAAACCCCTGAAAGACATTCTGCTTGTGTGGAGTTATTCTGCGCCTTGTGGTTCTACACACCTACACAGGGCCCTGGGGCTTGCCTCACTCTCAGGAGGCTATTACAACTAACTGCACCCACCATCAGCCCCAGGCATCCCTTAACCTGCAGTGGCGGTCACCACTGACCGCAATTCTGAGAGTGGCGTCACGACAAATAGAAGATCTCCTACCTGTGACAAAGACCAGACTGTTCCATCCAAGTGGAGTCCCTGAAGGTAATGCACCGACACTGCACCTGTGGGGCTTCACAATACGATAACGACGTTTTTGCGCTTGTTCATCGTATCATCTAGCATTTACACACTACGATGTCGAAAGTGACGCCGGATGTGCGTCACTTTCGATTTGACCCCACCGACATCGCACGTGCGATGTCGCAACGTGCAAAGCCGCCCTTATACCAGTATTAGCGTCCGCAGGACAGATCCACCGGCTCCATGCATCTGCACTTTCTCCAGCAGGACACAGTCTACTTCCGGCCAGTTGTAGGCTGAATTCACGTGCCAGCAGCAACCTCTACGAGATGAGGTAGAAGAGGGGGCGGCAGCTGCAATAGACAAGGATCCTGAATTAAATGAGTATAAAGTTTTATTTTTGCGGGGGGCTTTGTGTGAACCATCATAAATTATATGGGCCATAGTGTGGGTCATCATACCATATAGGGATTGGTTTGTGGTTGGTAGCAGCATACACTATATGAGGGGCTGTAATGGGCAGAAGCATACCTTGTAGGGTGAGCCTGAGGTAGGCAGCACCATAGTTTATATGGGGATTTGTGGCGGGAGCAGCAGAATACCTTATGGGGGGTAGCAGCATACCTTATGGGTGGGGTTGTGGTAGGCAGCAGCATACGTCATGTGGGGTCTGCGGTCGGCAGCAGCATACATTATGGGGGGGTCTGTGGTGGGCAGCAGCATACATTATGGGAAGGGGAGTCTGTGGTGGGCAGCAGGATACTTTACAGAGGGTCAGTGGTAGGCAGCAGCATACCTTGTGGGGTGGGCCTGAGGTGGGCAGCAGCATACATTATGGGGGGGTCTGTGGTGGGCAGCAGCATACATTATGGGAAGGGGAGTCTGTGGTGGGCAGCAGGATACCTTACAGAGGGTCAGTGGTAGGCAGCAGCATACCTTGTGGGGTGGGCCTGAGGTGGGCAGCACTGTTAAAAATATATCCCTTAAATATATTTTTTCTTCAAATACGTGATAAGGCGCATGAAAGACAAACTTCAAAAATGTAAAAAATACATAGATGTATTTTATATCTAGTAAAAGGGTTGCCAAAAATTCAGTTACAGTTCAGTTACAAAAAGGAAAAAAAATAGTATTCTTTGTTAACTTACGTGAGGATTTCAATAATAGTCCATATCTTTAACTAAATCAAAAGAAATCTTCATCAATCTTTCCTTGGTTCCTGAATGGTTAGACAAGCCTTACATACTGTAGGCCTGACAGCATGTGTTACTCAGTGCTTTTTTTGCGGTGGTACGCGCCGGTACGGCGTACCGGAAAATCAGAAGAGCGCCTCTGGCTCTGTCCACATGGCTAATTTGTAAACTATACAAATTAGCCATGTGGAGCAAAGGCACAAGCCAGAGGCGTCTCCAGGGGGCGCTGTCTGGCTGCCTGATGCGGCGGTGTGGAAGTCTGCCAGGTGGGAGCCGCTATTCTCTGACCGCAGCTGTCACGCTGATAGCCGCACTCATAGAAAGTGCAGCACGCGGCTCCCTCTGCAATTGTCCTTGTATCTCTCAGACGCGAGGACAATTGAAACGGTGACGCCGGCGCTGACTTCCGGGTCAGCGCGACGGCTGTCATGTGATCAGGTCAGCTGATCAGACTGCTGACCCGGAAGCCAGCGCCGCAGCGCAGAGGCGGCAGAGAAACGCTGAGAAGTGCTCCACTGTGGAGCTGAAGAAGACACGGACGGAGGAACATTATGGGGTAAGAGGGGAGTATTTATGAAACAGTATGGGGGAGGAGGGGGAACTATTTGTGGACACACTATGGGGGGGACAGAGGGTGGGGGAGGGAACCATCTGTGCACACATTATGAGGGGGACAGAGGGTGGGGAGGAGGCAATATGTATATACACAGTATGGATGGGGGAGGGAACTATCTGTGGACAGAGTATGGGGAGAGAGAGGATGAGATTTCATGCGTGGGGAGAGAAATGATGAGGGGTGATGTATGGGGAGAGAGAGGATGAGGTTTCATGCATGGGGAGAGAAATGATGAGGGGTGATGTATGGGGAGAGAGAGGATGAGGTTTCATTCATGGGGAGAGAGGATGAGGGGTGATGTATGGGGAGAGAGAGGATGATGTTTCATGTATGGGGAGAGAGGATGAGGGGTGATGTATAGGGAGAGAGAGGATGAGGTTTCATGCATGGGGACAGAGGATGAGGGGTGATGTATGGGGAGAGAGAAGATGAGGTTTCATGCATGGGGAGAGAGGATGAGGGGTGATGCATGAGAGAGAGAGGATGAGGATTCATGCATGTGGAGAGAGGATGAGGGCTGATGTATGGGGAGAGAGAGGATAAGGTTTCATGCATGGGGACAGAGGATGAGGGGTGATGCATGGGGACAGAGAGGATGAAGTTTCATGCATGGGAAGAGAAATGATGAGGGGTGATGTATGGGGAGAGAGTGGATGAGGTTTCATTCATGGGGAGAGAGGATGAGGGCTGATGTATGGGGAGAGAGAGGATAAGGTTTCATGCATGGGGAGAGAGGATGAGGGGTGATGTATGGGGAAAGAGAGGATGAGGTTTCATGCATGGGGAGAGAGGATGAGGAGTGATGTATGGGGAGAGAGAGGATGAGGTTTCATGCATGGGGAGAGAAATGATGAGGGGTGATGTATGGGGAAGAAGAGGATGAGGTTTCATGTATGGGGAGAGAGAGGATGAGGTTTCATGCATGGGGACAGAGAGGATGAGGTTTCATGCATGGGGACAGAGAGGATGTGGAGTGAACTGGAAAGAAATTTTGAGGACACAGAATAAAGAGTGACATGGTATGAGGAGCAAGTGGGCAGCATGGAGAGTGAGGTGGAAAAGTATATGGACACACAGGAGGTAGTGAGGAGACAGTAAGGGATGAGAAGAATGTGAGGGTCACAGAATAAAGACTGGGTAGTGGAAGGGGGCAGTATGAAGAGGGGGAAGAATGGGAGGACAGTGTGAGGTTATAGCAAGGAGGGGGAGTGTGATGAGGGCACAGTATAAAGACGGGGCAGTATAAGGGGACACAGTGTAAAGGACACTGTAAACAGTAGGCTCAGGAAAGAGGGAATATGGAGGGCATGTATGTGAAGATGTAATTTACCCTCTCACTGTATATGCTGTGATACTATGTCATGATATGTATATTTCCCTGGTTGTATTAGTTGTAATTCATGTATTTTCTTGGGGGAGCTACTGGTCTCAATGTGTCTCTCTCATACAATTGTAGTCTTGGCATCTAATGTGATTATGTAAATAGCCTGTCCTCTTCTTTCCAGAGTTGTGTATCTAATCTGTAATTGCATTGGCCAGTGAAGGAATAGTCATTGTTCTTTACAGCAGGGGATCCCTTCATCTACTGTGGCTGGCAGACATATTGGAGCCCTGTGATGGACCAAACCATTGATGATAGGATGTGTGACCCCTACCCCCTGAACAAACATGGTGGGCTGGTCAAGCAGCACAGACAATGCATTTCCCTTTTTGTAACTTCAGAGTGAGCTGAAACTTGTAGAGAGCAGGAGCCCCAGCCTGGGTGGCTGTGGACACGGACGGAGCTAGGCCTGTGTGGCGGCCCGTGGGATTGTGTGGAACTCTCTGGGACTCTGAAAAGGACTATTACGTTGTGATCTGGCACTTTGGATTATCGGGAGGTGCCCCCGAATCTGTTTTATTTGGACTTGTCGTGTGCTGTTCCTGTATTCCTGTTAGTAAACCTGTTGGATCATCCTCGGCCTGTTGTCTCTCTTTGCTCTGATGTACACCCCGTCACAAACTGGTTGGCAGCGCTGGGATCAGAGCAGAAGGAATGGAGGACAATGGCTCAACATCAGGAACCAGCACTGCAGAGTACAAGACCTGGACTTTGGGGAGCCTGCAATCAAAGGCCCGTGAAGTAGGAGTTCGTTTCAAAGGACTCTCCAAGGAGCAGCTGATTGAGGCGCTAGAAGGAGTCTGTTCGCAAAATGACGTGGAGGAAGGATCCTCACAGCAAACGGAAGAAAGACGGCAGCCGGAGGTGAATACCCAAAAAAGTCAATGGGTTGTGTGGTACAAGGAGGAGATGGCACTGCTTGGAGATGAGGCCACCATAGAAGATAAGAGGGAGGCCATGCGTGGAGCTAAAGAGAAGGAGCGCAGGATGGAGGAGATGGCACTGCTGGATAAGGAGCTCGCTGTGGAAGCCGCGAGAGGTTCCAGACAGACTGTAACCCCAGCACCCATCATGAGGGAACTTCCCAGGGTGTCCCGCAAAGACTTTAAGCCGTTTAATGAGGCTGCAGGCGACATTGAGGGCTTCTTCCAGGACTTTGAGCATCAGTGTCGATTAATGGAAGTCCCAGAAAGGGAGCGTGTCCGGCATCTGGTTGGGCTCCTAGAGGGGGGAGCTGCTGAAGCCTATAGAGCTATGGACCCTCGGTGGAACTGTGAGTATGCGGATATTAAACAGACTATTCTAGAACATTATGCTGTGACCCCAGACACTTACAGGACTCGGTTCCGTGCTTTAGCCTGTGATGGGGAAGTGTCTTTTAAGATATATGCTCATAGACTCAAACAAATATGTAATCGCTGGCTGGAGGCAGAGGAGGCCTTATCTTGGGAGACCTTCCTGCAGGTCATCCTAAAAGAACAATTCTTTGCCCAGTGCCCCGCTGAGATCCGGGAATGGGTGCGTGAGAGAAAACCAGCGACAGTGGAGGAAGCTGCTGCTCTCGCTGATGAGGCCCTCACCATCAAGCCTCAGTGGAGGGTTCTGTTGGAGGATGGAGAGACGCCTAACAGCTCCACAACACCGGATGCCCCCAGTTATTCTGTCCCCATTGTTCCCCGTTCCTCTAAGCCACCACATGTTGATACCCGTGTTAATGTGCCTCCAGTTGCTTCTACTGCACTTTCTGGAATACGCCGGGGAGAGGAAGTAACAGAGCGCAGGTGTTATGTTTGTAGGCATCCCGGGCATTTGCAGGCCTCATGCCCAGCCAGGCCATGGAGGAATCATCCTCAAACCCCTACAGCACCTTCAGGTGGGAGCCGGCCTCCAAGTTCCCCTACCCCTTACCCAAGAGGACGCCTTGGATGGAGGGAGACCCAGCTCAGATGCTATCAATGTGGACAGCCAGGGCATCGGCAAGTCTCCTGCCCAGCTGTTCAAATGAGGACTGATCCTGCACCCAATCGGATTGTTAATTATTTACAGCCCAGTGCCATGGAGGAAGATGTGGCACCGTTATGTGAGGACTGGCCTAGTGACTCAGCCCCCCATGTTGCACCACCAGGAGTTTACGGGGTGCGACCCGCAGTTATGACGACTTCTGCTCATCGAGGTAAGCACTTGCAGGAGGTTGTGCTGGATGGACAGAGACTTGTTGGATTTTGTGACTCGGGTGCTTTCCTCACACTGGCTGATCCCCGAGTGGTTCGGCCTGAGGCAATCCATAGAGGACCTGGGATTGTTATTGAACTGGCTGGTGGACAATGGAGGACTATTCCCACAGCCACTGTGGATCTGAACTTTGGTTTTGGGGTCAGGCGATGTGTGGTTGGGGTGATGGGTGGTCTGCCTGCAGCTGTTCTCCTGGGCAATGATGTGGGAGAGCTACGATGCCAATTCGTGGCTGCATGAAGCCACATGTAAGTAACGCTCTGCCTGTGTGTACTTAACCAGTGACCTGTAGAGGTCCCTAGTACGTACACAAGTTGGGAGGGGGAGGGATTGTGAAGATGTAATTTACCCTCTCACTGTATATGCTGTGATACTATGTCATGATATGTATATTTCCCTGGTTGTATTAGTTGTAATTCATGTATTTTCTTGGGGGAGCTACTGGTCTCAATGTGTCTCTCTCATACAATTGTAGTCTTGGCATCTAATGTGATTATGTAAATAGCCTGTCCTCTTCTTTCCAGAGTTGTGTATCTAATCTGTAATTGCATTGGCCAGTGAAGGGATAGTCATTGTTCTTTACAGCAGGGGATCCCTTCATCTACTGTGGCTGGCAGACATATTGGAGCCCTATGATGGACCAAACCATTGATGATAGGATGTGTGACCCCTACCCCCTGAACAAACATGGTGGGCTGGTCAAGCAGCACAGACAATGCATTTCCCTTTTTGTAACTTCAGAGTGAGCTGAAACTTGTAGAGAGCAGGAGCCCCAGCCTGGGTGGCTGTGGACACGGACGGAGCTAGGCCTGTGTGGCGGCCCGTGGGATTGTGTGGAACTCTCTGGGACTCTGAAAAGGACTATTACGTTGTGATCTGGCACTTTGGATTATCGGGAGGTGCCCCCGAATCTGTTTTATTTGGACTTGTCGTGTGCTGTTCCTGTATTCCTGTTAGTAAACCTGTTGGATCATCCTCGGCCTGTTGTCTCTCTTTGCTCTGATGTACACCCCGTCACAATGTACCATAAGAGGGACAGTGTGGGTCATATTTTGTGCAGAGAATACTGTGAGGGGCCACTATTTATTCTGGGGCACTGCGTAGGGAAGATATTTTTAAGTAGAAGTATTATAATCATTCTGCTATTTTAGGGGCATTGTGTCGGGATATGCTGCAGAAGACCGGAGAAGATGGAAATCTGCAGAGACGAGATGTGAATGTGAAAAGTCATCATTGCGTCAGGACAAGATGAAGAATAGAAAGAAATGACTCAGGGACAACGTCATCTATAAGGTACCTGAATGTAAATGTTTATTTGTGATACTGACCCAAAGTTCCAAAAGAGCAGACCAGCAGCCCACCGCGGGGGATAGGGTATCCGCCAGGGCCCCTTTAGATCCCATGGGTCAACGTCTGCGGGCAACGCTCCCACCCATAGTTCTGGGAGCGGACTCCCATGTTCCACACCAGGAAGTCCAAAGAGAACTAAACCGTGCAGACGAAAGTGACGCAGACCATCACCCCGGGTGAGGGACCAGAGTACATCCGGCCGCGGCGGCCAGCCACTGGCACCTTGGTTTACCGTTGGACTTGTGTGATTTCTTTGACTGTGAGTACACTAACATCCCCCGGTCTGACCGGGCGCGCCGGCCCCTGCAGCCACCATCCTCAGCACAGCAACACTGGGCCCCGGGGCATCCACCCCTACCCACAGAGGGTTAAAAACAGCTAGCTGACATCCCAACGGCCCCAGGTGCTCCCTAATAGCAGCGGTGGTACCCCATCTTACCACACGCCGTGGACAATATAGAAAATCTCACATACAATCAATTCCCCTTTTTATTTGAAGTGTCCGTGAGACCCCCGGGTCCGGAGATCCCTCGAGCCACACCGCGGATCCGGATCCGAGCAGTCCGGCTGCTGGTGCGGGGGCGGCACACAAGCTGCATCACCTTCCGCCCCAAAAGAGATACTTCCCGCAACGGCAGCTAATAACTGGCCGCATACCACAGATGGCGTCACGAATAACACTTCAAACAACTTTCCCTATCCCTTTTATTGACACCGCCGGGGTCACGAAACCGGGCCAGGCCGCTGTGACATCCCAAACCTACACCGGCCTGGTGACGAGTAATCCCCAAGACCCCTTGGGTGCGTCATTATCACTCTAAAGCCAGGTTTACACCTTACAATTAGGTATGCGATCTCGTATGCGATGTGACACGCCCAGGTCGCATATGCGATTGAATGAGATCACACGTAGGTCGTTCATTTGCTGTCACACGAGCGTTAGTAGTCTATGTTAAATTGATCAATTTTGTGTGCGATCCTTTAGATCATGTGTTCTGTGACGTATGCATTGGGCACCTTTTTTTTTTTTTTATTTATTGACTTGCCAAGCGTGTGCAATGTGTAGGGATGCGTTTTTACTATGTCATCTGCCATTCAGCTCTGCTACATGGCCGCTGACAGCAGACACAGACAGCCATGTAGCAGAGCTGAATGGCAGATGACAGCAGACACAGACAGAGCCGCACAACCAGAATGAACTCGGGTGAACTTCACCCGACTTCATTGTCATGCTGCGGCTCTGTCTGTGTCGCGTCCTGATTACCGGTCACCAGTGAAGGACTCACCGGTGACCGCTAAACTCCTGAGTAACTGAATTGAGCAGCCCTCTCTCATACTCACCGATCCCCGATCCCCGGCGCTGCACGGCGTTCACACTGCTCCGGCGGCTTTTACTGTTTTGAAAAAGCCGGCCGCCCATTAAACAATCTCGTACTCCCTGCTTTCCCCGCCCACCGGCGCCTATGATTGGTTACAGTGAGACACGCCCCCACGCTGGGTGACAGGTGTCACACTGCACCCAATCACAGCAGCCGGTGGGCGTGTCTATACTGTGCAGTGAAATAAATAATTAAATAATTAAAAAAAACGGCGTGCGGTCCCCCCCAATTTTAATACCAGCCAGATAAAGCCATACGGCTGAAGGCTGGTATTCTCAGGATGGGGAGCTCCACGTTATGGGGAGCCCCCCAGCCTAACAATATCAGTCAGCAGCCGCCCAGAATTGCCGCATACATTAGATGCGACAGTTCTGGGACTGTACCCGGCTCTTCCCGATTTACCCTGGTGCGTTGGCAAATCGGGGTAATAAGGAGTTAATGGCAGCCCATAGCTGCCACTAAATCCTAGATTAATCATGTCAGACGTCTATGAGACACCTTCCATGATTAATCTGTAAATTACAGTAAATAAACACACACACCCGAAAAAATCCTTTATTAGAAATAAAAACACAAACATATACCCTGGTTCACCACTTTAATCAGCCCCAAAAAGCCCTCTTTGTCCGGCGTAATCCAGGATGATGCAGCGTCGCTTCCAGCGCTGCTGCATGGAGGTGACCGGAGCTGCAGCAGACACAGCCGCTCCGGTCACCTCCACACAGCAAATGAAGACAGCCGCGCGATCAGCTGCTGTCACTGAGGTTACCCGCGGCCACCGCTGCATCCACCGCTGGATCCAGTGACAGCGGGTAACCTCAGTGACAGCTCAGCTGATCGCGCGGCTGTCTTCATTAGCTGTGTGGAGGTGACCGGAGCGGCTGTGTCTGCTGCAGCTCCGGTCACCTCCATGCAGCAGCGCTGGAAGCGACGCTGGAGCATCCTGGATTCCGCCGGACAAAGAGGGCTTTTTGGGGCTGATTAAAGTGGTGAACCAGGGTATATGTTTGTGTTTTTATTTCTAATAAAGGATTTTTTCGGGTGTGTGTGTTTATTTACTGTAACTTACAGATTAATCATGGAGGGTGTCTCATAGACGCCTGACATGATTAATCTAGGACTTATTGGCAGCTATGGGCTGCCAATAACTCCTTATTACCTCGATTTGCCAACGCACCAGGGCAAATCGGGAAGAGCCGGGTACAGTCCCAGAACTGTCGCATATAATGTATGCGGCAATTCTGGGCGGCTGCTGACTGATATTGTTAGGCTGGGGGGCTCCCCATAACGTGGAGCTCCCCATCCTGAGAATACCAGCCTTCAGCTGTATGGCTTTATCTGGCTGGTATTAAAATTGGGGGGGACCGCACAGCGTTTTTTTTAATTATTTAATTATTTATTTCACTGCACAGTATAGACACGCCCACCGGCTGCTGTGATTGGGTGCAGTGTGACACCTGTCACTCAGCGTGGGGGCGTGTCTCACTGTAACCAATCATAGGCGCCGGTGGGCGGGGAAAGCAGGGAATACGAGATTGTTTAATGGGCGGCCGGCTTTTTCAAAACAGTAAAAGCCGCCGGAGCAGTGTGAATGCCGTGCAGCGCCGGGGATCGGGGATCGGTGAGTATGAGAGAGGGAGTAAGAGGGATAGACTGACATGGACAGAGAGAGAGGGACAGAGATAGTGACGGACTGACAGAGATTAGTGAATGACAGACATCGTGAGGCGCTTCAGAATGCAGCTTTTCAGCTGCGCTCTGAAGCGGACCTTTTTTAAGCTGCGGTCCAGAGCGCACACCTGCGCACATAGCATCAGACACCGAAATCGTATGAGGGATGTCACACGTTACAATTGACTAAGTTCATACAACAAAACGTCCAATGTATGAGGAATAAATGACGTGTATGCGATCACCGTATTTTCGTTCAATCTTGATTGCACGTAGCTTTCACACGCAAATACGTCACGAACGATGCCGGATGTGCGTCACTTACAACTTGACCCCGACGACGGATTGAAAGATCTATTGAAGCGTGTAAAGCAGGCTTAAGGGAAGCACAGGAAGCAGAATTGTTATACGAAAGCACAGGGGGTATTTGTATTATTATAAGGAAGTATACAGTAAATTCTTATTTTAAGGGGTCAAGGGGGAGTATTATTAAAGGAGACACAGGGAGATTATTATAAGGTAGCTTCAGTGGACACTATTACTGTGAGGAAGTACAGAAGGAACATTATTACTGTGTAAGGACTCAGAGGGGCGCTGTTATTGTGTGGGGCATTTCCTGCTCACTTCAGGCCATGTCCAGACCTGAGAGGTCACTGTGTGTTGTAAGGTTGTGACGTTAGTATGTAACAGTGACCTCTGAGGCCTGGAAGCCATGACCTGTGGTGAAGTACTTGGAGATGCTGCACACGGTGGTGGAAAGAAGAAGACTGGATGGCTGGCAGAAGCAGGAGGAGAGGTAAGAGATGAGGTCAGTTTTGGTTAAGCCCCCTAATTGCTCACCTCTCTAGGTGAAACTCTTTTTACCGGTACTCTTGATGCATCCAGAGGTCCTGGCCCATGGAAAAGAAAACAAATACGCTGCACTACAGCGGAAGGAAGAGGACCGAATGTGGGCATTGGAGTGGCTGAAGAAGTAAGCCATTAGATTAGTTTTAGTTTTTTTAGTTTTTTGTTCAGCTCTGGTCCAAATTTGAAACCAATTTGACTTATGAACAAATCTCCTGTCACAGGAGTGACAGAAATGAGGGGGGTGACTGGAGGGGAGCCCCTGCACTGGACCTGAGACTAAAGGTGGCTTTACATGCTTCGAGATCGCTAAAGCAAAAACGTTCAAAATCGCTCATCGGTGACATGCCCCCCTCTTCCCAATTATCGTTGCTGCTGCAGTAGCGATGTTGTTTGTCGTTCCTGCGGCAGCACACATCGCTATGTGTGACGCCGCTTGAACGACAAACATCTCCTTACCTGCGTCCACCAGAAAAGAAGGAAGTAGGTGGGCGGCATGTTCCGGCCGCTCATCTCCTCCCCTCCTTTTCTATTGAGCGGCGGTGCAGTGACGCTGTTGTGACGTCGCTGTGACGCTGAACGAACCGCCCCCTTAGAAAGGAGGCGGTTCGCCAGTCACAGCGACGTCACTGTACAGGTATGTGCGTGTGACGCTGCAGTAGCGATAATGTTTGCTACGGCAGCGATCACCACATATCGTGCCACCGACGGGGGTGGATGCTATCGCACGCGACATCGCTAGCCGATGCTAGCGATGTCGCAGCATGTAAAGCGGCCTTAGCGTACCCTAGGCTAACCCTCAACCCAGAGGTACGCTTGAAGGTAGCAATGTCTGTTGTGAATGTCATCTGAGTGGGTGCTGGTGTGGAATTCTCTCTGCTGGCCAGGAATGGTAGTGAAGCTGAGTCTGAATCTGTGACTCCGACAGGTGTTGCAGTTAATTGGGAATTCAGGAAGTCCTATTGCAGATCAGCCTAGTGTATTTAAAAGGGCATTTTCTGCCTGGCGGCCGCTGGTTGTAAATTTTTCTTGCTGCTTCTGAAGATGGCTGGGAAATTTCCCTTCAGTTTCTCCCATTTCTTCTGTGCTTGAATCTACTCCAGATAAGTTTGCTAGTTTCTGTGCTTAATTGCTGAAATTGCACTTTAGGTTGTTTCTGCTTATTCCATTTGGTTCTGTGTTTGATTTCTTGTATGTGAGAATCTGTCTCTCTGCTTTTGTGAGCAGGGCAGTTTCACTTTAAAGTGACTTGCACAAGAGTACCTGATATAGTGGGGGAGAGACTGTGTGGTCTTGGTATTTTTTTTCCTATCAGGTGTTTGGTATTTTTTGCAGGGTTTTTTGCTGGCCGCAATCAGTTATCTATCCTGTACTGTCGTATCTAGTAATTCGGGCCTCACCTTTGCTAATCTATATTTTCTGTCTGTGTGTTGTGTTTTCTTACATTACCGTTGTTGCATAATGGGGGCTTGCTATTTCATTGGGGACTGCTCCGAGGGAAGTTAGGATTCCTCATTTCTATCTTTGAGGTGTAGCAAGTTTCTCCGGCAGTGACAAAGTGTCTAGGTGTGTTAGGAACATCGCACTGCTACTTCTAGTGTTGTCTGATAGATAGGGGATTGAAGTCAGCTTAGTTACCAACTAGTCTTGTGGTTTTATTTTTCTTGATTAATGGGATTTTTTGTGATTGTCCACGGTTACCAGATCATAACAAAGGTCTGTGTCCCCAACGTCTCCCTATCTCCTGTCCTTGACCCTGATAGTAAGACCCCCACCAACACCTACCACCAAAGGGGAAGGGCAAGGACAGAAGTCAAAAACCCCACCGATAAATACTCACTGACAGGGGTAAAAACAAAATTCACGCACACCTATAACCAACACCAGGGGACAACAAAAGGTGTACAGGGAGGGGTAAGTAAGGAAAGGAGAAAGTAACAAAACATGCTGCCTTCACGCAGCAGCAGCCTCCTCACAGCTCCAGGTCTAGCTCCAGACTGAACTGAATAACCAGCATCCTCTGATGGGAGCAGAGGTTTGCAGAGTTAATGAGCTTGCTGCCAGCAAGGAGAACTGATATTAACTCTGTGATTGCCAAAAGAAAAACATACGTTTAATGTGTAATGCCTCAAATGATAAAAGAGACCCTAACCCTGTCACTAATCTTACAAAGAGACGACGGTGACACCTCCAGAACCTATCTCATTCGTAACCTAGAAACTGCCTGTATATTGATATATACCGTATTTTCCGTATTATAAGACACATTTTTTTCAGTAAAAAATTGGAGTAACATGGGGGGTGTCTTATAATCTAGATATGGCTTACTGGAGCAGCGGTGGTGGAACGGGGTCACAGGAGGCAGGGTGGCAAATACTGAGAGCTTGCAGGAGGGGGTGTTACTGCAATGGAGCGCCTCAGGAGGGTCACAGGACAGAGAGTCGGCGATGCAGCGGGCGCCATTATTCTGACAGCGGGCTGCGGGCACCCTTGAATCACGATGCACTTCAAAAAAATGGCCGCAGAGTCCTATCTGCGCATGCGCTGCCTCCATGGCCATTTTCTTGAAGTCAATCTTGTCAACCGCGGCAAATTCAAAGGATCCCGCAGTCCACCGACAGATCATGGCACTTGCCGCCACGACACCCCCGAGCTCAGAGTATCGCCAACCTTCTATCCACTGACCCTCTTGAGGCACGACACCCCCTCTTCCAAGCCCGCAGTATCGCCAACCCTGCCTCATGTGACCTTCCTGAGCCGCAAAACCACCGCTGCTCCCCCCTAGTGAGATATTATAAGACACACTAAGATTATAAGACTGACCCTCATTTTAACATTAAAAATAATTTTTTCCTATTCCTCCTCTAAATTTGGGGTGCATCTTATAATCCAGTGCGTCTTATAAAATGAAAAATACAGTAAATACAGAGTACAACATGACAAAATATGGGTATTTAATGAGTTTATACACTTCTGAGGGTAACGTCACCTTCCAAATGAACATATGTAAATGAATGCATTTTAACAGTCTGCTACTGATGAGGGCTAATTGCCACCGAAACGCGTTGTATTATATTTTTTTGTAATGCTTCACTAAAACTACTTTTTTTTCTAAAAGCAGTGGTTTCATAAGCGAAATATCCATTTTGGAGCACTGGATCAATCCCGTGACCTTTGAGCTTGCTGACTCATTCCCGTCCCTGGGATCTCATTTGGAAGAGAACCAGGAGGCAGCAGGACAGGCTGCACACGCTCGGATTATTTCTACACACTTTAAGGGGTTGTGCCCTGATATTGCAGGTGAGAGTTTTTCAACTACATCTTTATTACCAGTTATTTGTATGTTTACTGCTACCAGCTGCGGACACAAAAAGAAGAGGGGCCCAATGGAAGAACAACATATGGGCCCTTTGCATTCAAATAGTTCAATATAATGTATAATTCAACACATTTTGGAGGTAGAAGTGGACCCCTCACCTCTTGCACCACTGTGCGGGTGAATAGGATACCCCAAAGATATATCTACCGTGTTTTTCCAGAATTAAGCCCTCCCCCAAAAATAAGCAGACACCCCCAAAAGAGAGAAGAAAGAAGACCCCACAATCATACTCACCAGAGGACCTGTAGTGGAACGCACACCCACACAAATCAGATCGCACACCCACACATCAGATCGCATACCCACCTACAGTACAGACCAAACGTTTGGACACACCTTCTCATTCAAAGAGTTTTCTTTATTTTCATGACTCTGAAAATTGTAGATTCACATTGAAGGCATCAAAACTATGAATTAACACATGTGGAATGAAATACTTAAAGTGTGAAACAACTGAAAATATGTTTTATATTCTAGGTTCTTCAAGGTAGCCACCTTTTGCTTTGATTACTGCTTTGCACACTCTTGGCATTCTCTTGATGAGCTTCAAGAAGTAGTCACCGGAAATGGTTTCAAAGGTGTGTCCTGTCAGGTTTAATAAGTGGGATTTCTTGCCATATAAATGGGGTTGGAACCATCAGTTGTGTTGTACAGAAGTCTGGTGGATACACAGCTGATAGTCCTACTGAATAGACTGTTAGAAGTTCTATTATGGCAAGAAAAAAGCAGCTAAGTAAAGGAAAACGAGTGGCCATCATTACTTTAAGAAATGAAGGTCAGTCAGTCCAAAAAATTGGGAAAACTTTGAAAGTGTCCCCAAGTGCAGTGGCAAAAACCATCAAACGCTACAAATAAACTGGCTCACATGAGGATCGCCCCAGGAAAGGAAGACCAAGAGTCACCTCTGCTGTGGAGTTCTAGCAGCAGACACATCTCTAGAACAATTGTTTAGAGGAGGCTTTCTGCAGCAGCCTTCATGGTAAAATAGCTGCTAGGAAACCACTGCTAAGGACAGGCAACAAGCAGAAGAGACTTGTTTGAGCAAAAGAACACAAGGAATGGACATTAGACCAGTGGAAATCTGTGCTTTGGTCTGATGAGTCCAAATTTGAGATCTTTAGATCCAGCCACCGTGTCTTTGTGCAACGCAGAAAAGCTGAACGGATGGACTCTACATGCCTGGTTCCCATCGTGAAGCATGGAGGAGGAGGTGTGATGGTGTGGGGGTGCTTTGCTGGTGACACTGTTGGGGACTTATTCAAAATTGAAGGCATACTGAACTAGCATGGCTACCACAGCATCTTGCAGCGGCGTGCTATTCCATCCGGTTTGCGTTTAGTTGGACCATCATTTATTTTTCAACAGGACAATGACCCCAAACACACCTCCAGGCTGTGTAAGGGCTATTTGACTTAGAAGGAGAGTGATGGGGTGCTACGCCAGATGACCTGGTCTCCACAGTCACCAGACCGGAACCCAATCGAGATGGTTTGAGGTGAGCTGGACCGCAGAGTGAAGGCAAAAGGGCCAACAAGTGCTAAGTGTCGCGGGCGGAGGAGGGGACGCTGCGCTCTCCCACTGCTCGGGTCCGGCCGTGGCTGCTGTGGCTGCGGCTGTTCGGTGGTGGCTCGAGCGGTGGGCCGGATCCCGGGGACTCGAGCGGCGCTCCTCGCCCGTGAGTGAAAAGGGTGGGGATTGGATGGTGGGGATTTGGTTATTGTCCGTGACGCCACCCACGGTTGTGGTGAAGTTGGTGACACCACCGCTGCTCTGGACGGGGATCCCGGGAGCAGTGACAGGGAGCAGCTTTGATGTTAGTTCTCCCCTCTGTGGGTAGGGGGTTGGTTGTCCCGGGGCCCGGTGATGGAGTAGGGATGGATAGCAGGCGGGTTACGGGGCCTGGCGAGGTGCAGGGTCGCGGGGGCAGCGCTGTGCCGCACGGCACGGTGGTACTCACTCAGCCAATGATGAGGACACAGTTCTTGGTAAAACACTTGGCTGGATGGACGGGTCCCACAGACGGCTGCGGTGTTGTTCCTCCCGGCAGGTTGATGGTGACTGCCTTTCCCTGCACCTATGTAGTGTAACGGTTCCAATGGGTTCCCACCGGTAACCCGCTCCCCAGCTTGGATGGGTGCTGGAGGAGCCCCTTTTGTCCGCAGGCTCTGGCCCTGGGAACTTTAGCCTTGGCGGTGATTGTGTTTCCCTCTCTCGGTTGGACGGTTGCCTTCTGTCGGGACTTGGCTGCTGGGAAACCCAGGAGGTTCCCTTCCCTTTGCGTACTGGTCCGGTACCGCCGGGCCACCACCCGTCCACGGTCCTTACGGTTAGCTCCAATAGGCCACTCCTGCAGACGGTCACCACCGTCTGCCAACCTTGCTGATCCGTCCGGGTCACACACCCGGACCAACTTCAGTCTGCTCTACTACCACTTTCCTTCCTTCCACTTTCCACTCTCAAACTGATCTGTCCACTTTTCCCGCCTCCAGGACTGTGCACTCCTCGGTGGGCGGGGCCAACCACCTGGCCCACCCCCCTGGTGTGGACATCAGCCCCTGGAGGAAGGCAACAAGGGTTTGTGTCTGACTTCGGTGTGCCTGACCGGGAGTGTGGGGTGGTGTAGGTGTTGTTCTCTGTGGCCCCTGGCTTGTCCAGGGCGCCACACTAAGCATCTCTGGGAACTCCTTCAAGACTGTTGGAAGACCATTTCCGGTGACTACCTCTTGAAGCTCATCAAGAGAATGCCAAGAGTGTGCAAAGCAGTAATCAAAGCAAAAGGTGGCTACTTTGAAGAACCTAGAATATAAGACATATTTTCAGTTGTTTCACTCTTTTTTGTTAAGTATTTCATTCCACATGTGTTGATTCATAGTTTTGATGCCCCCAATGTGAATCTACAATTTTCAGTCATGAAAATAAAGAAAACTCTTTGAATGAGAAGGTGTGTCCAAACTTTTGGTCTGTACTGTACATCAGATCGCACACCCACAAGATCAAATTGCACACCCACACATCAGATCACACACTCACCACATCCGGTGATACCAATTGCTTCTGGCCAACAGAGAATCCTGGGATGCAGTGGGGTGAAACGCATAGAGAACCTGTGCTGGAACACATCGATGCGTTCCACCGCCAAGTCCTCCATGTGGTCCTCGCGCTCCACTGCACTGCGTCCCATTTTCCCTTGCTGGCTGAAAGCAATTGGTATCGCCGGATGTGGTGAGTGAGTGTATTTGTGGTCTGATGTGTGTGTGTGAGATCTGATGTATGTGAGTGTGTCGGCCAGAAGCAGGGGAGGATGGCGTGGAGCACACATACTGGAAGCGCCCGTCGGAGATCGCAGGAGGAACTGTGAGGGACGAAGACACTCGAGGACTGGTATGATTCTCCTGGGAAAGGGGGTCTGCTTTTTTGGAGGGGGGCTAAAGTTACCCCTAACCATGTCTCAAGAAGAATAACACAGTGTTGTACTTTTGGAAAAACATGGTACTTCTCTTAATATTGCTGTTGTCTTGCCCCTCCTTCTTCTCATTTTCTTTTGAAGGATATACAGTATGCCCAATAACCGTATTTGTGAGGTATACAGGGTCAGTTTTGGCAAAAAAGTGGGGCCACAAATGCTAACATAATGCACCATAACAGATAAACATTTAGGTTGCAGTTATATGAGCTGAGACAGGACATTAAACAAGCGTGAGCAAGAATACACCATGTGCAGAATTATTAGGCAAGTTGTATTTTAGAGGATTTTTTTTATTATTGATCAACAACTATGTTCTCAATCAACCCAAAAAACTCATAAATATCAAAGCTTAATATTTTTGGAAGTTGGAGTGGATTTTTTTAGATTTGGCTATCTTAGGGGGATATCTGTTTGTGCAGGTAACTATTACTGTGCAGAATTATTAGGCACCTTAATAAAAACCAAATATATTCCCATCTCACTTATTTATTTTCACCAGGTAAATCAATATAACTGCACAAAATTTAGAAATAAACATTTCTGACATGCAAAAACAAAACCCAAAAAATTAGTGACCAATATAGCCACCTTTCTTTATGATGACACTCAACAGCCGATCATCCATAGATTCTGTCAGTTGCTTGATCTGTTCCGATCAACATTGCGTGCAGCAGCCACCACAGCCTCCAGACACTGTTCCGAGAGGTGTACTCATTTCCCTCCCTGTAGATCTCACATTTTATGAGGAACCACATGTTCTCTATGGGGTTCAGATCAGGTGAACAAGGGGGCCATGTCATTATTTTTTCATCTTTTAGACCTTTACTGGCCAGCCACGCTGTGGAGTAGTTGGATGCATGTGATGGAGCATTGTCCTGCAGGAAAGTCATGTTTTTCTTGAACGATTCCTGTACCACTGCTTGAAGACGTTGTCTTCCAGAAACTGGCAGTAGGTCTGGGAGTTGAGCTTCACTCCATCCTCAACCGGAAAAGGTCCCACAAGTTCATCTTTGATGATACCAGCCCATACCAGTCCCCACCTGCACCTTGCTGGCGTCTGAGTTGGAGTGGAGTTCTCTTCCCTTTACTGATCCAGCCTCTGGCCCATCCATCTGCCCATCAAGAGTCACTCTCATTTCATCAGTCCATAAAAACTTTGAAATATCAGCCTTAACGCTTCAAAAGATCGCGCTTCAAAAGTTTTGCAATTTCAAGACTGCTGCATCCCTCTGCAGGACATCTCACAATTTTGGACTTTTCAGAGCCTGTCAAATCTCTCTTCTGACCCATTTTGCCAAAGGAAAGGAAGTTGCCTAATAATTAAGCACACCTTACAGTTAGGTCCAGAAATATTTGGACAGTGACACAAGTTTTGTTATTTTAGCTGTTTACAAAAACATGTTCAGAAATACAATTATATATATAATATGGGCTGAAAGTGCACGCTCCCAGCTGCAATATGAGAGTTTTCACATCCAAATCGGAGAAAGGGTTTAGGAATCATAGCTCTGTAATGCATAGCCTCCTCTTTTTCAAGGGACCAAAAGTAATTGGACAAGGGACTCTAAGGGCTGCAATTAACTCTGAAGGCGTCTCCCTCGTTAACCTGTAATCAATGAAGTAGTTAAAAGGTCTGGGGTTGATTACAGGTGTGTGGTTTTGCATTTGGAAGCTGTTGCTGTGACCTGACAACATGCGGTCTAAGGAACTCTCAATTGAGGTGAAGCAGAACATCCTGAGGCTGAAAAAAAAGAAAAAATCCATCAGAGAGATAGCAGACATGCTTGGAGTAGCAAAATCAACAGTCGGGTACATTCTGAGAAAAAAGGAATTGACGGGTGAGCTTGGGAACTCAAAAAGGCCTGGGCGTCCACGGATGACAACAGTGGTGGATGATCGCCGCATACTTTCTTTGGTGAAGAAGAACCCGTTCACAACATCAACTGAAGTCCAGAACACTCTCAGTGAAGTAGGTGTATCTGTCTCTAAGTCAACAGTAAAGAGAAGACTCCATGAAAGAAAATACAAAGGGTTCACATCTAGATGCAAACCATTCATCAATTCCAAAAATAGGCCAGAGTTAAATTTGCTGAAAAACACCTCATGAAGCCAGCTCAGTTCTGGAAAAGTATTCTATGGACAGATGAGACAAAGATCAACCTGTACCAGAATGATGGGAAGAAAAAAGTTTGGAGAAGAAAGGGAACGGCACATGATCCAAGGCACACCACATCCTCTGTAAAACATGGTGGAGGCAACGTGATGGCATGGGCATGCATGGCTTTCAATGGCACTGGGTCACTTGTGTTTATTGATGACATAACAGCAGACAAGAGTAGCCGGATGAATTCTGAAGTGTACCGGGATATACTTTCAGCCCAGATTCAGCCAAATGCCGCAAAGTTGATCGGTCGGCGCTTCATAGTACAGATGGACAATGACCCCAAGCATACAGCCAAAGCTACCCAGGAGTTCATGAGTGCAAAAAAGTGGAACATTCTGCAATGGCCAAGTCAATCACCAGATCTTAACCCAATTGAGCATGCATTTCACTTGCTCAAATCCAGACTTAAGACGGAAAGAACCACAAACAAGCAAGACCTGAAGGTTGCGGCTGTAAAGGCCTGGCAAAGCATTAAGAAGGAGGAAACCCAGCGTTTGGTGATGTCCATGGGTTCCAGACTTAAGGCAGTGATTGCCTCCAAAGGATTCGCAACAAAATATTGAAAATAAAAATATTTTGTTTGGGTTTGGTTTATTTGTCCAATTACTTTTGACCTCCTAAAATGTGGAGTGTTTGTAAAGAAATGTGTACAATTCCTACAATTTCTATCAGATATTTTTGTTCAAACCTTCAAATTAAACGTTACAATCTGCACTTGAATTCTGTTGTAGAGGTTTCATTTCAAATCCAATGTGGTGACACGCAGAGCCCAACTCGCGAAAATTGTGTCACTGTCCAAATATTTCTGGACCTAACTGTATATAGGGTGTTGATGTCATTACACCGCACCCCTCCTCATTACAGAGATGCACATCTCCTGATCTACTTCATTGGTAGTTGGCTCTCAGCCTATACAGCTTGGAGTAGGACAACATGTATAAAAAGTATCTTGTGATCAAAATACTCATTTGCCTAATAATTCTGCACACAGTGTATTCAAGCCAATTGGCATATGTTTCCCGGCCTCTTTACTCAGGCTGAGGAAGACTAATGGGCACATAACGATCATGTTATCGGCAGCTCTTCTGCAGTCTGCAGTGGTGGTGATGTGCTGCCGAGAACAAAGATTTGTGTTCCACAACAAACAATCCAATCATCCGATGAATAAGCAGAATTTTGCTTGTTCATTGGGTGATTGCCGACATGTTTACACCTAAGAACTCTCATCTGCGCTGCTGGAATTTATAAATGTGGATGCTGCATACACACACAGTGTGTGACACAAATATTGTAATATTGTATTATGCACACATAGAGACACATACTGCATGTTATGTGTATGCACATAGAACACACACGTATATACACCGAGCATACAAATGTATACACAGAGAACATACACACATGAATACACACAGCATATTCATAAAGACACACATACACACACATATATACAGCACATACAGTATATCACAAAAGTGAGTACACCCCTCACATTTTTGTAAATATTTAGTTAGTTATTTTCAGGGGACAACACTGAAGATTTCACAATTTGATAAAATGTACAGTGTCAGTGTGCAGCTTGTATAACCGTGTAAATTTGGTGCCCTCTAAAAAACTCAAGACACAGTTGACAGTAGCTTCAGCATAGCTCCAGCGATTCCTGTCTCTGTAGTGATCCAGTTTGTGGTGATCTGTAGTTGCTATTTCGAGTAGTGTGGAAGTTTTCCTGTTGTGCGTTTACTTTCTTTTTGTCCCCTAAACACATATTGTCTTTCCTTTACGTTTTGAGTGCAGTGTATAAGAGATTTAGTTCTCCCTTGTCTGTGTCATTTCTGTGGAGTTTTGTTACTGTGTTTCCAGCCCGCCCAAAGGGTGGGGAAGAGGGGGAGTAGGATCAGGGCTCATACAGGAGTCAGGGTCATGTTGGGTTTCAGACCTGGCTACCATCAAGCCTACCTCTGAGATAAGGAACATCACAGGGTCTCAAGTCTAAGGGCCACCCAGTTCTGTTATTTCATTACCCATGCCATTATAATTGGCCCAACCTATTATACCCATGGACACTTGTCACCAGCCTAGTTAAACAAATGCATGTATTTACACTCCAGATAGAGGAACTGAGAAGGACTTTTCAGCTGCAAGCCCAATCTCCCCCTATGTTATGGACAGGATTGGAGGCAAGTGCTCCAGAGCTCAAACTGCCTCTTCCGGAGCGGTTTGATGGGGATTACAGTCAGTTTGTCCCCTTCCAGGAGCTTTGTAAGTTGTACTTCCGACTGTGTTCCCTCTCTTCTGGGGACGAGGATCAGCGGGTGGGGTTCGTTGTTTCTCTCCTAAGTGGTGATCCACAATCATGGGCCTTTCAACTGCCTTCCGATTCCACTGTGTTTGGGTCGTGGACATTTTTTTCTGCACTCAGTCTCATCTATGAAGACCCCGATATGGAGTCGCTAGTCGAGTCCAAGATCTGTTCATTGAAAGAGGGGAATCGACCGGCGGAGGATTACTGCATGAATTCCAGTGCTTTTCACTAGACACCAAATGCAATGACCCAGCTCTCAAGAGCCAGTTTTTTCAGGGTGCTTCTGAGAGGGTGAAGAAGGGCTTGGTCATGTATGATACCCTTCCTTCGCTGGAGTCTGCAATGGTGTTAGCAATCTGGATAAATCACTAGTTCAGCGATCTCATGAGACTATGTCTATCTGGTAAGGGGCAGGATCTCCCGTGACACCCCCGGAGACCTCAGTTGAGCCCATGCAGCTCGGTGGGGTGACTCAGGTAAAGGAGGAGTCCCTTCCTCATAAATCTGGTGGGGCATGTTTTTTCTGTTGCAAAAAAGGGCACTTTCTTAATGCGTGTCCCCTTGAACCTAAGAAAAGTCGGCTGTCGGAAAACTGCTAGACTCAGGCGGATTAGAGGATTCTTGCCTGGGCCTACATATCTCCTCCATGATGGCTACTCAGTGTTTTTTACCTGCCAGGATAAAGATTGGGGGCCATGAAGTCGTCATTAAGGTATTTTTGGATAGTGGGGCAGGGGCAAATATCAATGATGAGCACTTTGTCCACTCTTCTGGGTTAAAGGTGGATGAATTACCCAATTCTATATGGATTATGGCCATTGACTCGTCTCCTCTATCTCAGGGCAACATCAAAGAGTGCGTTCACGAATTGGAACGCCGCATTGGAGTCCTCCACACTGAGTCACTGGTCACCTGTCAGGTGCTCAAGGAACTACCTGCAGCAGTCATACTGGGGTTCCCCTGGCTTACCTTACACAACCCTTTAGTTGACTGGAAGTGTGCCGGGTGGTCGTTGCTCGAGGGGTCTGGACCCGGGCTCGGAAAACACTCCGTTCCTTGAAAGGGGATTATTTACAGCGGAGAAGTTTGTGACGCCACCTGCGGGTTGTGGTAATGGGAGTACCGCCGCTTCTGTAAGGAGTACCGGGGCAGATGGTGTGGAGCAGCAAGGTGTCAGTCTATCCGCAGGTAGGGAAGGCCCCGACCTCTGGGGTTTTGGTGGATTTGGGAAGGCAGGATGCAGGGATCAGGGTACTCACTGTGGTAGTCGTGGTGTTGGTTGAGGTTTATAAAGTAGACACACACACTGCAGGTAAACCAGTCTCTGAGTACCGCTGCCACTGCGGGGAGCCTGTCCAGGTATCCGCTCCCACCGGTGTCACTTGGTAATCCGGAGCCTGCGTCCGTGCACAATTTAGTTGTCTGTTTGTGGCCCCTTGGCTTGAAGCTGTTAGGGCCCCGATCGCTATGTGTAGTGTAGCTGTGCTCTTAATGGCTGGCACTTGGGATTTCAGTTGGGTTGCTTTGTTTTGAAAACCCTATCCCCCACATTGTGCTGATGCCTTCAATCTCTGAGCTCTTAGGGAAGTTTGTGAAGATACTCTCCCTCCCAGGTTAATTATCAGGACGTTGAATCGGTTCCTGACCTAGGGTCCTGTACCCCGTTGTGCTTGGTACCGGTCCGGTTATTGGGCTTTCTGGTGCCGACAGTCCTCCTAGACTATGTCCATCGCACCCCTGTCCAACGTCCCTGCAACCGGTCCCTGACTACTCTGGTCCCGGACCACCGTCTGCGACCCAACCTTGGTCTAGCTCCCCGGGAGCTACTACTCCAGCTCCTCACTCTTTGAGGGCTCTCACTGAACTAACTACTTCCTCCTTTCCACCAGTCTGCCTGACCCCTAGGTGGGTGGCCCTAATCCAGCTTGACCAACCCACTGGTGTGTCTGACAAGTCATGGTGTGAGGTGTGGTTGGGATTTGTGGTGCTGATGGTAGTGACACCGATTGTTGGGAACCTGGAACCATGGGGGGTAGGCCCTGCACCCTAGGGAAAGGATGCAGTTCCCTGAAGCACCCTGATGTAGTCAGGGGCACCACAGAAGACTTAAGATATCGTACAGTGGAATGCATACTGTAAGGTTCACTGTCTGGGGACCTGAGTTTCTGTTGTTACCTCCAGTATTCCTGAATCTTTGTCTGAGTTCAAGGATGTAATATCAGAGAAGGGTTTTCAGGAGTTGCTGCTGCTCAAACCATACGACGGTACGATAAGGTTAAAACCCGGCGCCAGGTTGCACAAATGCAGACTGTACAATCTGTCCAGTCCAGAGAGACTTGCTCTCAAGGAGTATATTAGTGAGAGTCTGGCCAATGTGCGCATTAGGCTTTTATCCTCTTCAGTCGTGGCTGGGTTCTTTTTCGTAAAGAAAAAAGATGGTGGACTGCGACCGTGTCTGCATTTTCGGGAGCTGAAACAGATTGCAGTTTGTGATCCATTTCCCATGCCTCTTATTATGGACCTATTTTACCAGATTTCCGGTGCTAAATGGTTTTCTAAGCTCGATCTCAGGGGGGCCTATAACTTCATCATGGTCTTTGAAGGGGATAAGTGGAAGACGGTGTTTAATACAGCAGAGGGTTACTATAAGAATCTAGCCTTTTGGGCTAACCAACGTGTCTGCTGTATTCCAACATCTTATTGATGTGTTTGCTCACCGGTTGGGTAGATTTGTTAATTACCTAGATGACATTCTTATTTACTCACATGACCTAGAGTCCCACAAGGAACTCATTAAACAAGTGTAACAGGTACTTATGTTATGCTCGATGAGTACTGTACATTCAAAACACTGCACTCTCATCAGCATGAGGTATTAATAAGATTAATTCCTTTTTTTATGTTTTTTTTCCCAGGTCATACCTCAAGATATGTATATGTAAACTAATCACCATTGGTCTTTGACCAAAAAGAGGAAGTTATTACAATGTCTCTCTATATATATGCTTATATAGTATACTGCAATTGTCTCTATGTGCCTATATCTCCAAATGTTTTGTACATTGCTGCTCTATTTAGCGACTAGATAGACGAATTCCCCTCTGGTGCCAATAATCAGTCACTATCAACAGACTGTTATACCTAATGTCCACCTCCTATCCCTTCATTGATCCCCTATGACGCGCTTAGGATAAACATCCTCCCATGTCTAAGTACGAGTTTAACTCTACTGCGCATGCGCGGGCGCCTCTATTCACGACTGAACGGTACCATCAATATACTAATAGTGGCGCAGATCGCCACTGCGCAGGCGCCGGCGTGCCCAGTCATTTCCGGGTTTGGGAGTTAAATAGCTCCCAATCCTGTTAACTTATCGCTCTATGCCACAGTCTGGGAAGATGGCTGCAAAGGTATGCGATGACACTATCTGTCCCTAATGCTGTCCACCTCCAATCTTATAACGCTCCAATCTTATAACGCTTTACTCCTACTTCTACTTTTCAGAGGACTCCATTACCCACAGCTATACTCTTACCCTAAAGCCTACAGGTAATATGTGTTACTTCATGAATTGCTACGTACCACTGTACTCTCTGTTTACATGGAATGTAGTCACTAAGACTTATCTCGCATAATTACAGATGCAAATAAGTCCCCTATGCCTGTGGATACTAACATATCATATGTGATCTTATCTATCTACTATAAACTTAAGGTAATGATATGCAGGGGATCCTCCATGGGGGGTGTCATATATCATTTACTACCTGCTGATAGCAGACTTTGTTTAGGGGTGCTTCACACATAGCGAGCTCGCTGCCGAGATCGCTGCTGAGTCACGCTTTTTGTGACGCAGCAGTGACCTCATTAGCGATCTCGCTGTGTGTGACACTGAGCAGCGATCTGGCCCCTGCTGTGAGATCGCTGCTCGTTACACACAGCCCTGGTTCGTTTTCTTCAAAGCCGCTCTCCTGCTGTGACACACAGATCGCTGTGTGTGACAGCAAGAGAGTGACAAATGAAGCGAGCAGGGAGCAGGAGCCGGCGTCTGACAGCTGAGGTAAGCTGTATCCAAGATAAACATCGGGTAACCAAGGTGGTTACCCGATATTTACCTTAGTTACGAGCCTCCGCAGCTCTCACGCTGCCTGTGCTGCCGGCTCCGGCTCTCTGCACATGTAGCTGCTGTACACATCGGGTTAATTAACCCGATGTGTACAGCAGCTAGGAGAGCAAGGAGCCAGCGCTTAGTGTGCGCGGCTCCCTGCTCTCTGCACATGTAGCTGCATTACACATCGGGTTAATTAACCCGATGTGTACTGTAGCTAGGAGAGCAAGGAGCCAGCGCTTAGTGTGCGCGGCTCCCTGCTCCCTGCTCACACTGGTAACTAATGTAAACATCGGGTAACCATACCCGATGTTTACCTTAGTTACCAGTCTCCGCAGCTTCCAGACGGCGGCTCCGTGCAAGCGCAACGTCGCTTGCACGTCGCTGCTGGCTGGGGGCTGTTCACTGGTCGCTGGTGAGATCTGCCTGTTTGACAGCTCACCAGCGACCATGTAGCGATGCAGCAGCGATCCTGACCAGGTCAGATCGCTGGTCGGATCGCTGCTGCATCGCTAAGTGTGAAGGTACCCTTATCCTCTAGGGACCACGAGCCACAAAACTCTCCCAATATAAAAGGACAACATTTAATAATTATTTATTTGCTAATACGGGCAAGGTAATTCGCTATCCCCTCCCCCATAATGCCACTTCCCCTATAGGAATACCACCCTTTCATAACCATGCCTTTATCTGCAGGACTTGCATCTTGCAACTATTATATCCATTTTCCTGGGTGGAGTCCGTAACCACTTCTATACCAAAAAACCCCTAATAAGGAGAGAAAAAGAGAGAAAAAAAATTCCCTCTGTGATATTACTTCTTCTATGTTTGGAGGTATGCAAACCTTTCATATATTGCCTGATCTTGTCTTTGACTTGACATTATTTGCTATGAAAATCAGTGAGTCACCCCTACTGCTGAGATGCTATTACTGTACCATTCACAACAACTAGGACATGACTTTCCATGTTATTTTGTATATATGTATATGCTCTGTAGATATGTTTTTTTCTGTGATATATGTAAATAGTGATTTCTTTCTTTTCTACCCTTTCCCAGTGTGACTTGGTATGAAGAAGGCCCAGTCTGGGCCGAAACGTCCCTTAGTCCCTCCCACCCACTTTATTCATAAATAAAGAAACTTTTTTGCACGATAAAGAATCTGTTGACTTCCTCTTATTAATACCTCATGCTGATGAGAGTGCAGTGTTTTGAATGTACAGTTTAGAGTCCGGACCTTGGTCCTCTCACTAGCACCTCAATACCACCTCTAATAGTGCAGTGTTCACACCATACATATTTTGACTATGCTCGATGGGTAAGCGCTGTTTAGTGGGTCCAGTGGACCAAAAGTATCGTTCACTTTCCTGGGAGAGCGAAGTGACCAGCCGCCAGTCTTCACTACTGCCTCCAACGGTGGCAGCAGGTACACACGCTAATAAGCAGCTGGCAGAGCTACTTACCAGGGCATCTGCGGTACCCCAGCAGCTGGTGCCACGGACACAGTACAGTCTCTAGTGAAAACGGCAGCAACCATACACAGAGGAGTGGATCCATCTGGGATGGATGGCTATTGGCAGCAGAGGCCAGCGTGGATACTTGTGGTGGCAGCTTGCATAGTAGGAGACAGACGGCGTGGATGGTAGCAGCAGTGGCAGCAGATAGTGAGACTCCAGTCAGCAACAGCAATATACTTAAACAGTAACAGCAGCAGCACTGAGGACCTGAGAACTAGCAACTAAAGTAACACATTGGCCAGGCCCTCCCATAGGGCAGAGATGCCTTAAGTACTTGCAACCTCCCAGGTGACCTGGAAGGCATGTCCAGGTTAGGAGGACGCTGGCCTTTAAGAAAAGGAGCAGGGCTACGAGCGTGCCCTACGGGCAGAGGCGACAGCAGCTTGCGATGGAGATGGAACCGCCGCAGGATACCCCGACAGGTGAGGATACCGACGTCCTCGCCAGGGGAGAGGGGCAGGACAGTGCGAGGACATTGGTGTGGGCATTACACTTTATGCTAAACTTGAAAAGTGTGTCTTTGCTTTGCATGAGTTACCTTTTTTGGGTTAAATTATTTCAGCATCTGGGTTCAGGATGGATCCCTCCAAGGTGCAGGCTGTATTGAATTAGGACTGTCCTGAGAACCTGAAGGCGCTACAGCTGTTCTTAGGGTTCGCTAACTAGTACAAAAAAATGTATTAAACATTTCTCTGCCATTACAGACCTCTGACTGACATGACTAAGAAAGGGATGGACTTCTTTGACTGGTCTGAGAGTGCTTTACATGCTTTTGAATGTCTTAAAAAGTGTTTTGCATCAGCACCAGTACTTATACAGCCTGATGTGTCTCTTACGTTTACGGTAGAGGTGGACGCATCTAAGGTGGGCTGTGTTGTCGCAGGGTCTGCCATTGGGTAAACTTTGCCCTTGTGCCTTCTTTTTCGGGAAGTTGTCTCCTGCCGAATGAAATTATGACATAGGTAACAGGGAATTATTAGCAATCAAGTTGACATTTGATGAATGGTAACACTTCCTGGAGGGGGCCATGACTCGCCCACCCCAGGGCTATGGGACACCCGGTGCCAGGCCGGACTAGTCCGGGGGTAATCAGTGGTGGCGGGGCCCGACTCCATGGCCCTGGTGGGTGTCAGTTAAATATGGCTGGTGACTTGGGGTTTGTGTTCGTGACGCCACCTGTGGTATGCGGCTATTAAGCCGCCGCTGCTGTGTAAGGCCTCCGGGGTGATGATATGGCAGCAATGGTGGTACAGCTCCCCACAGGTGGAGCGGTACCCCGGGGCAACAGTTGGTGCTCGTGAGAGTCTATGGTGTTGTGTGGATAACAGGGTGCAGGGCCGACAGGCAATGAAAGAAACAGGCACAAACAACAGTCTCTTTACCTTCTCCTCTTTTACTTCACAAACGGTTAGTCCTGGGAGACCATTACAGGTGGTAGAGGGCTCCGGCCGGCCTGGAAGTAACTGAGATGTCGTTTTGGCCAGATGAGTATGAGGCCTACTCCTGTTCTTTTCCTTACTGTGATAGGACCCTGCTCTCTGGATTTAGCAATGGCCCTCTTTCTGCTGGGACCGGTGGTACGTCCCTTTCCCTCTGTGGTAGGCTGCACAGGCCCTCTCTGGTGCTTCTCTGCTGGAGTCCACACCGGGCCCTGATGATGCAGCTGTATCTTCGGGCTGTTTATGTGCCAGGTGCTTGCAGCTCTCCTGCCCTTCGGATTCGGCTACCAGGAAGTATTTTAGGCCCTGGTGGCCACAGACTCCGATGTCCGAGTCTGTTCTGTGCCTCTCTGCTCCTCCTGTTTCACTGGGCCAAGCTGCTCCAGCTCTAGACCCCAGTTCCACAGGACAGCACACTCTGCGTCTGCACTCTTTGCTTTCTCCTCCAGACTGAACACTAACTCCTCCCTCAGGCCAGACTTAAGGAATGCTCCCTGGAACTCCAGGTTCAGAGCTCCCCCTGCTGGCCTGAGGGAGAACTGCGTTGGATATTAAACTTACTGGCCAATAGACCTCCCAATTACCTCCAGGCTCAGCATTAACCCTTTGGAGGAGCAATGCTGTTGTGGCGACCAGGTCCTGGGGCGCCACACTCCCCCTTAGTTAAACTCAGTACTCCCGGACTGAAGAAAACAATTCAAGACATAACATGTTACAACCTTAAACAACTATAAGAGTCCAGTGTGGCTCCCTGCCGGGTGTCCATTACACTGCTCCATGGGGGACCCGCCACGATAAAACCCCCAACGTAGGCTCTGGGCGTGCGTCAGAGCATTGCTGACCCCACTCTATGCACGCCGGACGGGTTTTTCTTCGGGGGTGTTGAGCACACTGGTGCTAACTATGAACAATTAAAGTGTTGGCCACTCATAGTCCAGTGTCCCAATTGTCCATTTACTTAATCACCTAAGACAAAAAAAAACATTTTATACAAGACATTTCAACTAACTATATACATTCTGTTAGGTATTTTACTTTCTATGTTCTATACCTTGGAGGGGGCTGTCCCCGAGTGCTACGTTGGGACCGGCGTAGCTCTGGGGTTTGTCCCTGACTACTTGGAGTGTCTGCCCCCTCCGTGTTACTGGTAGGCCTAACCCTGACAGGTATGCGTGATGGTTGCCTACGGGGTCTCAGATTCGCCAAGGGTACGACAGGTTCACCACTGGCAGGGGGTTGATTCTCCTGTTCTACTGCTGGCGTGTCATCTTGTGTTGGGACGGACAGTTCCTTAGGTGGATCTGGAACCTCTTCTGTCTCTGGCTCGACCAACTGCGGGAACGTCAAGACTGGTACCACTATGGCGTTATTGATTCGGGTCCAAGTTTTGGGGAATTTTCCGAGGATTGTTTGGATCATCTCTTCCTCCTTTTCTTGAATTTGGGGACTTTCTTGTGTTTCTTCTACTTCTTTTTGGATCTTGCACCGCTCAGGGCACGCTTTCAGGCGGTCTCTAGAAACTGTTTGATAGGTCTTGCCTTCATCCTTGCTTATGAGGCATACCTTACTATTGTCAAAGTTGGAGGGAATAATGGTGTAGGGTTCATTCTCCCACTGATCATCTAATTTATGCGCCCTCCATTTTTCTTGAGGACCTGTTCTCCAGGTGCTAAGGGAGTTGCTGGGGCCGTTTGATTGTAGTTCTGTTCTTGTCTCGTTCTTGCTTGGGACAGGCTCTTTTCTACGCATTCCTGAACTCTGCGGTACTGCTGTTGTCGCTCTGTATCCCAATCTTCTATCTCTTGAACTGCTTCAGGTGACACAGTTCACATCTCCAAGTCTACAGGTAACTTGCCAGGTCTTGCTCGCATCAGGTAAGCAGGGCTGCAGTTGGTCGAATTTACTGGGATATGGTTATACAGGTCTACCAGATCTGGTAACTTCTCTGGCCATTGGTTTCTTTCTTCCAGAGGTAGAGTCTTGAGCATATCAATAACCACATGGTTCATCTTCTCGCACAATCCATTGGTTTGGGGGTGGTACGGTGTTGTTCTGATTTTCTTACAACCGTACATGTTACAGAACTCTTGGAACACTTCTGCCTCGAATGCAGGTCCTTGATCAGTTAGTACCCTTTCAGGGTAACCGTGAGGTCGACAAAAGTATGCCTGAAACACTCTAGCTGCTGTTCTGGCTGTCTGGTCTTTCACAGGCACTACTACCAGGAAACGAGAGTAATGGTCCACAATGGTGAGGGCGTAAACATAGCCTGACCGGCTCGTTGTTAACTTCACGTGGTCCAGGACCACCAACTCTAGGGGCTGCTTCGTGACAATTGGCTGTAGGGGAGACCTCTGGCTGGCACCATCTTTCCGCCTCAGGTTACACGGACCACAGTCTCGGCACCACTTCTCGACTGTCTTTCTCATGTGCACCCAGTAGAACCGATCACGGAGTAGGGTCTCCAACTTCTTCCACCCGAAGTGTCCTGCTTTATCATGGTAAGCTGCTAGGACCATTGGAGCATCCCTCTGTGGGACCACTATCTGCCAGACGAGTTCATTCGTTCGCCAGTTGACATATCTCTTGCATAGCTTTCCTTGGTAGGTGAACAGTCGTCCCCTCTCCTTCCACAGCTGCTGGGCTTCTTCTGGAGCATCTGGGCCAAGATGGGTCTCAGCTTGTGCTAGCTTTTCTTTGACCAATCGCACGGCCGGGTCACCATTCTGTGTCTCTTCCCAATTATGGTGGAGTAATGGGTTGACCGAGACCTCGTGCTGGTTCGAGCGCTTCTCTCCCACAGCATGCTCACACTGGGAAACACCTTGGTGATGGAAAGCCGGTAACTCTATCTCTTCGAGTTCATCCAGGTGTTCTCCAGACTCGGGTAAGTGAGGCATTCTGGACAGCGCATCAGCATTGTTATTCTTCTTGCCAGCCCGGTACTTGATGGTAAAGTCAAAGTTAGACAGCCGGGCCATCCATCACTGCTTCAACGCACCTAGCTTGGCTGTTGCCAGATGTGTCAACGGATTGTTGTCCGTGAAGATGGTGAACTTAGCCGACGCCAGATAGTGCTTGAAGCGTTCAGTCACTGCCCAAACAATAGCAAGGAACTCCAGCTTGAAGGAACTGTAGTTTTCTGGATTCCTTTCTGTGGGACGAAGCTTCCTGCTGGCATAAGCTATCACCTTCTCTCTGCCTCCCTGCACCTGGGACAGAACTGCTCCCAGGCCCACGTTGCTGGCGTCTGTGTACAGTACAAACGGCTGGCTGTAGTCAGGGTAGGCCAGAATTTCTTCTCCCGTGAGAGCCCCTTTCAGCCGGACAAAAGACGTTTCTATTTGGCTGTTCCATTCAAATGGAGGGCTTTGCATCTTAGCCTTCTTTGGCTGGCCCACCAGGAGATCTTGAAGAGGCGCTGCTATCTTGGTGAAACCATCAATGAACCTTCGGTAGTAGCCCACCAGCCCAAGGAACTGCCGCACCTCCTTTACCGTGGTTGGTCTCGGCCAGTCCTTGATTACTGTGACTTTCTCTGGATTAGTTGCCACACCTTCTGCGCTGACCACATGACCCAAGTACTGTACCTTTGGCTTCAAGAGGTGACATTTGGACGGCTTTATCTTCAGGCCATACTCCGACAGGGACTCGAACACTTCTGCTAAGTGCCTCAGGTGGTCTTCATAAGTCTTGGAGTAGACTATGACGTCATCCAGGTACAACAGCGCGGTTTCAAAGTTGTGATGGCCCAAGCAGCACTCCATCAACCTTTGGAATGTCCCTGGGGCGTTGCAGAGCCCGAATGGCATACAGTTGAACTCGCAGAGGCCCATTGATGTCGTGAATGCAGTCTTCTCCTTGTCCGCCTCTGCCACGGGAATCTGCCAATACCCACTGGTGAGATCCAAGGTGGAGAAATAGTTAGCTGACTTTAAGGCTGTTAGTGACTCCTCTATTCTGGGTAGTGGATAAGCATCTTTATGTGTAATGCGGTTAATTTGTCTATAATCTAAGCACATTCTCATTGTACCATCTTTTTTCTTTACGAGCACTAGGGGAGCTGCCCAGGGGCTACAACTATCTCTGATAACCCCAGCCTCCTTCATTTCCCGTAACATTTCTTTGGCACGCTGATACTGTGCTGGGGGTACAGGGCGGTATCTCTCTTTAATGGGATGATGATCACCCATGGGGATTTGATGTTTAACCCCTTTTACCTGCCCAAAATCTAAGGGGTGTTTGCTGAAGACCCGCTCGTACTCCTGTACCACCCGGTAAACCCTATGCTTTTGGTGTGAGGGGGTGGAGTCGGTGCCCACATGTAATTTTTGGCACCAGTCTTCCAGCTGTCCCTTGGAGCCATTGTCTTCCGCCTGGTTGGACGGGATCAAGGGTTCCACTGCTTTGATGGTATTGTTACCGACAGTGTACAGTTTTGCTACAGTGGCGTATCGGGGCAATTTGGCTTCCTCCTCCCCACAATTCAGGACGCAGACGGGCACTCTTCCCTTGCGGACGTCTGCTACCCCTCTGGCTATCAGGACACCAGGCCTACTTTCTGAATACACAGGTTCCACCAGGGCCTGGTAATCTTGACCCTTGAGGCCTATTGCTGCCCGACACCATATCAACATTTCACTTTTGGGGGGAATTGCAATGGGGAGAGGGTCACTTACCCTTACACTGCCAATTTCTCATCCGGCCAGCTCTACCTGCTGCCTCCTCATCAGGGCTCTGATCTCCCTCTGTAGGGCACGCTGCTGCCCAGAGCTGGCACTTTCAGATGCCTGCTGCAACAAAACTATCACTTCGGCAAGACAATTTTCCATCACATTTGTACCAATGGTTAGCAGTGGGTTAGATTCTTTGCGATCAATATCTACAATTATCATCCCCTGACATGGCAATTCTACCCGCCCCACTTTAATGGTTACTTCCTTATACCCAATTTGAGGCAAGGGTGACCAATCATCATCTGGGCCATGGTCAATGTCTGAATCAGCCCAATATCTTTTGTACAGTTTATAAGGGATGGTTGTTACCTGGGACCCCGTATCCAGGAGGGCATTCAACGGGATCCCATCCAGCACAATAGGAAGGACCGGTCGTCCTCCCACATACTTGCTGCGGCTGGGGGTTGAGCCGGGCTTCCTTACACCTGGGGGTTGGCTCCTGGCCCCAGGCTCGGCCCATTTAAAGGACAGTGTCTTGCAATGTGGCCCGCCTGGCTGCAGCGGCGGCAGATCGGTTGTCCCGTTGAATCATACCGGTCTGTGTCTTTTCCTCGGGTCGGCGGTATCCTCCTCTGTCGCATCCATGGGACGTCATCTGGGCTGGAGGCCAACTCGATTCTTGCAGGCGATGGGGTCACTTGTAGAGACTGCACAGTCCTGGCAAGGGCAGCTACAGTCTTGGTCAGCTCCTGGACCTGCTGTCTGAGCTCTGCAGTGGGATCCTTATCCAGGGACTGCGCCTCAGCCCCTGCAGCGGCTCGTGTTGCAGGCACCACCCCTGGGTACGTGATAGTGTGTCGCCCTGGGCAAGCCAGGGGACACGGGTCACAACACCACCACACCCCACACACTCCAGGTAGGCACATCACAGCTAACCTACAAATCCTTGTTGCCTTCCTCCAGGAGTTTGATGATGCACACCAGGGGGTGGGCCAGGCGGTTGGCTCCGCCCACCGAGGAGCTCACAACTCTGGAGGCAGGAAGTAACCAGGCAGATAAGCCCAGGTAGGGCAAGTGTGAGGAGCTAAGTAGAGGAGTCAAGAAAGTGAAAGTGAAAGTGGAAAAGGAGGAAAGCAAGCGAAGTGACAGCAGAGAAAGAAAGCCTGAAGGGTCCAGCTTTGTGAGGGCCAGAACAGCAAGGTCAGCAACGGCGGTGACTGTCTGGAGGGGGACCGTTTGGAAGTTCCTGGAAGGACCCCGTTGGCTGTGTGCCCGGTGGTCTGGAGCAGTGTTCCGAAGGACAGTCAGCACCAGGGCAGGGGCCTCTCGGACCCCGGCAAGGCTAGGAGTCGCCGAATTTGCCGAATCCGTCAGTGACGGGGACGCAGATCCCCCAACAACCAAGTCCCGATTGAAGGCAACAGCCCAACCTGAACCGGGGAGACACCGCCACCGCCAGGGCACCAGTTTCCCCAGGGCCAGCGCCTGCGGGCAAAGTGTAGAGCTCCTCCGGCCCAGATTGCAGTCGGGGAGCGGGTAACCGGAGGGAATCCACCGCTACCACAAGTCAAACAAAGGTGCAAGGAAGAGGGACATCACCGTCACCTACCGGGAGTGCAGGTGCAGCCGTCTATGGGACCGTCCTACCAGCCGTTTGGTTTACCATACAAACTGTGTCCGTGTCTCAGGCTGAGTGAGTACCACAGTGCCGCAAGGCACAGCGCTGCCCCCACGTCCCCGCGCCCTCCAGGCCCTACACTTCACATCTCATCACTGGGCCCCGGGATCACCAACCCCTACCCACGGAGGGGCAACACAACACCTGGCTGCTCCACATCACCATCCCCGGGACCCCCATACTGAGCAGCGGTGGTGCCATCACCACAACCGTGGGTGGCGTCACGAACTGTAACAATCCCCACACCCAACAAACCCCCTTTCACTCACGGGCGAGGAGTGTCGCTCGAGAAACCCCGGGATCCGGCCCACGGCTCGAGCCACCACTGAGCAGCTGCCGGACCCGAGCAGAAGGGGTGAGCGCGGTGTTCTGACACCCTCCTCCCCGCCCGCGACAACTTGGCGTCACGAACAGGATCTTACCGCTCTGCCGTCTGGTAGAGGTGCGCCTTGTTACCGCCGGAGGTATCCGGCAGAAAAATTTCAGAAGCCGCCATCTTTGGCGCGAAAAGTTCCCGCTCGAGCGTCTTCTCGAGCAGTAGAGGCGCGAAGGCCAAAACCCCGCCCCGAGAGAGGAGGGGCCGGAAAGAGCTAAGGGGGACGCGATGGCGGCTGGACGCATGTAGCTGCAGCTATAAAAGCAGGGACGCCAGGACTCTGCAGCAATATCAGGTTCCTGGAAGGCACAATTGCCAAGATGTACAACCCAACTCCCAACGAGGAAGCCCCTGCGCCCGGCACGGCGACGTGGTTGAGGGACCGGACTGTCCCGCTGAGTAATCGTCTGCAGGCCCATATGCAACTCCTCCTGGAGGAGTGGGAGACCGACATGGCGGATGTGGTGGCTGCTATGTGGAGACGCGAGGCAGAAGAGGATTTGGAGGAGCGGGTAAGCGACCCACGCCCCTGTATTCCTGAGGGATCGGCCGTTGGAGCTGAGGGGCCCGGCCGGCTTCCGCTCACCCTGCCTCTCTCCCTGCTACCCGTAGTAGCTGCTGCCGCCCCGCCATTAGGCCCGCTACCTGCCCAACCGGTAGCGATACCCTGCCCGGCCGCTCCGGCGGACCAGCCGTCTGCAGACGTCCGGGACGTCCCTGAAGTATACCAGGGGGAACCGCTGGAACCGCGACCCCTTTACAGCGTGGTGCCAGAAGTCCCAATAGAGACTGTGCCAGACCCTGAGCCCAAGACCGTGGCCTGGATGAAGGCCCGGGTGATGCAATTCCACCAGCGTCAGCAGGATCAGATCTTCCGGATGATGGAGCAGTGGACCAACAAGGTGGAGGAGCTGCTTACAACTGCCCCGAGGTACGGAGGGGGAATGGATGTAGCAGAACCGACTGGTGACCCACGTCCCTATGTCCTACCAGGACCGGCCGCTGCGGCTGAGGGGCCCGGCCTAGTCTCGGCCTATGCATCGCCCTTGCCGTTACTTATGAGGCGCCTTAAGGTCAGCTCGCCTAACCTGCTGCTCCGTGCTACCGCAGAAGGGGCTGAAGTGCTGGATGTTGGAGGCCAGGAGCCTGCGACAGCTGGCGGCAACCCGCCTGACGCAGAAGCACGAGATGACGACTCCGGCCCTAGTCCCGGGTCTGCTGCTGAGTTTGAAGAGGCAAGTGAGCGTTCCCGCTATGTAGGAGACCCCGTGGCTGTCCATACCCCGCGTGCCGGTGGAAATGGGTACCGGGTGCCCCTGTCACCGCAGGCATGTCAGTGCATGTTTGATATGCCGGTGGCAGAGGATGGGTCCGCCTCAGCAGAGAAGTACGAGTAGGGCAGTGGATGCCCGCTGCAGCAGTCCCCGTTGGGACCACCACTTTGTTTGAAAAAGTTTAAAAAGTTTGAAATGATAAGTGAAATTACCGAAGAAGTCACCTGATTTGTTTGTTGATTTGCAACCGGCTGGAGCCGGCACCGTTGTCCCCGTGGGGACCGTTTAAGTTTGCATGGGAACTATCCATGGACAAGCCCGTGAACTTGCAGGGCACCACAAACGTTAAGTGGCTTGTAAATATGTTGGTTACCGTTACCGTTTCCGCAATACCGTCTCCGGAGAGGCAGGTTGGAGGGAGGGCCCTGAGCAGAGCAGGCCAGGGCCCAGCCACCAAAGGAACCGGTGGCCACCCTCTGGAGGGGAAGGACAGATCCCGCTCGGGTAACTTGTGCTGGACTGTGGGTCAAGGGGTGCTGCCTGGGTTTTAGGGGCAGCATCAGGGCCAGGTTACTTGGGTGGGAGAGAGCGGAAACCGTGACCGTATACCGTTGCAACGTTTAAGTAAATGTGCCTCCCGTCTTGGGAAGAGTTTTGATTAAAAATATTATTTATGTTTTCTTAACCTTGTTACCCCCTTTTACAGAAAAATAAAATCGGTGTAGGACGGCAGCCCGCGGACGGTCTGCATTTTGCTAAGGGGGAATGTGTCGCCCTGGGCAAGCCAGGGGACACGGGTCACAACACCACCACACCCCACACTCCAGGTAGGCACATCACAGCTAACCTACAAATCCTTGTTGCCTTCCTCCAGGAGTTTGATGATGCACACCAGGGGGTGGGCCAGGCGGTTGGCTCCGCCCACCGAGGAGCTCACAACTCTGGAGGCAGGAAGTAACCAGGCAGATAAGCCCAGGTAGGGCAAGTGTGAGGAGCTAAGTAGAGGAGTCAAGAAAGTGAAAGTGAAAGTGGAAAAGGAGGAAAGCAAGCGAAGTGACAGCAGAGAAAGAAAGCCTGAAGGGTCCAGCTTTGTGAGGGCCAGAACAGCAAGGTCAGCAACGGCGGTGACTGTCTGGAGGGGGACCGTTTGGAAGTTCCTGGAAGGACCCCGTTGGCTGTGTGCCCGGTGGTCTGGAGCAGTGTTCCGAAGGACAGTCAGCACCAGGGCAGGGGCCTCTCGGACCCCGGCAAGGCTAGGAGTCGCCGAATTTGCCGAATCCGTCAGTGACGGGGACGCAGATCCCCCAACAACCAAGTCCCGATTGAAGGCAACAGCCCAACCTGAACCGGGGAGACACCGCCACCGCCAGGGCACCAGTTTCCCCAGGGCCAGCGCCTGCGGGCAAAGTGTAGAGCTCCTCCGGCCCAGATTGCAGTCGGGGAGCGGGTAACCGGAGGGAATCCACCGCTACCACAAGTCAAACAAAGGTGCAAGGAAGAGGGACATCACCGTCACCTACCGGGAGTGCAGGTGCATCCGTCTGTGGGACCGTCCTACCAGCCGTTTGGTTTACCGTACAAACTGTATCCGTGTCTCAGGCTGAGTGAGTACCACAGTGCCGCAAGGCACAGCGCTGCCCCCACGTCCCCGCGCCCTCCAGGCCCTACACTTCACATCTCATCACTGGGCCCCGGGATCACCAACCCCTACCCACGGAGGGGCAACACAACACCTGGCTGCTCCACATCACCATCCCCGGGACCCCCATACTGAGCAGCGGTGGTGCCATCACCACAACCGTGGGTGGCGTCACGAACTGTAACAATCCCCACACCCAACAAACCTCCTTTCACTCACGGGCGAGGAGTGTCGCTCGAGAAACCCCGGGATCCGGCCCACGGCTCGAGCCACCACTGAGCAGCTGCCGGACCCGAGCAGAAGGGGTGAGCGCGGTGTGCTGACACCCTCCTCCCCGCCCGCGACAATAGCAAGAGGCCGGAGGGGTACTGGGTCATTCGGTGTAGATTCTCTCAGTACCCGGATGGCCTGGTCCTTAAACTTTGCAAAGTCCAGAGCAGGGTTCTGCAGGACCATGATACGCAGCTGGGTCCTGTGGGCATCTGACAGGAGCCCTTCTATAAACTGCTCAGTTAAGAGCTTGTCTTCTTCACGTACACTCTCTGGGTCCACCTGTTTAATTGCTCTCAGGGCCTCCTGCAAGTTTAAGGCATAGTCCCTTATGCTGTCTGTGGCCCGTTGTTTGCATCCAAAAAATCTCATCTTTATTTCTGCTGCGGTGCGGGTGTCAAAAGTACTCTTCAGCTTGGCCAGTATCTGGGTTGCTGTCCCTTTATCTGTATCAGGCCAGGACTTCACTTCACACTGGGCTGCGCCGGCTAGCTGCCCCATTAATATGCCCACCTTCTGGCTCTCAGTCAGCGGATACACTATGAACAAGCTGTGCAGCCTTTCTCTGAAGTCGCTCAGGGTATGTGACTCCCCGGAGTACTGCGGCAGCCATTCTGCTCCCGGGATGTACGGCATTGTGATCGGCATTACCGGCTCTACAGCGGGGGCTGGGGCGACGGCGACTGGGATTACATCGGCCGGTACTGCTGCGTCTTGAGCTACCACAGCCACCTGCTCTCCCTCTGTGTCGGACATCTTCCTCCCCCTTAGTGAACCTCACCAGGCTCCGTTCACTTTTCAAAATCTCTTCCGGGTAGCGTGGGGTTAACGACCCTCCGCTCTGATGGCGCGCTCCCTTCGCGCTCTTTTTCGGGCACGCCCCCCTTCTTCCTGTGCTCAGCGAGGCTAATGGCGGCGGCAGTTTTCAAACAGTAACACAGTCTTTTAGGCACAGTTTCTGCAGGCGCACAGTACCCGGTGGGACCGGGCACGAAATCCTGTTCGTGACGCCAAAGTTGACTCGCCCACCCCAGGGCTATGGGACACCCGGTGCCGGGCTGGACTAGTCCGGGGGTAATCAGTGGTGGCGGGGGCCGACTCCGTGGCCCTGGTGGGTGTCAGTTAAATATGGCTAGTGACTTGGGGTTTGTGTTCGTGACGCCACCTGTGGTATGCGGCTATTAAGCCGCCGCTGCTGTGTAAGGCCTCCGGGGTGATGATATGGCAGCAATGGTGGTACTGCTCCCCACAGGTGGAGCGGTACCCCGGGGCAACAGTTGGTGCTCGTGAGAGTCTATGGTGTTGTGTGGATAACAGGGTGCAGGGCCGACAGGCAATGAAAGAAACAGGCACAAACAACAGTCTCTTTACCTTCTCCTCTTTTACTTCACAAACAGTTAGTCCTGGGAGACCATGAGGCTGGGGCCACACGGGCACTACTGCGATCCACTTGCATGACACTCGGCTCGTGCTGGCAGTACAGCAGAGCCGAGTGTCATGCCTGTGTCCTTGCAACTGAGGTCCGTTCGTGCGAGCAGACCTCAGCTGCGGGGGGCGGGCCAGCACTCAGGAGGGGAGGGAGGGATTTCTCTCCCTCTCTCCTGCGTAGTCTGCTATTGTGATTCTCGCACTGCACTGGCAGTACACCGGTGTACCGCGAGTGCAGTGCAATTTTTCTCTCGCCCCATTCACTTGAATGGGTGCGAGAGAAAGAGTCTCAGCTTACAATCACAGCATGCTGCGATTGTTTTCTCAGTCCGATTAGGGCTGAGAAAATAATCGCCCATGTGTGCTGACACACAGGCTAGAATTGGTCCGAGGGGAATGCGATGTTTTATCGCACTCCACTCGCACTGTTTTTCTCGCCGTGTGGCTTAGCCCTTACAGACACACTCTGCGTCTGCACTCTTTGCTTTCTCCTCCAGACTGAACACTAACTCCTCCCTCAGGCCAGACTTAAGGAATGCTCCCTGGAACTCCAGGTTCAGAGCTCCCCTTGCTGGCCTGAGGGAGAACTGCGTTGGATGTTAAACTTACTGGCCAATAGACCTCCCAATTACCTCCAGGCTCAGCATTAACCCTTTGGAGGGGCAATGCTGTTGTGGCAACCAGGTCCTGGGGCGCCACAGCCACTCATCTGGTTACTGTGATCACCAACCACAAGAATCTCCTTTATCTCAAAACTTCTAAGCAGCTTTCCCCAAGGCAAGTTTGGTGTTCCTTGATTTTTAACAGGTTCAACTTTTTTGTCACCAACCACCCTGGTTCTAAGAACACCAAAGCGGATGCCTTGTCTAGGTGTTTTCCTTGGCGAGAACCTCAGGAGGAACCAGTGCCCATCCTGTGGAAAAGGGTAGTTTTGTCAGCACTCAGTACTGAGGTGGAGTCTGAGATTGCTGAAGCCCAGGATGAGACACAGTCTGGTGTTCCAGTGAACAAGTCATTTGTTTCCCTGAACCTTTGGCTTAAGGTTTTGGGGGAGCACCACAATTCTGTTCTAGCTGGTCACCCTGGGGTGAAGGGTACATTGCACCTTCTACTGCATTGTTTTTGGTGGCCCAGGATCCGTAGGGATGGGGTATCCTATGTATCTGCATGTACCGTCTGTATCCAAACCTTGTAGAAGTGAAGTAGCTCCGGCACACCGTTTATTTCCCAATTGTGATTACACATAAAAAAGAAGGATGAATGTCTCTTTTGAATTTTTATTGAAAAAGATGATACAGTTGCAGAAAGTCCGCCTATGACAACGTTTCGGCCATCGTTTCGGCCTTCATCTGGTCGGACAGACTGACTGGTTGAAAAATGATTCCCAGAGGGGCAAAGGAAAATTAACGATGCTGGTAAAAACGGTGAGTCGTGTGAATACGTTATTCGTCTATTGGTAAATAGACTTATAAATTCCTAGGACAATAACGGGGCCCCATCAATATTTCAGATTATACTTGTAGGGATACTCAGTGGTACAGAAATAATGCTTGGCTCTAAGAGAGCGTAAGACCAATCCGTATATGAGTGGCACGCTGTCAAGAAATCCTTAGGCAGGGCTACTATGTGGCAGGTTGCTATTCGGATGAGATATTAGTGTCAGAGAGTCAGGTTAAGCTCTCAGTTCATTTGCGCATAGTAGAGAATCAAGGGGAAATAAGTGTTAATCTGGTAAAACGGATGGTTTACCTTAGTTCATTTGCACATGGCAGAAAAAATGAGTGTTGTCCACAGTTACATGGGAGCCGGGGCTTTATGCCTCAAATCCGGTATGGTTAGTTACCAATGGGGCTTAGGGATACAGCGGTGAGACAGGTAAGGCGACCTTTGCAGGGGCAATCAGTATGTGTGGAGACCGCTTGTGTGCCCTGTGCGTCCGGTGAGGTGATCGGCACCACCTCACAGGACGCACAGGGTACACAAGCGGTCTCCACACATACTGATTGCCCCTGCAAAGGTCGCCTTACCTGTCTCACCGCTGTATCCCTAAGCCCCATTGGTAACTAACCATACCGGATTTGAGGCATAAAGCCCCGGCTCCCATGTAACTGTGGACAACACTCATTTTTTTCTGCCATGTGCAAATGAACTAAGGTAAACCATCCGTTTTACCAGATTGGCACTTATTTCCCCTTGATTCTCTACTATGCGCAAATGAACTGAGAGCTTAACCTGACTCTCTGACACTAATATCTCATCCGAATAGCAACCTGCCACATAGTAGCCCTGCCTAAGGATTTCTTGACATCGTGCCACTCATATACGGATTGGTCTTACGCTCTCTTAGAGCCAAGCATTATTTCTGTACCACTGAGTATCCCTACAAGTATAATCTGAAATATTGATGGGGCCCCGTTATTGTCCTAGGAATTTATAAGTCTATTTACCAATAGACGAATAACGTATTCACACGACTCACCGTTTTTACCAGCATCGTTAATTTTCCTTTGCCCCTCTGGGAATCATTTTTCAACCAGTCAGTCTGTCCGACCAGATGAAGGCCGAAACGATGGCCGAAACGTTGTCATAGGCGGACTTTCTGCAACTGTATCATCTTTTTCAATAAAAATTCAAAAGAGACATTCATCCTTCTTTTTTATGTGTAATCACAATTGGGAAATAAATGGTGTGCCGGAGCTACTTCACTTCTACTAGACTATTTTTCTCCTGAGCACCTGTGATAGGTGACGCTAGGTCCTCTTTGATCTTGTATCCAAACCTTTGCACTCTCATCCGTCTGGGTGTTTGCTAGTGTTAGGAGAGCCTAGAAACACCTGGACGGATATATCCATGGATTTTATTATGGATCTGCCCCCCTCTACTGGCAACATGGTTATTTTAGTGGTGGTTGACAGGTTCTCTATAATAACCCACTTTGTTGCCCTACCATGTGTGCTTAATGATAAAATGATAGCCCAGGTTTAAATTTGTAAGGTAGTCAGACTCCAATGAGTTACGGCTGACATTATATATGACAGGGGTACTCAGTTCATTGAACTTTTGGAAAACATTCTGCTCCCGTTTGGGGATCAAATTGTCATACTCTTCATCTTTCCATCCACAGTCCAATGGTGAAATGGAGCACATTAATCAAAACCTAGAAGAGTATTTGCGTTGCTTTGTAGCTGATAATCAGGAAGAGTGGTCATCATTCCTTCCCTGGCAGAAATTGCTATCAATCACCATCATGAGTCCCATGGGTTATCACCCCTTTTTCTGTGTCTATGGTCAACATCCTGAGCTTTGTACATTATGTAATGGTTACTCTTCTGGGGTACTGGAGGAGGTCTAGACAGGTTCTGTTTTATCATCTACATAGTGTAATGTTCAGCAGTATTTACGTAGCAGGAGCACTAGATATAAGCGGGTGACTGACTGTGGACGAGTGCTTGGTCCGGACCTGTGTGTGGGTGATTGGATGTGGTTGTCTACAAAAAAACATTAAACTGAAGGTACTTGCTATTAAGTGGGATCCTTGTTTTATTGGTCCATTCAAAATCTCTGCCATCATCAATCCGATAGCATTTCCAGAGGTATACAAGATTCACAAATCTTTTAAAGAGATTTGTGAGTCCGGGAACCCCGCTTCCCATCCCTCCTCCTTCTATTTTGATTGACGGCACACTGGAGTTTGAGGTGTCTAAAATTATTGATTCTCGGGTAGTGTGTAGTTCCCTTCAGTATCTGGTACACTGAAGGGGTCCTGAGCATTGCTCCAGCGATTTCAGTCTTTGTGGGGATCCAGTTCGTGGTGATCTGTAGTTGCTATTTTGATTGGTGTGGAAGTTTCCCTGTCGTGGGTGTTATGGTTAATATTTTATATTAAGTTTTGATTATCATTTAAGCAATTTATATATGTTTAATAATTTTGTATTTTTGTATTAGCTTTATAAGTGTTATTCATAAAAGCAATAGCACTGGGTGTAGTCTCTTTAAAGAGGCCTTTGTCTAAAGTTTCTTTGTTACTGAAGGTCCAGAAAACTGGACCGATCTGGTTTTAAGGAATTCAGCAGGATCCATAATTTACGATTTTGTTATTTCCAACTTTCATTCCATTTTTGGTCATGTACTAAGCCGTCCCCTTACCTTTTGTGGTTTTAATAAACTACTGTTTGGGCATCTGAGATTGAGACAAAGCCTGGTACACGGACATTGACTGTGTGTTCTTGTGTTTGTCTCCGATGCATCGCTATTAATTGGACCAACATTGGCAGATCTGGAGATCAATTTGCATCTCACCCTAAATTAGCTCTCCCAGGAAAGGGGTTTCCACGACATGGGTTTACTTTCTTTTTTTTCCCCTGCACACATATTGCCTCTTCCTTGTGATTTGAGTGCTGTGTGTACGAGTTATTCTTCCCCCATGTCCATGTCACGTCTGTGGGGTTTTGTTACTGTGTTTCCAGCCCACCCCAAGGGTGGCGGAGAGGGGGAATAAGATCAAAGCTTGAACAGGAGTCAGGGTCATGCTGAGGGCTCAGATCTGGCTACCATAAAGCCTACTTTTGAGATAAGGGACAGCACAGGGTCTCAAGCCTGAGGGCCAGCCTAGGAGCCCCTGTTCTGTCATGTCATACCCCGTGATACCAGGCCCTTAGTCTGCTTGTCATCAGCAAATTGTTTGCAGGATTTCTTGTGCATCATCTTTAGAAGAGGCTTCCTTCTGAGACGACAGCCAGGCAGACCAATGTAAGGTAGTGTGCGGCATATGGTCTGAGTACTGACAGGCTTACTCCCCACCACTGTAACCTCAGCAGCAATGCTGACTGCACTCTTATATCTATTATGAAAAGACAACCTCTGGATATAATGCTGATCACTTGTACTCAACTCCTTTGGTCAACAATGGCAAAATCTGTTCTGAGTGGATTCTGTCTTGTTTTACTGCTATATGGTCTTGGCCAGCGTGCAGCAGCTCAGTGTCAGGGTGCTGGCAAGCTTCTCATAACCTAGGTCACCTTTATGTGGAACAACAATTCTTTTTTTTCCGATCCCCAGAGAATTCTTTGCCATGTTGACCTTCCAATAACCAGTATGAGAGTTTCTGAGCGATAACAGCAAATGTAACACCCCTGCTCCACATTCACACCTGACACCTTGTAACACAATGAGTCACATGTCACCAGGGGAAGAAATATGTGACTGGGCACAATTTGGCCATTTTCATTTAGGGGTGTACTCACTTTTGTTGCTAGCAGTTTTGACATGAATGGCTGTGCATTGAGTTATTTAGAGGGCACCACATTTACGCTGTTCTACAAGCTGCACACTGATTACTTTATATTGTATCAAAGTATCACATCTTCGGGGTTGTCCCAAGAAATTATATAATTCAATATTTACAAAAATGTGAGGGATGTACTCACTTGCGTGATATAATATATATGTATACACAGAACACATATATACAGACACACATATTCATAAATATATATATATATATATTTTTATAAAAACGGATTGGTCTCACCAAATTTTTTTGGATGCCATCTTTTCAATCACTGGGGTCCAAAGAAATACCCCTTGATAGATCAGTTGTACCTCCCGACACGTTTCGTTCAGGAAAAAACTCTTCAGGGGAGTCTCAAATGTATCACATCTTTTTTAGGTCCCATAAAATATGAACCTACCATTTGCATAACATGCAATTAGTATAGACTCATCACATAATCAATTGTGACATATCCAATTCCGGTCCCAACAAATTATGGACCCATATCCTATATAACGTGCACGTGGCTGGAGCGGCCGTGCTTATCGCTCTATCATCTTTGGGCCCCAGTGATTGAAAATATGGCATCCAAAAAAATTTGGTGAGACCAATCCGTTTTTTTAGTGTGAAGCGAGGTAAGACTAATCTGATTCATTATTGTTAGTGGACGCTAATGTTAATTGGCACCCATAATTATGGTCACAAAAGTCCGATTACATTAGGGGTGAAAGTCCAAGTATTTTTTTGGCTTACACATATCTTTTGAAGAGACAGGAGGGCCATACCCTTTATATGTTAATTGTTTGTCTTTTGTGTTTAATTATCACATTTTAGTGGATTTATTAAAAATTACATTTTAAATATTTTTCCGGAGTAAGTGAAAAGTTGCTACTTATCATACAATAGGTGAGGACAGATCTGGTAGCGCAATGGTGTACTGGATTACATACAGACATATGTATACTTAAAGCACACATATTCTTTAGCAATTACTTGTGGAGTGTGTCAATGACTGCCTTCTAAACATCTGTCAAGTCAGCAGTCTTCCCCATGATTGTGTAGCCTACAGACCCAGACTAAGGGACCATTTTAAATGCTTAGGAGGCCTTTTTATTCTAATTTTCTGAGATAATGACTTTTGGGTTTTCATTGGCTGTAACCATATCAATAACATTAACAGAAATAAACACTTGAAATAGATCCCTCTGTGTGTAATGACTATATAATATATAGGAATAGATCCCTCTGTGTGTAATGACTCTTTATAATCTATAGGAATAGATCCCTCTGTGTGTAATGAACCTATATAATATATAGAAATAGATCCCTCTGTGTGTAATGAGCCTATGTAATATATAGAAATAGATCCCTCTGTGTGTAATGACTCTATATAATATAGAGGAATAGATCTCTCTGTCTGTAATGACTATATAATATAGAGGAATAGATCCCTCTGTGTGTAATGACTCTATATAATATAGAGGAATAGATCCCTCTGTGTGTAATGACTCTATATAATATAGAGGAATAGATCCCTCTGTGTGTAATGACTCTATATAATATATAGGAATAGATCCCTCTGTTTGTAATGACTCTATATAATATATAGGAATAGATCCCTCTGTGTGTAATGACTCTATATAATATAGAGGAATAGATCCCTCTGTGTGTAATGACTCTATATAATATAGAGAAATAGATCCCTCTGTGTGTAATGACTCTATATAATATATAGGAATAGATCCCTCTGTTTGTAATGACTCTATATAATATATAGGAATAGATCCCTCTGTGTGTAATGACTCTATATAATATATAGGAATAGATCCCTCTGTGTGTAATGACTCTATATAATATATGCACTTCCCTTTTTGTATTGAATTACATAAATAAATTAACTTTTTGATGATATTCTAATTTATTAACCCTGTTATTCCATCACATGTCGTGACATTTTAGATTTTGATTTATCCAATTCATAACTTCTCCATAACAAAGGGAATCCAGACAGTATGGACTTTTCACTTGATCCCAGAAAACGACTTTAACTACTGAAAAGATTCACCAGCACACTGTACATTTTCAACCTGTATTAATAACATATGAGGGTACTTGAGTATCTATCATAAAGATGATGATATAACATATGTGACGCCCTGGGCAAGCCAGGGGTCACAGGTCATTGCACCAACACACCCTACACCCCAGATAGGAACACCAAAGCTAAACCAAAATCCTTGTTGCCTTCCTCCAGGGGCTGATGTTCACACCAGGGGGTGGGCCAGGCAGTTGGCTCCGCCCACCGAGGAGTTCACAGCTCTGGAGGCAGGAAGTACCAGGCAGTTGAGCCCAGGCAGGGCTAGAGTGAAGTTCAGTTTAGGAGGAGGAAGTGGAAAGAGAAAACAAGAAGTTAAGCTAGGGAAGTGAAGTGGTAAAGGAGGAGTGAAGAAGGTGAAAGGTGACAGAAAGAAAGCCTGAAGTGAGTCCAGCTGTGTGCAGGACAGGTCAGCAAGGTCAGCAACAGCGGTGACTGTCTGGAGGGGGACTGTTTGGAAGTTCCTGGAAGGACCGCGGACGGGTAGTGGCCCGGCGGTCTGGAGCAGTGTACCAAAGGACAGTCAGCACCAGGGCAGGGGCCTCTCAGACCCCGGCAAGGCTTGGAGTCGCCAGAATTTGCCAAATCCGTCAGTGAAGGGGACGTCGATCCCCCAACAGCCAAGTCCCGATTGAAGGCAACAGCCCAACCATTGTAGCAGAAACACCGCCACCGCCAGGGCACCAGTTTCTCAGGGCCAGCGCCTGCGGGCAAAGAGTAGAGCTCCTCCGGTCCAGCTTGAAGCCGGGGAGCGGGTTACCGGTGGGAACCCATCGCTACCAACACAGAAACAAAGGTGCAAGGAAAAGGGACATCACCGTCACCTACTGGGAGAGCAAGTGCAGCCGTCCGTGGGAACCGTCTTTCCAGCCGTGTGGTTTACCGTAAAACTGTGTCAACGTCTCAGCCTGAGTGAGTACCACAGTGCCGCAAGGCACAGCGCTGCCCCCGCGTCCCTGCGCCCACCAGGCCCTGCATCTCCCATCTCATCACCGGGCCCCGGGATCACCAACCCCTACCCACGGAGGGGCAACACAACACCTGGATGCTCCGCATCACCATCCCCGGGATCCCCATATTGAGCAGCGGTGGTGAAATCACCACAACCGTGGGTGGCGTCACGGACAATCAACAATCCCCACACCCAACAACCCCCCTTTCACTCACGAGCGAGGAGTGCCGCTCGAGAACCCCCGGGATCCGGCCCACAGCTCGAGCCACCACTAAGTAGCAACCGCCGGACCCGAGCAGAAGGGGTGAGCGTAGTGTGCCGACACCCTCCTCCCCGCCCGCGACAACTTGGCGTCACGAACAGGATCTTACCGCTCTGCCGTTTGGTAGAGGTGCGCCTTGTTACCGTCGGAGGTATCCGGCTGAAAAATTTCAGAAGTCGCCATCTTTGGCGCGAAAAGTTCCCGCTCGAGCGTCTTTTCGAGTAGCAGAGGCGCGAAGGCCAAAACTCCGCCCCAATAGGGGAGTGGCCAGAAAGGAGCTAAGGGGGACGCGATGGCGGCTGGCTGCATGTGAGAGCAGCTGTGGGAGCAGGGACGCCAGGACTCTGCAGCAGTACTGGGTTCCTGGAAGGCACGATTGCCAAGATGTACAACCCAACTCCCAACGAGGAAGCCCCCGCGCCCGGCACGGCGACGTGGTTGAGGGACCGGACCGTCCCACTGAGTAACCGTCTGCAGGCCCATATGCAACTCCTCCTGGAGGAGTGGGAGACCGACATGGCGGACGTGGTGGCTGCTATGTGGAGACGCGAGGCTGAAGAGGAGTTGGAGGAGCGGGTAAGCGACCCACGCCCCTGTATTCCTGAGGGATCGGCCGCTGGGGCTGAGGGACCCGGCCGGCTTCCGCTCACCCTGCCTCTCTTCCCGCTACCCGTGATAGCTGCTGCCGCCCCGCCATTAGGCCCGCTACCTGCCCAACCGGTAGCGATACCCTGCCCGGCCGCTCCGGCGGACCAGATGGCTGCAGACGTCCAAGACGGCCCTGAGATGCGCCAAGGGGAACCGCTAGAACCGCGGCCCCTTAACAGCGTGGTGCCAGAAGTCCCAGTAGAAATTGTGCCAGACCCGGAGCCCGGGACCGTGGCCTGGATGAAGGCCCAGGTGATTCAGTTCCACCAGCGTCAGCAGGAACAAATCCTTCAGATGATGGAGCAGTGGACCAGCGAGGTGGAGATGCTGATAACAACTACCCCGATGTACGAAAGGGGAATAGATGTAGCAGAACCGACTGGTGACCCACGTCCCTATGTCCTGCCTGGACCGGCCGCTGCGGCTGAGGGGCCCGGCCTAGTCTCGGCCTATGCATCACCATTGCCGTTACTTAAGGGGCGCCTTAGTGTAAGCTCGCATAATCTACTGCTCCGTGCTACCGCGGAAGGGTCTGAAATGCTGGATGCTGGAGGCCAGGAAGCTGCGACAGCTGACGGCAACCCGCCTGACGCAGGAACACGAAATGACGACTCCGGCCCTAGTCCCGGGTCTGCTGTTGAGTTTGAAGAGGCAAGTGAGCGTTCCCGCTATGTAGGAGACCCCGTGGTTGTCCATACCCCGCGTACCGGTGGAAATGGGTACCGGGTGCCCCTGTCACCGCAGGCATGTCAGTGCATGTTTGATGTGCTGGTGGCAGAGGATGGGTCCGCCTCAGCAGAAAAGTACGAGTAGGGCAGCGGAGCACCGTTGTCCAGTCCCCGTTGGGACCACCACTGAGTTGTTTGTTTGAAAGTTCTGCTGATGATAAGATGATTACCGAACATTAACCTGATTGTCTGCTTGATTTGCAACCGGCCGGAGCCGGCACCGTTGTCCCAGTGGGGACCGTTTAAAAAGTTTGCATGGGAACTATCCATGGACAAGCCCGTGAACTTGCAGGGCAACCACAAACGTTAGTGGCTTGTAAATAAGTTGTTTGCAGTTACCGTTTTCCGCAATACCGCCTCCGGAGAGGCAGGTTGGAGGGAGGGCCCTCAGCAGAGCAGGCTGGGGCCCAGCCACCAAAGGAACCGGTGGCTACCCTCTGGAGGGGAAGGACAGATCCCGCTCGGGTACCGTGTGCTGGACTGTGGGTCAAGGGGTGCTGCCTGGGCTTTAGGGGCAGCATCAGGGACAGGTTGCTTGGGTGGGAGAGAGCGGAAACCGTAACCGTAAACCGTTTGAAACGTTTAAGAAAAGTGCCTCCCGTTATGGGAAGAATTATTAAAAATGTATATATGTTACCGTTTACAATGTTATATTTTGCATAAAAATAAAACCGGTGTTGGACGGGCAGCCCGCGGACGGTCTGCATTTTGCTAAGGGGGAATGTGACGCCCTGGGCAAGCCAGGGGTCACAGGTCATTGCACCAACACACCCTACACCCCAGATAGGAACACCAAAGCTAAACCAAAATCCTTGTTGCCTTCCTCCAGGGGCTGATGTTGTCACGGCCAGGTGTACGGGCAGGCCCAGGAGGTGGATCCACTGGACCGAACTCCTAGATGGTAGGAAAGAGTCCGGCAGCTGGAACACTAGAAACAGCAGAACAGTCCTTGCACACGGGAATAGCGGAGAAGTCCCTGGGACCACGGAGTTATGGGTGGTAGTCCGGGTGACGCAGCTCAGGTTCGGAAGCCGAGATGATGTCAGGCGGGGTCCGGAACCTTGGGAGCAAGATGACGGGTCACCGCAGGGATCCGAGATGGTGCGGACTGTCAGGATGGCAGAAGGACAGCGTTCGGGGTTCAGGATACGGCAGACTGGATGGCGAGGCAAGCACGGCTCTACAAAGAGAGATAGGTGAGTACATGCACTGAAACACCAGGAGACCTGACTCCTAGCTTAGGGAACACGAAGATCAGGCCCCGCCCCCTTGGACAATACACCCCTTTATACCCTGTACCTGATTAGCCTCATTACCTGTTAATGGACGCTGGCCCTTTAAGAAAGGGTCAGTGACCGCGCGCGCGCCCTAATGCGCATGCGCGCAGCCCGGGTGCCAGAAGCCAGGGAAGGAGGCTGAGAAGAGGACGCAGGGGAGCCGGCCAGGGCCTGGGAAGCCGTCGGGCGCCGCGATCGGGGACCAGGGGGCCTGGGAAGGACGGGGACCGGAGGCTGGAGAGCGGGGAGCGTGGCAGGTGAGCCGGGGAGCGGGGCTGAGGACCCGGGGAGCGGAGCAGAGGACCCGGGGAGGGAAGCCAAGGACCCGGGGAGCGTGACAGTACCCCCCCCCCCCACGCCCCCCTCCCCGCAACCGGGACATGAAGGCACGGATCAGAGGAGTGCCCACGTTCTCCCTGGGCTCCCAGGACCTATCCTCAGGACCATACCCCTCCCAGTCCACCAGGAAGAACTGACGACCTCGTACGGTCTTCATGGCCACGATATCCCTTACCGCATAGATGTCGTCATCGGCAATAGGTGGAGGAGCCGGACAGGCAGCAGCGGAGAAGGGACCAAGGACGACCGGCTTGAGCAGGGAGACGTGGAAAGAGTTGGGAATCCTCATCGTGGCCGGGAGCTGTAGCTTGTAGGAGACCTCATTGATCTTGCTGAGGACCTTAAACGGCCCGATGTAGCGAGGACCCAGCTTGTAGGAAGGTATCTTCAATCGGATGTACTGGGAAGCAAGCCAGACCAGGTCACCAGGAGAGAAACACGGAGGGTCCAGACGCCTCTTGTCAGCGTGTTTCTTCATCCGCTGGGAAGCGCGTCCAAGGGACGCCTTGACAGAGTCCCAAATGGTAGCGAAGTCACGGGCTACAGTATCAGCCGCAGGGACATCCGAAGAAGGGGATATAGGCAATGGAACGGAGGGCTGAAGTCCGTAAACGACATGGAAGGGAGATTTGGAGGACGACTCACTGATATGGTGGTTATGTGAGAATTCAGCCCAAGGCAGAAGCGTGGACCAGTCGTCGTGATGGGCGTTGACATAGTGACGTAAGAAGGATGTCAAGATTTGATTGACCCTCTCCACTTGGCCATTAGACTGAGGATGGTAAGCAGAAGAAAAGTCCAGAGTCACTCCCAGATGCTTGCAGAGCGCCCTCCAGAAGCGGGAGGTGAACTGAGTTCCTCTGTCGGACACGATGTGGGATGGAAAGCCATGCAAGCGGAAGATGTGACGTATATAGGCTTCCGCGAGTTCCTGAGCAGAGGGCAGTCCGGCCATAGGGACGAAGTGAGCCATTTTGGAGAACCGGTCCACCACGACCCATATGACTGTGTGTCCGGAGGATAATGGCAAGTCCGTAATAAAATCCATCGCTATGTGTTGCCACGGAACTGAGGGTATAGGCAGAGGCAGAAGACGGCCATAGGGCAGGTGTTTGGGCGTCTTGTTCCTGGCACAAGAGGAGCAGGCAGAGACATAAGCAGCGACGTCCGTGCGAAGGGATGGCCACCAGTAATGGCGTACAATCGCACCCCATGTTCTCTTCTGGCCTGCATGACCGGCTGTTTTGGAGGCATGACCCCAGTGTAACACTTTTTGCCTGTCAGTCTCAGAGACATAGGTCTTCCCGGGCGGTATCTGGGCCAGAGTGACAGGGGCCACCGGAATAATCTTGCTAGGAGGGATGATAGGTTGGGTAGTCTCTTCCTCCTGCTCCATGGGCACGAAAGACCTAGACAAGGCATCAGCGCGTACATTCTTGTCCGCGGGTCTGAAATGGAGCTGGAAGTCAAACCTGGCAAAGAATAAGGACCACCTGGCTTGCCGTGGGTTCAGTCGCTGAGCGGACCGCAGGTATTCCAGGTTCTTGTGGTCCGTGTAGATAATCACGGGGTACACTGCTCCTTCCAGGAGGTAGCGCCACTCCTCCAGAGCCAGTTTGACCGCCAATAGTTCTCGGTCACCGATGGTGTAATTACGTTCCGGCGCTGAGAAGCTCTTGGAGAAGAAACCGCAAGTCACCATCTTGCCGGAGGAGGATTTCTGCATGAGCACTGCTCCAGCCCCCGAGGAGGAGGCATCCACTTCCAAGGTGAACTGGCGGTTTAACTCCGGACGGTGGAGTACAGGAGCGGAGGCAAATGCTCGCTTCAGGGAGCAAAACGCGGCGTCGGCCGCAGGTGACCAGTCCTTTGGATTAGCCTCCTTTTTGGTCAAAGCGGAGAGAGGAGCAGTCAGGGCAGAGAAGTGAGGGATAAACTGGCGGTAGTAGTTGGCGAATCCCAGGAACCGTTGGATTGCCTTCAGTCCAGAAGGAGGAGGCCAGTTGAGTATGGAGGAGACCTTCTTTGGATCCATCTGCAGTCCAGTGCCCGAGATGATGTATCCCAGGAAAGGGAGAGAAGACTGCTCAAAGACGCACTTCTCATATTTGGCGTAAAGACGATTCTCCCTCAGTCTTTGCAGAACCAGCTGTACGTTCTCTCTATGGGTCTGGAGGTCCGGAGAGAAGATAAGGATGTCATCCAGATAAACTACGACACAGACGTAGAGGAGGTCCCGGAATATGTCGTTCACCAATTCTTGGAAGACTGCTGGTGCATTACACAGGCCGAAGGGCATCACGCAATATTCATAGTGCCCATCGCGAGTATTAAACGCGGTCTTCCATTCGTCCCCAGAGCGGATACGAACTAGGTTGTAGGCACCCCGAAGATCCAGCTTGGTGAACACACGGGCTCCTCTGAGCCGGTCGAACAATTCGGGGATGAGCGGCAGAGGGTACTTGTTTTTGACGGTGATCTGATTTAGACCCCGGTAGTCGATGCATGGGCGTAGGTCACCCTCTTTCTTCTTCACGAAGAAGAAGCCTGCTCCCGCAGGAGAGGAGGATCTCCGGATGAATCCTTTTGCCAGGCTCTCTGTGATGTAGGTAGACATGGCCCTGGTTTCGGCCGGAGACAACGGATATATCCGTCCTCGAGGTGGTGTTGTTCCTGGGAGCAGGTCGATGGCACAATCGTAGGGACGGTGTGGCGGAAGTACCTCAGACTCCTTCTTGTCAAAAACGTCTGCGAAGGACCAATAGGCCGAGGGCAGTTCCGGTAGGTTCTCTGGAACCGGAGGTCGTCGGATAGGTTGTATGGACTTCAGACACTTCTCATGACAAGCAGAACCCCATCGGGTGATTTCGCCAGTACCCCAGCTGACTGATGGTTCGTGTGTCCGCAACCAGGGAAGTCCCAGCAGGATGTGATGAGACATGTGTGGAAGGACGTAGAGAGTGATGTTCTCGGTGTGCAGGGCACCGATACGCAGTTCGACCGGTCTGGTGACCCAGGAGATGGTATCAGAGAGGGGTCTCCCATCCACAGAGGCAATCACTAGGGGCTTCTCGAGTAGAGTAACAGGCAGCTGGTACTTGTCCACCGTGGCCTGCTGGATGAAATTGCCTGCTGCTCCAGAGTCGAGGTATGCCTCAGCCGTGAAGCGCGTCTCTCCCGTTGACACTTGCACAGTCCACATAACCGGGTCTGAGAGAGTCCCAGCACCTAGGGTGGCCTCTCCTACCAGCCCTAGGCTTTGGAGTTTCCCGGCCTTTCTGGACATGAGCGTAGGAGGTGAGTGTCCTCTCCGCAGTAAAAGCAGAGACCCTTGGCGAGCCGCTCTGCTCGACGTTGTTCAGATTGCCGTACTCGGTCGATCTGCATGGGCTCGTGGACGGGAATCCCAGCTGTTGATGACTGCGATACGGAGGGCTTCTGTGGAGGAGGGGAATGCCGTACCGGACGTCTCTCCCGAGACAGCTCTTTGGAGCGCTCCTGAAAACGAATGTCCACTCGAGTTGCTAGGGCAATCAGGGCATCTAGGGTGGAGGGCACGTCACGACCCGCCAACTCATCTTTGATGCGACTCGAGAGTCCTTCCCAGAAGGCGGCTGTTAGGGCCTCATTATTCCACCCGAGTTCAGAAGCCAACGTGCGGAAACGGATGGCGTATTGGCCCACCGTCAGTGTTCCTTGACGTAAGCGGAGGAGGGATGAAGCAGACGCAGAGGCGCGTCCTGGCTCGTCAAAGGTGCTGCGGAAGGCCTGCAGGAACTCTTGAAGATCCTTGGTCATAGGGTCCTCCTTCTCCCACAACGGGTTCATCCACGCCAGTGCCTCGCCCTCCAGGTGAGACATGATGAAGGCGACCTTGGCTTGGTCGGAGGCAAACAGATGTGGCAGCTGCGTGAAGTGGAGGGAGCATTGGTTTATAAACCCCCTGCAGGTCTTGGGATCTCCGGCGTACCGGGGTGGTGAGGCCAAACGCAGTCTGGAAGCATCCGAAGAAGCGGCCACGGGAGCGGGGGACGTGGCTTGACTAGTGGCGGCTTGGGATGTTGTAGACGTGACTGCCGCTTGTAGCATGGTCAGGCGGGTGTCCACGGAAGTCATGAAGTTCAGCATGCGGGTCTGGACTTCACGCTGGCGTTGGAGTTCCTCTTGCAAGGCCGCTAGTGCTGCAGCGGGATCCATGGCCTGATCTTACTGTCACGGCCAGGTGTACGGGCAGGCCCAGGAGGTGGATCCACTGGACCGAACTCCTAGATGGTAGGAAAGAGTCCGGCAGCTGGAACACTAGAAACAGCAGAACAGTCCTTGCACACGGGAATAGTGGAGAAGTCCCTGGGACTACGGAGTTATGGGTGGTAGTCCGGGTGACGCAGCTCAGGTTCGGAAGCCGAGATGATGTCAGGCGGGGTCCGGAACCTTGGGAGCAAGATGACGGGTCACCGCAGGGATCCGAGATGGTGCGGACTGTCAGGATGGCAGAAGGACAGCGTTCGGGGTTCAGGATACGGCAGACTGGATGGCGAGGCAAGCACGGCTCTACAAAGAGAGATAGGTGAGTACATGCACTGAAACACCAGGAGACCTGACTCCTAGCTTAGGGAACACGAAGATCAGGCCCCGCCCCCTTGGACAATACACCCCTTTATACCCTGTACCTGATTAGCCTCATTACCTGTTAATGGACGCTGGCCCTTTAAGAAAGGGTCAGTGACCGCTGCGCGCGCCCTAATGCGCATGCGCGCAGCCCGGGTGCCAGAAGCCAGGGAAGGAGGCTGAGAAGAGGACGCAGGGGAGCCGGCCAGGGCCTGGGAAGCCGTCGGGCGCCGCGATCGGGGACCAGGGGGCCTGGGAAGGACGGGGACCGGAGGCTGGAGAGCGGGGAGCGTGGCAGGTGAGCCGGGGAGCGGGGCTGAGGACCCGGGGAGCGGAGCAGAGGACCCGGGGAGGGAAGCCAAGGACCCGGGGAGCGTGACAGATGTTCACACCAGGGGGTGGGCCAGGCGGTTGGCTCTGCCCACCGAGGAGTTCACAGCTCTGGAGGCAGAAAGTACCAGGCAGTTGAGCCCAGGCAGGGCTAGAGTGAAGTTCAGTTTAGGAGGAGGAAGTGGAAAGAGAAAACAAGAAGTTAAGCTAGGGAAGTGAAGTGGTAAAGGAGGAGTGAAGGAAGGTGAAAGGTGACAGAAAGAAAGCCTGAAGTGAGTCCAGCTGTGTGCAGGACAGGTCAGCAAGGTCAGCAACGACGGTGACTGTCTGGAGGGGGACTGTTTGGAAGTTCCTGGAAGGACCGCGGACGGGTAGTGGCCCGGCGGTCTGGAGCAGTGTACCAAAGGACAGTCAGCACCAGGGCAGGGGCCTCTCGGACCCCGGCAAGGCTTGGAGTCGCCAGAATTTGCCAAATCCGTCAGTGAAGGGGACGTCGATCCCCCAACAGCCAAGTCCCGATTGAAGGCAACAGCCCAACCATTGTAGCAGAAACACCGCCACCGCCAGGGCACCAGTTTCTCAGGGCCAGCGCCTGCGGGCAAAGAGTAGAGCTCCTCCGGTCCAGCTTGAAGCCGGGGAGCGGGTTACCGGTGGGAACCCATCGCTACCAACACAGAAACAAAGGTGCAAGGAAAAGGGACATCACCGTCACCTACTGGGAGAGCAAGTGCAGCCATCCGTGGGAACCGTCTTTCCAGCCGTGTGGTTTACCGTAAAACTGTGTCAACGTCTCAGGCTGAGTGAGTACCACAGTGCCGCAAGGCACAGCGCTGCCCCCGCGTCCCTGCGCCCACCAGGCCCTGCATCTCCCATCTCATCACCGGGCCCCGGGATCACCAACCCCTACCCACGGAGGGGCAACACAACACCTGGCTGCTCCGCATCACCATCCCCGGGATCCCCATATTGAGCAGCGGTGGTGAAATCACCACAACCGTGGGTGGCGTCACGGACAATCAACAATCCCCACACCCAACAACCCCCCTTTCACTCACGGGCGAGGAGTGCCGCTCGAGAACCCCCGGGATCCGGCCCACAGCTCGAGCCACCACTGAGCAGCAACCGCCGGACCCGAGCAGAAGGGGTGAGCGTAGTGTGCCGACACCCTCCTCCCCGCCCGCGACACATATACTGTATCATTTGTATACATACATATCATGTAATAGCAAAGAATACAGAAATGTGTTTTAAAATGTCATATTTGGTGGAGAAGATATAGGTACTTATTTCTCACCAAACAAGTTTAAAAATAGAAATTCTGAAATTCGAGAAAATACTTGTCAAAATCTGATATTTCAAAAAGTCAGAATTAGTATGACCAACTGGAGAGGTGACATTCTTATCAATGGTGATGTCTATATAAAGCGAAGGCAGGAGAGGGGTTGGTCTCATAAAGGAAGAAGAAAAGGTAAGAGAAACTTTCATGGAAATTTAGAAGCAAAAACTAAACCTGTAAGTATTAGCATTAGGCATGTATGGGCGGATTTAAGGTAGTCAACCTGTGCCTTCATTGACCGATGTTCCTTTACATGTTTGCCAATTGGCTGTCATTGTCATTTGTTAGGCAGGATAATGGTGCTTCCGATGAGCACAGAACAGCCAGTAACAAATCATTCTGTGATCATAGAATATGGCTCTTGGCAGTACAGATCTTATTTATATGTGATGATGTACTGCATAAAAAGATAAGTTTTAACAAGGATCAGGTCAAAATTGTCCAGTTTTTACTCTCATTTTATTCCCGTTACTCTCCTGAGTATTCCGCGGTCACGCGATGTTTGGCTCCGCACCTTCCTGCTGGATCGTCAGACTCTGTTCACACCACAGACTCTGGCAAGCAACCTGAGGCTTCTGTACTGTTCAGCCAGAGCTGGTCGTCGGCTGTTTCAGGTTCACTGGTCTTCAGCTCTGCAGAAGTACATTCATGCAGACTTGTGAGCGGAACCTAAGAGCTCAGGTTTCTAACTGCCACGTGCAGCTGCCTCCTACCTATTTAAAGCATGGCTTCCTTCCTGTATGTGCTGATGACCACTTCAGCATAGCTCCCGTTCTTGGTGGTTATCCTGCTAATGGTGAACGGTGTTATTACTTGCGTTCATCATCACTCACTCAGCTAGCAATTTTTATGCGGGAGAATGCCCCCTGTCACAGTTCCTTGAAACTGAAAACATTGAAACAATGAAATGGCCACAGCCCAGAGTCCTGATCTAAACCTAACAGAAAACCTCTGGAAAATCTTTGGTGACAAAGTTATGGCCAAGAAACCCACAACGATCAAAGAACTGGGGAACAGACCAAAATCACACCAGAGCAATGTGAGAGATTAGTGATGTCCTGTGGCTGCAGATGTGCTGAAGTCATTCACAGCGATGGCCGGTACACGTCCTACTGATTGAACACTGTTCTAGTGACATGGTGCACCCCTTACAAAAAATTTTCAAATGTTGATCAATGTAGATGACATTATTTCTGAAAAAAGCAAGTGACCGTACATTGTTCGCTAATTTTGATCTCCAGTGTATTGTGAGTGATGCGTGTCGAAGTAGCAAACAGGAACACTGTCACTTTAAATGTCCAGCAAGTTTATTAAAGTCATTAATACTAATCCTATCTGATTATGATTTATCTCAATATTCCATTTGTATTTGCCATCAGATCTCTAAGCTACAGAGGGTTGAACGATGGATCAAATACAGGCAGGTGTGTGGATGCAGGATAACAGTAAGTATATAAAGTATATACTACATTCACTGCTAAAGGGGTTGTCCTGTAAATTTTATATATATATATATATATATATATATATATATATATATATATAATATATAAAGCTGAATGTGTGTATGTGTGTGTGTGTGTGTGTGTGTGTGCGTGTGTGTGTGTGTGTGTGTGTGCGTGTATGTGTGTATGTCTGGGATTGGCATCTGCACCGTCACAGCTACAGCCACAAAAGTTTGCACACTCACACTTCTGGACCCCAAGAGAGTCATAGGCTATGTTTTGAGGGGAAATTTTAACCCCGCGCTTTACAGTTATTCACCAAAAAACCTGCCTCCATTAAAGCGAATGGAGCTGGAAGCCACAGTGCAGCCAGAACTTCAGTAAAATGCGCAGCCACGCCCTTATATGGAATGTTGGCGTGTCACAATGCAGTCAGAGAAAGAGACAGACACAGACAGGGAAAGAGGCAGACACAGACAGGCTAAGAAACAGACATAGAACATAGACAGGGTAAGAGACAGACACAGACAAAGAGACAGACACAGACAAAGAGACAGATTGACAGGGAAAGAGACAGACAGGGAAAGAGGGAAAGAGAGAGACAGGTTAAGAAACAGACACGGACAGGTAAAGAGACAGACACAGGGAAACAGACAGACAGAGAAAGAGAGGGAAAGAGACAGACAGGGAAAGAGACAGACAGGGAAAGTGACAGAGATAGATAGATAGACAGACAAGGAAAGAGATAGACAGACAGACAGGGAAAGAGATTGAGACAGATGGAGAAAGAGACAGTCAGAGACAGACAGGGAAAGAGACAGACAGACAAAGAGATAGAGAGACAGGGAAAGAGACAGACAGACAAAGATAGAGAGACTGGTTAACACTGGTGTTGCCTTCTATTCCCTTCATTACATCTGAACATGCATGTGTTTATGTGGCTGCTATAGGTTACAGCCCCTGAGTTGTTTATGTATGTTTAGTGGCTTCATTACATTTATATGTCCTATTAATAAGTGGTGATATCCTGATATTATGTTCCTCTGCGAGACTGCGTGTATGTATATCCTCATTATATGGACTTTGCCTATTATGGCGGCACATCCGTTTCCCTTACTGAAGGTGGATCGGGTCCGTGGGTTATACATTCAGCCTTTTATGACTATGTTATAGTAACGACGCCACCGCAGTTTTTTTCCAGTCAGTGAACTGTTTTGTTTATATCGCCGCTGGATTTGCGGCAGCTGCGCAGTCAAGAGGAGCCGGGACAGGCCATTACTTGGAAGGCGCGTTCCTATCCTATAGGACCTATGGAGGATAAACACGTAATGTGAAGATCTGCAAGATTTTCACCGATCAAATTAAGACACTGACGCACATGCACATTGGTGCGCTAAATCGACGGTAACGGACATGTGATAGATCAAATTGATGGAAAGATCTAAAAGCTATATATAAATAATGTATATGTGATTATAGGTTTATATCTGTATTTCATTAGGGCTGTAACCTTTTTATGATGTTTTTTATGTTTTTTTTTCTTACATCCAGACACTAGGTTTTTTCTATGAGTGTCAGTATACCACTGTTTGCATTTGAAGGCTGTCTCTTGTGGGGGAGGTCTTTATTGTGATTGGTAACAGCTTTGACCATCTGCATATTTATATGGAGCCTGTATTGCTATTTTGTATGCTTGAAAAAGACCGGAAGGTTGAAACGTTGCAAATGGAATAAAGGAAAAGAATTTTGCTTATCATACTGGAGGAGCTGTCCTTTCTTTTTTCTAAAGATAGAGAGACAGACAGAGAGATATATACAGAGGGGGAGACAGACAGAGAATGGGAGAGAAACAGAGAGACAGTTACTATCCCGGGCGTTAATACATTCTATTTATACATTCTATCCCGGGAATGTTAATACATTCTATTTTGTTAACAGCAGTTATTAACCCAGGCGAAGACAGACACAGACAGGTAAAGAGACAGACAAAGAGACAGAGAGAGCCACAGGGAAACAAACAAACAGGGAAAGAGAGGGAAAGAGACAGACAGGGAAAGAGAGGGAAAGAGACAGATGGGGAGAGAGAGAGGGAAAGAGACAGACAGGGAAAGAGACAGACAGGGAAAGTGACAGAGAGACAGACAGGGGAAGAGATAGATAGACAAACAGGGAAAGAGATTGAGACAGACGGAGAAAGAGACAGTCAGAGACAGACAGGGAAAGAGACAGACAGACAAAGAGAGAGAGAGAGCCACAGGGAAACAGACAGGGAAAGAGAGGGAAAGAGACAGACAGGGAAAGAGAGGGAAAGAGACAGATGGGGAGAGAGAGGGAAAGAGACAGACAGGGAAAGAGACAGACAGGGAAAGTGACAGAGAGACAGACAGGGAAAGAGATAGATAGACAAACAGGGAAAGAGATTGAGACAGACGGAGAAAGAGACAGTCAGAGACAGACAGGGAAAGAGACAGACAGACAAAGAGAGAGAGAGACAGAGAGAGATATACAAAGGGGGAGACAGATGTGGCGCCCCTGACCTGGTCAGGCACCACTGAGTGCTGCACCCATGCTGGGAACAGCACAATACAGGTAATCCAGAAGGCTGACAGGGGTGTGGAACACAGGCGCATAGTGACCAGGTCTCACACATGTACCCATGAGAGGACCCCTGGGGATCCCAGGAGGGGGCAAGCCTTCACCTTCACTGGAATAGTGGAGGGGGTAGAGCCTCCATCTCCTCTCAAGGGGTGTGGTGGAGAGTCTGGTTGCTAGGTGGCGTAGGCAAGAACAGGAGAGGAGGAGCAGTGAGTCAGTTAGAAGAGAACTCCATAGGGCTCAGTGAGGAGCAGACCTGTGGGGTTGATGCTGTCTAACAGCGCCCGCGCAGTGGCTACAGACGGGGGAGAACGGTCAACTAGGAGTGCTGCCTGAAAGCCAGCTTCAGCTAGAGAGTGCAACGGAGTGGGAAGTAAGGAGACTGCTAGAGAGCACCAGGCCCAACCGGGCGGCAGATCCCGAAGCGAGGATAGATTCACCTTTCCCTGCTAAACCTGCCGGTGTGGGGCTCTAAAAGCCCACACCACAACACTACAAAAGCCGCAGCCACGTAACCGCAGTGAGGGCCCATAGGTCATAGGAGGCAAGAGGCTGGAGTGGCCTGGTCCGGGGAACAAGCACACGGCAAACAACAAGGGGAGAGAGGCTGCAGCATCTTCCCTGGGTGACCCCCATAGGGACTCAAAGTCGGGGTCACCCCAAACCACCAAGGGCTAAGGAAGGCGAGTCAGTAGTCACCCTCATAAAGTCAGCCTGAAGGATACCTGGTTCCTACCTGGTTCATCTCAGCTACGCCCGGGTTACTCACCCTGCCACCTGAAGTGAGTAAAAACCCTGAAAGACATCCTGCCTGTGTGGTCATTCTGCGACTTGTGGTACTACAAACCTACACAGGGCCCTGGGGCTTGCCTCACTCTCAGGAGGCTCCTACATCTAACTGCACACACCATCAGCCCCAGGCGACCCTCAACCTGCAGTGGCGGTCCCTACTGGCCGCAATACTGAGAGTGGCGTCACGATCAAACAAGAAGATTTCCTACCAGTGACGGAGATCCAGCAACGTGGAGTCCCTGAAGGTAATGCACCGACACCGACACAACACCTGTGGGGCTTCACATCTGGCGTCACGAACAGGATAAGGACTAGACCTGTTCAGACAGGTGACCATGTGCCTGGGCGGTCCGCTTGAAAAATTGGAAGCGCCGCCATATTGCCACCATGAAAAGCGCGCTGAAAAACAACAGCAGCCCGCGCTGGAAGAAGTTACCGCCCACGAAGAGGTGTGGCTACCCAGAGATCCTCTGCAGAGTTCTGACCTTGCCGGCTATGAAAGCGGAAGCGTCCAGAGACGGCGGAGCAGAGAAGAAGCCAGTAGCGTGCTAGAGGAAATGGAGTCCAGACGTGGATACCCAGAGCCAGGCTCTGCTGCCTGGTGGTGCCGGGAGCTTGCCATCTTCTGCGACCAGCTGGAGGCCAGGATTGTGCGACAGCTCAGGGAAGAACGCACGGAGCTCCTGGAGATGGCTGCGGCGGTGCGGACCTACGAGGAGGGAGCCGCGCGACGCATGCCAGACCGAGCGGCGACGACGCAGACCCCGATGCTGCCACAGATGGGTGAGTCGAGTGATGCCCCGGCCAGCGCAAGAGCCCCGACCCTAGCTGCTACGACCGCGGTCCCAGAGGAGGCGCCCGGTGCGGCGATGCTGAGTGAGGCCGCAGCCACGCTAGGTGCGGCCCGCCAAGCCCAGGCCGCTGCAGCGATGCCCCGCCTGTCCCGCAGGGCTCCAACCACCACGGCAGTGCTCATCCGTGCTGCAGGTGTGACGCTGACCCAGGCTGCCACCCTGCTGAACCCGGTCCGCCAAGACCCCAACGCAGCAGCGACGCTCGTCCGCGCCGCAAGTGATATGCTGAACCAGGCCGCAGCCCCGCCGGGTGCGGCCCGCCAAGCTACGGTCACTGCAGCGACGCCCGGCTCAGCCTGCACGGACCCCATCGAGGCTGCGACGCTAATTGAGACCGCGGCTGCAATGCCCAGTCCGGCCCGCCAAGAACCGGCCGCAGTGGTGATGCCCACTGCAACGCAAGCTGCAACCGCGATGCTGGACCAGGCCGCCGCCATACAGGGCGCGGCCCGCCAAGACCAGGCCGCCGCCATACAGGGCGCGGCCCGCCAAGACCAGGCCGCCGCCATACAGGGCGCGGCCCGCCAAGACCAGGCCGCCGCCATACAGGGCGCGGCCCGCCAAGACCAGGCCGCCGCCATACAGGGCGCAGCCCGCCAAGAAAAGACTACCTCATCATTTACCCCGGCCTGTAAGGCCAGAGCAGACACCGCTCCCCGGTCCACAGAGGTCCCTGATAGGCAGCCCACGGTGGGTGAAGACCCTGCATATTGGCAGATGAGGGCTGACATGGAGGCCAAATTTCCACAATGGTTGGTGAGCCAGTACATACCCCCTCCGCATACCCCAAAGAGTCTCCTGCTAACTCCTGCAGCAGCTACACCAAAGAGTCCCCCACCTGGGCCGGCTGAAGAGCATCCATCCCCAGCACTGCCACAGCCGGAGTGCCAAGAAGAACTAAGGGGGAGAGGAGGCCAGGAAGCAGAAGGGTTGACTCCGACTCCAGTGCCACCCGCAGCAGATGTGTACTCAGAGCCGGAAATGCTGCCATACTCCCGCTGGGATGAGGAAGACCTGACACCGTCTGTTGACGAAGATCAGCCCCAAGACCTCACCTGGGAGTTTGTGAGCTGCCCTCTACAGAACCCAGCCCGCAAGACACGGCGCAGCAGAGCAAAGTATCCTCCAACACCACAGTCTCCAGAGCAGAGAGAGGTCACAGCCAGAGACCTGCAGGAGAAAAGATTACTGAGAAGGTCTAGAGTCCAGGTCAGAGGACCCCTTTACAGAGGAGTTGTAGAGGACTTCAATTTGAAAAGCGGATACGGCTTTATTGTAGTAAGAGGAATAAAAGAGGGCATATTTGTGAATCGGAGAGATGTTCAAGCCCACCTGCCCAGAGGACATTCAGGCAGAAATCTGAAAATGGGAGATTCGGTACAGTTTACCATGCACCAAGGTGAAAGGGGATTGTACGCACTTGATGTAGCCTTACGTACCAGCAAACCCTACAGCCATCCCATGCCACAAGAAAGACAAGAAAGACAAGAAAGACAAGAAAGACAAGAAAGACAAGAAAGACAAGAAAGACAAGACAGAGATAAAGAAACAGATACAGAAAAGGAATCAGATGCAGACCAAGAAAGGAAAGACACAGAACCTATAGATGAGGCAACCACAGATGAAGACAGAGACAAAGAGCAGGAAAGTCACAGGTGCCAGTGCCCAACGTGCCCTCGCCCTAGTGAAAAAGAGGAGTAAAGTAAAGGAAAGTAAGAAGTTACTGTTTTGACCAGTTTTGACAAGTTTTGTTTGCAACGTTTAAGCATGTGCCCACAAAAACTATTGTGAGAAATAAACTTTAAGGCTATGAACTTGCTATAGCCACAAACTCTCGCAGTGTAAATAGTTACACCAGTGGCACCACCACCAGGGCCAGCCTGTTTAGGGGCTTGGCTCGTCTGCAACCAGGGGGGCCCGTCCGTAGAAAAGGGCCTTGGCTCACCTGCGATCAGAGAGCACGCCTGTTTATGGGGCCTTGGCTCACCACCACAAAGAGGGTACCTGGTCAGCACCAACTGTGGAGGCCGCCTCTGCATCCTGCCAGAAGAGGCTGACGGCGCGGATCCACCAGGCCAGGTATACCCTGAAACCACCAGCCCATGAAAGCCGCCTCTACATCCTGCCAGAAGTGGCTGAAGCCGCGGCCAACGGGAGAGGAAGATTGGAGGAAAGGTCTGGGGAAACGGATGGCCCAGACCTGGTTACCAACAGGACCGGTGACCTGCCTCCTGAGAGGGTTTTGGGTGGGTTAACGGACTTGTGGGTGGAGGGTGGTGATGTCTGATACCTGGTGCTTTTAAAAATGTTTTACATGTTTTAATGTTTTATGCATTTTAAAATGTTGTCTTGCAGCCCGAGGACGTGCTGGTGATAACTAAGGGGGAATGTGGCGCCCCTGACCTGGTCAGGCACCACTGAGTGCTGCACCCATGCTGGGAACAGCACAATACAGGTAATCCAGAAGGCTGACAGGGGTGTGGAACACAGGCGCATAGTGACCAGGTCTCACACATGTACCCATGAGAGGACCCCTGGGGATCCCAGGAGGGGGCAAGCCTTCACCTTCACTGGAATAGTGGAGGGGGTAGAGCCTCCATCTCCTCTCAAGGGGTGTGGTGGAGAGTCTGGTTGCTAGGTGGCGTAGGCAAGAACAGGAGAGGAGGAGCAGTGAGTCAGTTAGAAGAGAACTCCATAGGGCTCAGTGAGGAGCAGACCTGTGGGGTTGATGCTGTCTAACAGCGCCCGCGCAGTGGCTACAGACGGGGGAGAACGGTCAACTAGGAGTGCTGCCTGAAAGCCAGCTTCAGCTAGAGAGTGCAACGGAGTGGGAAGTAAGGAGACTGCTAGAGAGCACCAGGCCCAACCGGGCGGCAGATCCCGAAGCGAGGATAGATTCACCTTTCCCTGCTAAACCTGCCGGTGTGGGGCTCTAAAAGCCCACACCACAACACTACAAAAGCCGCAGCCACGTAACCGCAGTGAGGGCCCATAGGTCATAGGAGGCAAGAGGCTGGAGTGGCCTGGTCCGGGGAACAAGCACACGGCAAACAACAAGGGGAGAGAGGCTGCAGCATCTTCCCTGGGTGACCCCCATAGGGACTCAAAGTCGGGGTCACCCCAAACCACCAAGGGCTAAGGAAGGCGAGTCAGTAGTCACCCTCATAAAGTCAGCCTGAAGGATACCTGGTTCCTACCTGGTTCATCTCAGCTACGCCCGGGTTACTCACCCTGCCACCTGAAGTGAGTAAAAACCCTGAAAGACATCCTGCCTGTGTGGTCATTCTGCGACTTGTGGTACTACAAACCTACACAGGGCCCTGGGGCTTGCCTCACTCTCAGGAGGCTCCTACATCTAACTGCACACACCATCAGCCCCAGGCGACCCTCAACCTGCAGTGGCGGTCCCTACTGGCCGCAATACTGAGAGTGGCGTCACGATCAAACAAGAAGATTTCCTACCAGTGACGGAGATCCAGCAACGTGGAGTCCCTGAAGGTAATGCACCGACACCGACACAACACCTGTGGGGCTTCACACAGACAGAGAATGGGAGAGAATCCGGGTTAATAACTGTTGTTAACAAAATAGAATGTATTAACAAAAATGTATTCTGCACATAAAACCACAAAACAAATAGATAGAAATGTAATTATTAAAAGGCAAAAAGTAAGCTAATAGAAGCATTTCACAACATATATTTCAACACCACAGATATTCCACACAGATTTAACTAAATTGGTCAAGTAATGTGCTCCGTCTGTCTCTTTCCAGGTCTGTCTCTTTCCAGGTCTGTCTCTTTCCAGGTATGTCTCTTTCCAGGTCTTTCTCTCTCTGTCTCTTTCACCGTTTGTCTCTGTCTGTCTCTCTGTCTGTCTCTCTGTCTGTCTCTCTGGCTGTCTCTCTCTCTGTCTCTCTGTCTGTCTCTGTCTGTCTCTCTCTATCTGTCTCCCCACCGACATCTTATTACCTCACATATAAGCTTCTTATACTATGAATGTCTTTTGTTCTTATAGCAACCAATCACAGCTCTTACTAATAACCTGTAGTTCCAGGCTCCATTTACATTAATGGAGGCATGTTTCTTGGAGAGTAACTGTAAAGCGCAGGGTTAAATTTTCCTGTCAAAACATAGTCTACGACGTTCCCTGGGTCACATGAGGTGTCTGTGCAGAATTTTGTGATTATAAATGCGACTGTGCGGATACACTTTTCGTTTCACTTTTTCCCCATTATGTAGATAGGGGCAAAATTGATTGGTAAATTGGAACGCACGGGGTTAAAATTTCGCTCACAACATAGCCTATGACGCTCTCGGGGTCCAGCACCCGGCGCTGCCCGGGATAGTAACTGTCTCTCTGTTTCTCTCCCATTCTCTGTCTGTCTCCCCCTTTGTATATCTCTCTTTGTGTCTCTCTCTCTATCTCTTTGTCTATCTGTCTCTTTCCCTGTCTGTCTCTGACTGTCTCTGTCTCTTTCTCCGTCTGTCTCAATCTCTTTCCCTGTCTGTCTATCTATCTCTTTCCCTGTCTGTCTCTCTGTCACTTTCCCTGTCTGTCTCTTTCCCTGTCTGTCTCTTTCCCTCTCTTTCCCTGTCTGTCTCTTTCCCTCTCTTTCCCTGTCTGTCTGTTTCCCTGTGTCTCTCTCTGTCTCTTTGTCTGTGTCTGTCTCTTTACCTGTCTGTGTCTGTCTTCGCCCGGGTTAATAACTGCTGTTAACAAAATAGAATGTATTAACATTCCCGGGATAGAATGTATAAATTGAATATATTAACGCCCGGGATAGTAACTGTCTCTCTGTTTCTCTCCCATTCTCTGTCTGTCTCCCCCTCTGTATATATCTCTCTGTCTGTCTCTCTATCTTTGTCTGTCTGTTTCTTTCCCTGTCTCTCTCTCTCTTTGTCTGTCTGTCTCTTTCCCTGTCTGTCTCTGACTGTCTCTGTCTCTTTCTCCATCTGTCTCAATCTCTTTCCCTGTCTGTCTGTCTGTCTATCTATCTCTTTCCTTGTCTGTCTATCTATCTCTGTCACTTTCCCTGTCTTTCTCTTTCCCTGTCTGTCTCTTTCCCTCTCTTTCTCTGTCTGTCTCTTTCCCTCTCTTTCCCTGTCTGTTTCCCTGTGTCTGTCTGTCTCTTTTTCTGTGTCTGTCTCTTTACCTGTCTGTGTCTGTCTCTTAACCTGTCTCTCTCTTTCCCTGTCTGTCTCTTTCCCTGTCAGTCTGTCTCTTTGTCTGTGTCTGTCTCTTTGTGTCTGTCTCTTACCCTGTCTATGTCTGTTTCTTAGCCTGTCTGTGTCTGCCTCTTTCCCTGTCTGTGTCTGTCTCTTTCCCTGGCTGCATTGTGACACGCCAACATTCCATATAAGGGTGTGGCTTTGCATTCTAATGAAGTTCTGGCTGCACTGTGGCTCCCAGCTCCATTCACTTTAATGGAGGCAGGTTTTTTGGTGAATAACTGTAAAGCGTGGGGTTAAAATTTCCCCTCAAAACATATCCTATGACGCTCTCGGGGTCCAGAAGTGTGAATGTGCAAAATTTTGTGGCTGTTGCTGCGACGGTGCGAATGCCAATCCCAGACATACATACACACACACACACACACAAACACACATTCAGCTCTATATATTAGGTAGTCATTACACACAGATGGATCTATTCCTATATATTATAGAGTCATTACACACTTTTATCTATTTCACGTGTTTATTTCTGTTAATGTTGATGATTATGGCTTATAGCCAATGAAAACCTAAAAGTCATTATCTCAAAAATTAGAATATTATATAAGACCAACTGAAAAAATGATTTTACACTCAGAAATGTTGGCGATACTGAAAAGTCTGTACAGTAAATGCCTCAATACTTGGTCGAGCTCCTTTTGCATGAATTACTCCATCAATGCGGCAATGTGGCATGGAGGCGATCAGCCTGTGGCACTGCTGAGGTGTTATGGAGCCCGGGTTGCTTTGATAGCAGCCTTCAGCTCGTCTGCATTGTTGGGTCTGGTGTCTCTCATAGATTCTCTATGGAGTTTAGGTCAGGCGAGATTGCTGGCCAATCAAGCACAGTGATACTGTGGTTATTAAATCAGATATTGGTACTCTTAGCAGTGTGAACAGCGCTCTATGCAAATATTCAGTGTGCAGTTTTATCATCCAGCAATCGCCCCCTCCATTTTTTGGAAGTCTGTGTGTGATTTGCTCCTTCTGCACCTGTGATGCCTTCACTTAGTGGTGGCTTAGCTGCATTCTGCTGGAGTAGTAGTGTTTGGCTCAGGCGATGTACAACTACTGCCCTTATTTGCTGTAAACAATGTGGACAGGGACCAAGTCCTGCTGGAAAATTAAATTTCCGTCTCCAAAAAGCCTGTTGGCAGAGGGAAGCATGAAGTGCTGTAAAATGTCCTGGTAGACGGCTGCGCTGACTTTGGTCTTGATAAAACACAGTGTAGCTACACCAGCAGATGACATGGCTCCTCAAGCCATCACTGATTGTGGAAACTTCACCCCAGACCTCAGCAGTTTGGATTGTGGCCTCTCCACTCTTCCTCTAGAATCTGGGACCGCGATTTCCAAATGAAATGCAAAATTTACTTTCATCTGAAAACAACACCTCGGACCACTGAGCAACAGTCCAGTTCTATTTCTCCTTGACCCAGGTAAGTCGCTTCTGGCGTTGTCTAGCCCATGTCCTGGATTAGTCTGTGTGTGGTGGCTCTTGAAGCACTGACCTAAGCAGCAGTCCACTCCTTGTGAGTGTCACCAAAATTTTTGAATGCTCTTTTCTTAGCAATCCTATCAAGGCTGTGGTTATCCTGGTTCCTTGTGCACCTTTTTCTACCACACTTTTTCCTTCCATTCAACTCTCCAGTATTATGATTGGATACAGCACTCTGTTAACAGCCAGCTTCTTTAGCAATGACCTTTTATGGCTTACCCTCCTTGTGGAGTGTGTCTTTCCCATGATTGTGTAGCCTACTGAACCAGACTAAGGGACCATTTTAAACGCTTAGGAAGCCTTTGCAGGTATTTTGTGGTAATTATTCTAATTTTATGAGATAACAACTTTTGGGTTTTCATTGGCTGTAAGCCATAATCATCAACATTAACAGAAATAAACACTTGAAATAGATCACTCTGTGTGTAACGACTCTATATAATATATAGAAATAGATCTCTCTGTGTTTAATGACTATATAATATATGTGTTTCCCTTTTAGTATTGAATTCCAGAAATAAATTAACTTTTTGATGATATTCTAATGAGGTATCAGTCAATATTTTGGCCAAAATACGGAAGCTCACACCCCAATGTCAAGAGTCCTCATGTATACTAATGCAAAAAAAAAAACCACAAAAAGAGAAAAGAAAAATTGTTTGTGCCCCCCCCCCCCCAAAAAAATAAAATAAAAAAAATTCACACCAACAAAGGGCAATGATGTTTACCTGCCCAGGCCAATTGTAATTCCTCATATATTTTTTTATATATTTTTACACTTATTATTTTCATACAGGATGCAGCCAGGCCCATTACTGTAGGCCGTGTAAACTAGGGTCTCCATTCCTGTGTGGTGCACTTATATAGTACTGGGCAGTCCGCCTAGTCTGATAGCATGGACATCATTATATGCTGTAAGCCAGACACTGTCACCTACAGTTAGGTCCAGAAATATTTGGACAGTGACACAATTTTCGCGAGTTGGGCTCTGCATGCCACCACATTGGATTTGAAATGAAACCTCTACAACAGAATTCAAGTGCAGATTGTAACGTTTAATTTGAAGGTTTGAACAAAAATATCTGATAGAAATTGTAGGAATTGTACACATTTCTTTACAAACACTCCACATTTTAGGAGGTCAAAAGTAATTGGACAAATAAACCAAACCCACACAAAATATTTTTTATTTTCAATATTTTGTTGCGAATCCTTTGGAGGCAATCACTGCCTTAAGTCTGGAACCCATGGACATCACCAAACGCTGGGTTTCCTCCTTCTTAATGCTTTGCCAGGCCTTTACAGCCGCAGCCTTCAGGTCTTGCTTGTTTGTGGGTCTTTCCGTCTTAAGTCTGGATTTGAGCAAGTGAAATGCATGCTCAATTGGGTTAAGATCTGGTGATTGACTTGGCCATTGCAGAATGTTCCACTTTTTTGCACTCATGAACTCCTGGGTAGCTTTGGCTGTATGCTTGGGGTCATTGTCCATCTGTACTATGAAGCGCCGTCCGATCAACTTTGCGGCACTTGGCTGAATCTGGGCTGAAAGTATATCCCTGTACACTTCAGAATTCATCCGGCTACTCTTGTCTGCTGTTATGTCATCAATAAACACAAGTGACCCAGTGCCATTGAAAGCCATGCATGCCCATGCCATCACGTTGCCTCCACCATGTTTTACAGAGGATGTGGTGTGCCTTGGATCATGTGCCGTTCCCTTTCTTCTCCAAACTTTTTTCTTCCCATCATTCTGGTACAGGTTGATCTTTGTCTCATCTGTCCATAGAATACTTTTCCAGAACTGAGCTGGCTTCATGAGGTGTTTTTCAGCAAATTTAACTCTGGCCTGTCTATTTTTGGAATTGATGAATGGTTTGCATCTAGATGTGAACCCTTTGTATTTACTTTCATGGAGTCATCTCTTTACTGTTGACTTAGAGACAGATACACCTACTTCACTGAGAGTGTTCTGGACTTCAGTTGATGTTGTGAACGGGTTCTTCTTCACCAAAGAAAGTATGCGGCGATCATCCACCACTGTTGTCATCCGTGGACGCCCAGGCCTTTTTGAGTTCCCAAGCTCACCAGTCAATTCCTTTTTTCTCAGAATGTACCCGACTGTTGATTTTGCTACTCCAAGCATGTCTGCTATCTCTCTGATGGATTTTTTCTTTTTTTTCAGCCTCAGGATGTTCTGCTTCACCTCAATTGAGAGTTCCTTAGACCGCATGTTGTCTGGTCACAGCAACAGCTTCCAAATGCAAAACCACACACCTGTAATCAACCCCAGACCTTTTAACTACTTCATTGATTACAGGTTAACGAGGGAGACGCCTTCAGAGTTAATTGCAGCCCTTAGAGTCCCTTGTCCAATTACTTTTGGTCCCTTGAAAAAGAGGAAGCTATGCATTACAGAGCTATGATTCCTAAACCCTTTCTCCGATTTGGATGTGAAAACTCTCATATTGCAGCTGGGAGTGTGCACTTTCAGCCCATATTATATATATAATTGTATTTCTGAACATGTTTTTGTAAACAGCTAAAATAACAAAACTTGTGTCACTGTCCAAATATTTCTGGACCTAACTGTACATGTGTGAACGGCGCCCTATACAAGCCATTTGTTGTGTAATTTTAATACTAAGCAGCCAACCCCTCCATGGATTGGTAGTGTGTGAGTGGTTGCTTTATCAGTGTTGCCTGCGCTTTATAGGATTCTACTCACACCAGCTTCATTCCATCTGTTCAGAGTGGATGGGCTGAAGAGGAGGAGGAGGAGAGGGAGCAGGAGGAGATGGAGTCGTCCTTTTGGTGGGGACAGGGAAATCATGCCTGTTGGGAGTCTGACACACTTGGGTGACTATTAGTGATGAGCGAGCATGCTTGTTACTACTCGGTACTCGCACGAGTATCACTGTACTCGGTCTACTCGGCGGGGACCGAAAAATCTCGCGATACTCGTGCTGTACTCGTGGTCTTCATTTCTGCATGTTGGCGCTCTTTTGAGAGCCAGCCCTCATGCAGGGATTGGCTGGCAGACCACTGCAATGCCACAGTCCTGTTAGTTGTGGAATTGCAGTGATTGGCTGGCCTGGACAACGTGACCGAGCCTTTATACCGGCCGGCGCGCTGTGCTCTGCTCACAGCTATCCAGACAGTCAGTGCAGGGAGAGTGTCGCTGATTCAGGGAAAGCTTTGCGGCCCTTTATAGCTTTTTCAGTTGCAGGGCTGCAAACAGTGTGACCAAAAGTCCTTCTCAGGACTATTCTAGTTGTATACAGGCAGGCAGGGTATAGCCAGGTCGGAGTACAGTAGCAGAGTCCTTCTCAGGACTATTGTTGCTATATACAGGCAGGGTATAGCCAGGTCTGAATACAGGGTAGTGACCAGAAGAGTCCTTGTCAGGACTATTGTACCAGTATACAGGCAGGCAGGCAGGCAGGCAGGGTATATATAGCCATTCCTAGTGGTGACCGTATACCAGCCTTCATCATATCTGGGGCTGGTGTATACAGTCTAAAACAGTCCAGATAGTGTCTGACTTGTCTGTAATTGTCGCTCCCCAAAAAAACCTGTTAGGTTCTTAGTGCGTCCGTGCTTGGTTTTTAAAACCGCACGTGTGTGCCTGTCGGTGGCAGCGTACAGGTGCACTTGTGTGCAATTTCCACAAACTTTGATATAACGCACAAGTAGTGAATACACGTGACGTCAGCACAGCATTGCAAAATGCGCAAGGGCATTGGCAAGGAACAAGGAAGTGGACGTGATGGTGGTGCAGGCAGAGGCCGAGGTCGTGGGCAAGCTCTAATTTCGCCACAACAAAGGGCCACATCTAGTCGCTCGCACGTCCTGTCCCAAATTCTTGGGGACCGCAGCAGTACACCGCTCTTGAACCAAGACCAGTGTCAACAGGTTGTTAGTTGGATAGCAGATAATGCTTCCAGTCAGATTGGCACCACCACAAACACTCTGTCTTCCACACGGTCAAGTGTCAGTAGCCGTGATACTGCACCGCACATTTCTGAACCTGATCCTCCTTCCTACCACCAGGCTGAGTACACGTCCTCCTCGGACATTAATGATCCCACACTTGGACACTCGGAAGAGCTGTTCACGTTTCCATTCACACATTCTGGCCTCTCGCCAGCTCATATTGAAGTGGGTCATGAGGAGATCGTCTGTACAGATGGCCAAATATTTGAGCAGCCACGTTCTCACGAAGTTGGCAACGTGTCTCAACAAGTGGTGGACGATGATGAGACACAATTGTCAGGAAGTCAGGAGGAGGAGCAGGGTGCGGAAGAGGAAGACGACGTGGTGGATGATCCAGTAACTGACCCAACCTGGCAGGAGGATATGCAGAGCGAGGACAGCAGTGCACAGGGGGAGGGAGGCGTAGCATCACAACAGGCAGTAAGAAGCAGGGTGGTGGCCCCAGGCAGAAGTCAGGCAACCGTTCCCCGGAACAACACGACGACACAAGGTGCCTGTACAAATGTTAGGTCTTCCCGAGTCTGGCAGTTTTTTAAGTTGGCTCCAGATGATTCTAAAAAGGCCATTTGCAACACCTGCCGTGCCAGCATCAGCAGGGGTACCAAAACTAGCAGCCTGACCACCACCAGCATGATCAGGCACATGTCAGCCAAGCACCCGACTTTGTGGGAAGTACAACAGAGTCGAGGAGCAGTGCTTGCTGATGTCACTGCTACGTCTTCGCTGGTTGTGCATGCGAGCCAATCCCCTGTCCATGCTGCCTGCGAACAAGCCTCCTCCACTCCTGCACCTGCAGTTGCCTACGCAGAAAGAACACCATCATCAAGCACGTCCTTGTCCCAGCGCAGCGTTCAGTTATCCATTCAGCAAACCTTTGAACGCAGGCGCAAATACACTGCCAACACCCCACATGCCACAGTTCTAAATGCTAACATTTCGCGACTGCTTGCGCTGGAAATGTTGCCTTTTAGGCTGGTGGAGACAGAAGCATTCCGCGACCTGATGGCGGCAGCTGTCCCACGTTACTCGGTCCCCAGCCGCCACTATTTCTCCCGGTGTGCCGTCCCCGCGTTGCATAACCACGTGTCACAAAACATCACACGTGCCCTGAACAACGCTGTTTCACCCAAGGTCCACCTAACCACAGACACGTGGACAAGTGCTTGTGGGCAAGGCCGCTACATCTCGTTGACGGCACACTGGGTTAATATTGTGGAAGCTGGGACCCAGTCTGAGCGAGGGACGGAACACGTCCTTCCCACACCAAGGTTTGCAGGCCCTACCTCAGTCAGTGTTTCACCCACACTCTACAGCTCCGGAATGTCATGCTCTTCAGCCTCCTCCTCCTCCTGCGCATCCTTATCCACTTTACCCTCCACACCAGTCCCAAGCTGGAACCACTGCAGCTCTGCCTCGGCGAAGCGGCAACAGGCTGTGCTGAAGCTAATCTGCATCGGTGACAAACCCCACAATGCAGAAGAGGTGTGGACAGCTCTGAAACAGCAGGCAGATCACTGGCTCACACCTCTGAACCTAAAGCCAGGAAAGGTCGTGTGTGACAATGGCCGGAACCTGGTGGCGGCTTTGAGGCGAGGCCAGCTGACACATGTTCCATGCGTGGCCCATGTGCTCAACCTCGTGGTTCAGCGGTTTATAAAGTCATACCCAGAGCTGTCTGATCTGCTGGTAAAAGTTCGCCGCCTGTCTGCACATTTTCGAAAGTCACCTACTGCTTCAGCCGGCCTTGCCGGCTTTCAGCGCCGTTTGCATCTTCCGGCTCACAGACTGGTGTGTGATGTCCCCACGCGTTGGAATTCAACTCTGCACATGTTGGTCAGGATATGTGAGCAGAAGAGGGCAGTTGTTGAGTACCTGCATCACCTAAGCCGTCGGGAAATGGGTCAAACTCCACACATAACACCTGAGGAGTGGAGATGGATGTCAGACCTATGTACCATCCTCCAAAACTTTGAGGACTCCACCAAGATGGTGAGTGGTGATGACGCCATTATTAGCGTCACCATACCGCTACTCTGCCTTCTAAAACGGTCTCTGCTGAAAAACAAACATGATGCATTGCAGGCGGAGCGCGATGAGTTGCAGCAAGAAACAGTAGTGGGTGTGGGTGATAACACACAGCCCAGCCTCGTCTCATCACAACGTGCAGTGGAGGACTATGACGAGGAGGAGGATGAAGACATGGAGCAACTCTCCGGCCAAATTGAGGATATGACATGCACACCAGTCATATCCTCGGTTCAGCGTGGCTGGCCAGAGGACAGGGTAGATGAGGAGGAGGAGGAGGAGGAGGAGGACAGCATGTTCAGTCATCTTGTTGGTCAGGCTACTGAAGTCCTGGCTGTTAAGAGTCTGGCGCACATGGCTGACTTTATGGTAAGCTGCCTGTCTCGTGACCCTCGCGTTAAGAACATCTTGGCCGACAATCATTACTGGTTGGTAACACTGTTAGACCCACGCTACAAGGAGAACTTTTTGTCTCTTATTCCCGTGGAGGAGAGGTCAACCAAAATGCAGCAGTTCCGGAAGGCCATAGTCACGGAAGTAGGCAAAGCATTCCCCTCACAAAACGCTAGCGGCATAGGTCAGGAATCAGTGGACAACCGAGGCGTACAGCCGAGAGAGGCACAAGTCCAATCCGCCAGAGGTAGGGGAACAGTCTTTAAGATGTGGGACAGTTTTCTCAGCCCCTCACGTACCACAGCCCCTGAGGTGCGGGGTAGTGCCACAAGAAATCCTAAGTTTGCCCAGATGCTGAAGGAGTACCTTGCAGATCGAACAACTGTACTCCGACATTCCTCTGTGCCTTACAATTATTGGGTATCCAAGCTGGACACGTGGCATGAATTGGCTCTCTACGCCTTGGAAGTCCTGGCCTGCCCTGCCGCTAGCGTTTTGTCAGAGCGTGTTTTTAGTGCCGCAGGTGGAATCATTACAGATAAACGCACCCGCCTGTCAACTGAAAATGCTGACAGGCTGACTCTGATCAAGATGAACAAGGGTTGGATTGGGCCAGACTTCACCACACCACCAGCAAATGAGAGCGGAATTTAAAGTTTGCCATGTACCTCCACTCACCCATGGGTACACACTTCTGGACTTTGGATAATCGCTGGACTGCTCCTCCTTCTCCTCATGCGCCACCATGATGACCGTTACAAATTGCAATACTTAGGCCTTTGTTTCAGGTATACCCCCAGTGGTAAATTTTTTCGCCCATTCTTTGCAGAATGGACATTACAACGACAGGAGACCCGCTCCTTTGCAATGGAAACAATGTTTTGAGGCCCTCATGCACGTCTCTACCCAGGGACAACGTGGAGCCTCCCAATTTTTGGCTGCCCTGCCTAAGGGCTATACTATAATACACCCACTTCCTGACAATGGACACTTAATGTTTTGAGGCCCTCATGCACGTCTCTATCCAGGGACAACGTGGAGACTCCCAATTTTTGGCTGCCCTGCCAAAGGGCTATACTATAATACACCCACTTCCTTACAATGGGCACTTCAAGTTTACAGGCCCTCATGCACGTCTCTACCCAGGGACAACGTGGAGCCTCCCAATTTTTGGCTGCCCTGCCAAAGGGCTATACTACAATAGACCCACTTCCTTACAATGGGCACTTCAAGTTTACAGGCCCTCATGCACGTCTCTATCCAGGGACAATGTGGAGCCTCTCAATTTTTGGCTGCCCTGCCAAAGGGCTATACTACAATAGACCCACTTCCTTACAATGGGCACTTCAAGTTCACAGGCCCTCATGCACGTCTCAACCCAGGGACAACGTGGAGCCTCCCAATTTTTGGCTGCCCTGCCAAAGGGCTATACTATAATACACCCACTTCCTTACAATGGGCACTTCAAGTTTACAGGCCCTCATGCACGTCTCTATCCAGGGACAACGTGGAGCCTCCCAATTTTTGGCTGCCCTGCCTAAGGGCTATACTATAATACACCCACTTCCTGACAATGGACACTTAATGTTTTGAGGCCCTCATGCACGTCTCTATCCAGGGACAACGTGGAGCCTCCCAATTTTTGGCTGCCCTGCCTAAGAGCTATACTATAATACACCCACTTCCTGACAATGGACACTTAATGTTTTGAGGCCCTCATGCACGTCTCTATCCAGGGACAACGTGGAGCCTCCCAATTTTTGGCTGCCCTGCCAAAGCGCTATACTATAATGCACCCACTTCCTTACAATGGGCACTTCAAGTTTACAGGCCCTCATGCACGTCTCTACCCAGGGACAACGTGGAGCCTCCCAATTTTTGGCTGCCCTGCCAAAGGGCTATACTATAATACACCCACTTCCTTACAATGGGCACTTCAAGTTTACAGGCCCTCATGCACGTCTCTACCCAGGGACAACGTGGAGCCTCCCAATTTTTGGCTGCCCTGCCAAAGGGCTATACTACAATAGACCCACTTCCTTACAATGGGCACTTCAAGTTTACAGGCCCTCATGCACGTCTCTATCCAGGGACAATGTGGAGCCTCTCAATTTTTGGCTGCCCTGCCAAAGGGCTATACTACAATAGACCCACTTCCTTACAATGGGCACTTCAAGTTCACAGGCCCTCATGCACGTCTCAACCCAGGGACAACGTGGAGCCTCCCAATTTTTGGCTGCCCTGCCAAAGGGCTATACTATAATACACCCACTTCCTTACAATGGGCACTTCAAGTTTACAGGCCCTCATGCACGTCTCTATCCAAGGACAACGTGGAGCCTCCCAATTTTTGGCTGCCCTGCCTAAGGGCTATACTATAATACACCCACTTCCTGACAATGGACACTTAATGTTTTGAGGCCCTCATGCACGTCTCTATCCAGGGACAACGTGGAGCCTCCCAATTTTTGGCTGCCCTGCCAAAGGGCTATACTATAATACACCCACTTCCTTACAATGGGCACTTCAAGTTTACAGGCCCTCATGCACGTCTCTATCCAGGGACAACGTGGAGCCTCCCAATTTTTGGCTGCCCTGCCTAAGGGCTATACTATAATACACCCACTTCCTGACAATGGACACTTAATGTTTTGAGGCCCTCATGCACGTCTCTATCCAGGGACAACGTGGAGCCTCCCAATTTTTGGCTGCCCTGCCAAAGGGCTATACTATAATACACCCACTTCCTTACAATGGGCACTTCAAGTTTACAGGCCCTCATGCACGTCTCTATGCAGGGGCATTGGTGAACCTCACAATTTTGGACTGCCCTGGCAAAGGAAAATACTACAAAGACTCACTTCCTCAAAATGGGCACATTAGACTCAAGAGGCCTTCATGTACGTCTCTTCTCAGGGACATCGGAGTGCCACACAATGTTTTCACGTAAAATCTTTCATGTATTAATCTCAAAAAGTAACATACACCAGCTCTATCTCACTATTGGGTATGTGCCCTTAACATTTCTGCCATGAAAAATAATTTTGGGGTCATTTTGGAAGGTTTTCTGGTGAGTCCGTAAAAATGGCGTGAAACGCGGACAAAATTGTTCACAGCTGTGACTTTTGAGTGATAAATGCTTCAAGGGGTCTTCCCCATGCTGTTGCCATGTCATTTGAGCACTCTTCTGAGACTTTTGTGCCATTTTTAGGGTTTCTCCATGCTGCCGGGGGGTCATTTCACAAAAATACTCGGGTCTCCCATAGGATAACATTGGGCTCGTTGCTCGGCCCGAGTACACGAATATCTTGGGAGGCTCGGCCCGAGCTTCGAGCACCCGAGCTTTTTAGTACTCGCTCATCACTAGTGACTATATGTCCTGCTGCATTCTTCTCGACCCTTGCATTTTGACCAACACTGATTACTTGTTCATACTTCTCCACCCACGCTACAAGGAGAACTTTCCATCTCTCCGTTCTGAAGCAGAAGGGGCTAGTAAAATGGTGCAAAACCAGAAGGTCCAAGATTAACAAGTAGTTAAAAAATATGCATTTCACAACTCTGGCGGCAGAGGTCAGAGTTGCTTGGGCAACCAAGAATGAGAGGTGAGAGAGACACACACACACCAGGTCCAACATAGGCAGGAGAATGTACAGCCCCGCGGCCTCGGCTGCGACCGCCGAGCCACTCGGATCCGTGCTCGTTCTGCGGGCGGTAGCTCGAACCTCTCACGGACCCGGGGGTCACGTCGCTCTGCAAGGGAGGTTGGCGCTACGCGCGGGGGATGCGGGGATTTGGTTTTGGGATAGTGATTCGTGACGCCACCCACGGGTTGTGGTGATGGTGGACACCACCGCTGCGGTAGAGGTGAGGGACTCCCGGGAGTGGTGTAAGGGGCGAAGCTTTGGTGTTAACCCCTCAGTGGGTAGGGGCGGTGTGTCCCGGGGCCCGGTTGTGGGGAGATGGTGCAGGGCGCAGCACTGCGGTGCGGTGCCAGATGGCACTGTTGTACTCACGATTAAGGCACATAGAGTCACTGGTAAACCAAACGTAGTGATAAACGGGAGGCCCGCAGCCGGCTGCAGTTCACTAGGCGGGTTGGCAGGGTCCACCTTTCTCCTGCACCTAAGTGTAAGTGGACCACGGTGCTTAGGCACGGGTGGTCTGCTCCCCGGCGGGTCTGTCGAAGGAGCTCCTTTGCCCGCAGGCGCTGGCCCTCGGATCTCTGGCCTCTGGCGGTGGCTACTATCCAGTCGGGTTGGGCTGTTGCCGTCAATCGGGACTTTGGTGGGAAAGGTCCCCGGGAGGTCCAGACCTCAATCAGTTAATTCGACTATGGTGGTGGCCTATAGCCTAGTCAGGGTCTGAGTACCCTTCCTGGTGCTCCGGTAAACAGTTAGCTCCCAGGTTTGGTTCCGACAGGCTCCAACCCAGTCCCGGTCCCTACGGTTCCACAGGTCGTGTTCCCGGTCTCCTGCAGGAGGCCCCTGCCGTCTGCCTGCCTGACTGTTTGGGGGTCCTAGGCTCCAACCCAGGCCCCGCGCAGAACTGTGTGTACGCTCCTCTCTACTCTCTTTCTAATCTCCTTCTCATCTGCCCTTGAACTTCCTGCCCCAGGCCAGCAGACTCCTCGGTGGGCGTGTCTTTCCGCCTGACTCCGCCCACCTTGTGTGCCTGTCTAACACTGAGGGAGGCAATCAGGACTTGGGTGTGACGGGTGTTACCTTCCTAGTGTGGGGGGGTGTAAGTGGTGTATGTAATGACCTGTGACCCTTGGGGTCCAGGGCGTCACAAGAACACTGTCAAAGGTCTGGAACAATTTCATTAGACCCTCCTAGTGCCCTGGCCCTGTTGCACGGAGTAGTCTGACAAGGAGGGAAAAGTTTTTGAAGATGGTGAAGGAGTACCTAGCCAACCCTACCAGCGTCCTTCGTGATTCCTCTGTGCCATAAAATTATTGGATGTCCAAGCTGGACACGAGGCATGAACTGTCCCTCTATGCCTTGGAGGTGTTTTCCAGCCCTGCTGCTAGCGTTTTGTCACAGCAGGTTTTTAGTGCCACTGGGAGCATAATAACTAGAGATGAGGGAAACTGATGTTCGCTTTTCGAACCGAACACCAAGTTAAAAACACAGGGCTTGGGTTCAGACTACGAATACTTTACTTAACTCGCACGAGAAATGCTGTGGTCAGGTACGCTTGGTGCTCAGCCCTGTGTGAGCTACTTGCAGTGTTTAAATGGCTCGCACTGGGGTTAACAACAACATGGTCACATTTAGTGTACAACCCCCTAAAAAATTTAAAATGTCCACCCACCCTCCCCCATAAGTGATCTGCCTATGGCTCACTGTTTATTGGGGGAGTCTCAAACTTCCAATCACTGTTTGTGAACCTCCTCTGGCAAGGTTCGGACACGTGGAGGTTCAGCTTATTTAGTGCTGGCGAACCGAACCTCCAAAGGTTCGCTCATCTTTAATAGTAACCGATATGCGGATACACCTGACAACTGACAATGTTGACAGGCTGAGTCTTATCAAAATGAGCAAACCCTGGATTGGACCTGACTTATCAACCCCCCGCATGGCAGCAGTGGAACCCAAAGGCTTCCTTTTTTTTCTGGTGCACCCCTCCCCACCCAAAAATGGTATATAGTTAATAGTTTCTTCTTATTCTTGTACTCTTCCTCCTCCACTATATCAACAGGGTCATCAGGCGGCCCTTGCTCAAAATCTTTTGAGGTTCATCACATGACCCTCACTACAAATATTTAGAGGGTAATCAGACGGCCCTCATTTCAAATCTTTTGAGGTTCATCAGGTGGACCTCACTCAAAATATTTAGAGGGTCGTCAGGTGGCCCTCGCTACAAATCTTTGGAAGGTCATGAGGCGGCCCTTGCCCCACATCTTTAGAGGGGCATCAAGCCCTTGCTCAAAACCTTTTGAGTGTCATAAGCCAGCCATCGATCAAAATCTTTTGAGAGTCATTAGGCTGCCATCACTCAAAACCTTTTGAGGGTCATCAGCTGGCCATCGATCAATATATTTTGAGTCATTAGGCTGCCATCGCTCAAAATCATTTGAGGGTCATCAGGTGGCCCTCACTTAAAATTTTTGGGTAGTCATCAGACAGCCTTGGCCCCAAATCTTTAGAGAGTCGTCATGTCATCATGAGAGCCTCGTTGTTAATATTTCCAGGATGTTTATGATTCCCTCCTTCATTAGGTTTTTAGGATGTGTTTGAGGCCTACCTCTATAATTCTCTTACATATATAGATGTATACACCCAAAGGTAAATGTCTTTCAGCCATTGAAATAAATGCATAGGCTTTACCAGTGTTGGAGTCCCACTAATCAAAAACAGGAAAAAATGTTTTCTGAGGCCCTCTTCAATGTGTCTTCCAGGGTGTATTCCAGTTCTTCCTTTCAATTTTTGGCAGCTCTTACATTGTTCACATAAGCTTTGTGAGTTTCAGAGTCCCTTCTTCATAAATTAAACAGTATGTGTTTCACCATGTCACACACACCACATGCCCAGAAAAGGTAGTAAAATGTTAAAATTAAATTTACCGGTGGGTATAGTTTTTTTTCCCCTCTACTATGTCATCTACTGTAGTCATAGGTGACAGGGAAATACGGTGACAGATTGCCCGGCTATTAAGAGGTGGAGGAGGTGTTTCTATTTCTTTTTAATTATGCCTTTTTCATTATACAGTAAATAATATTTCCTAACAATTTTTCATGTAAAATCCATTTTATCTTCGGTTTTGTTTGTTTTATAGTCAGTCCGTAAAAGTGGTGTAATAGTCTGCCAACATTGTTCCCAGTAGCGACCTGGGAATCAGAGATGCATCTAGGCGACTTCCGTATCCTATTCCCATTCCATTTGGGTGCTGATTCCATCCATTTCAGCTATTTTAATGCCCCTTGTACCCTCCTGGTAGGGTTTTCCGGAAAAATGGTGAAGTTTCCTAATAACTTCCATTATACTCAGTATTCGAGTATCAAACACTCAAGTGTTTTAGTGCTCACTCATCTATTGATATCACAAAGTACTCACGTGGAGTACAGATAATGGCAGTGATGGCTCAGCCCATGTGTCACTAACTCTGGGTAGAATCTGTTGCAGGAGATTGTTCTAATACCCAACACTCGGAAGAAGAGACAGGTTTTGCGTTAACCCATCACTGCCATCATCTGTACTCTAAATGAGTACAATCTGATATCAGTGCAACAGTAGGCAGAAAAATAGACTAACAGACTTACATCCAATTTATTTTTATTTTTTTTTACATGTGTGGCGCCCCTCAGGCTTCCGTCGCCACAGAGATATTGCACCTCAGCCAGAGGTGTGATGTCCCATCCTGGGTAAGAATGAGGTCATATGCCGGTCCACAGACTAAACTTGCACACACCAATTGATAGGCATACACTGGGTCAGGGATAGTAGCAGCAACCCCTATAGATGTATTCATGGGGCCGTAAGTCCCATTTCTGGTCCCAACAGTGTGGGTGGGGCCTAGTCAGTGGGTGTGTGGGAGGAGTCAGAAAGTGTGAGTAGACAGGGAACCAGGAAGTTCAAGTTCAATCAGTTTGTCAGTAGGAGCAGAGGAGTGAAGTCTAGAGTGTGAGAGGGAGGTAGTTACCTCAGGAGAGAGTGACAGAAAGAAGTTCCTGGTGGAACTAGTTAGGCCCAGGTGACACCTAAAGAAAGAAAGAAAGGATTCCAGGGCCACGGAAGGGCATATTGGCTCGTGGCCTGTTCCACAGGAAGATCGGATGGAGGGATCTGGCTGCACTCGGGGACAGTCCCCAGACAGAGGGAAGAAAGACAATTCCTCAAAGTGTAACACCGAAGGCCGAGGGTGGTTGCAAGCGCCCAGGGCCACAACCCACCACAGATCCCCGGTGAGGGGAGCAAGATACAACTACGGTTAGCCCCCTTTGTACAGGCCCTGTGGTGGAGGCCGAGACCAGTTCAACTAATAGAGTCAAGGCTAAGAAGACAGTCAGGAGAGAGACACAGGAAGGGTGCACCGGTATTGACCTCTGAACTACCCGGGATCGGTGGAGGCACCTGACAGTGGATCCCAGCATACTGTGGGCAACCATGAATAAAGACAAAGCGCCTAATAAAGTGATTTGCACGGTTTCATAACTTTCCATGCGGGACAAAATTATATAACAAAAATGAGTTTAGGTATTCTTCGAAGGAGAACTCCAACCATAAGTAACCCTTGATGTTTTCTAAAACTTTTCCTGCTTTTTTTTTCAGCTTATCTATCCAATGTCTTAGAGCATACTTCTAGGTCTTTCCAATATTTATAACCTGACAACTCCACTCCCATCCAATTAAAAGTTTAACACTGACTTGATACTTTTCCATTTCATTTTGAAGTTCTCTCTCCATTTCATGTTTTTTTTCCCATAAGACTGTAGATTATTTTTATTTTATAACATCCATTTATTTTCTTTTACAAAACAGGCAAAGAGAATCTTTCAAAATGGAAAGAGGTAGAAAAACAAGATGGGACTTTGAATCGTACATCTCCTCTTCTCAGTAATGTGACTATAGTGGAAGACGGCACATCAGTCCCGGAGTTCATCAAGGAAAAAATAAATAGTGGGTTTGGAGAGGTAAATTATAATATTCCAATTTAAGATTTTTTCCTTTTCCAGATGGGACAATGGGACTATCCCAAAAGCACTTCTCCATTCCTGGTATTATAGAGTCAACCCAACTTACAGATCAACCACACTCTATGCTAAGTCCCAAACATGGACCCTAAAAAGAAAGAAAAATTCTTCTGAGTTGCATTAAATACAAGAAGTGGAACAATCTCCTAGTCCAGATATACTTTAAAATGTATGGATGTGTTTTATCCGAAATTCCACAATGCCTTAAACTGTTGAGTTTTAACTAAAATTCCCATTGTCATCCCCTTTGTTGCAAGTTACAGCACCAGGCAATTAATGATGATAAAACTGGACAGTGGTACCACTGTATCCAAAGCAACGGTGAACCTTTTCTACATCCTGTCATGATGTGACTTCAGGATAGCAAGGGACAGGGGGCTGTTATACTGTCCCTCATGCTGGGCGACCCTTGGCTATCCCTAACTTTTGGATTGCCAGTGATGGTGGAAATGCCAGAGTCCCATGCCTTGCTATTCTCCTGAGCAGAACAAAACTGTTCTACCCCCCCCTCCATGGAAGGAAAAAGCAGGAGTGTGATGGCACCACAGAAAAATACACACAGGAAAAGAACAAAACTCAAAAACACTGCAAATGCACAGGAACCCACAATTAGAAACTAAAGCCTGCTTTACACGTAACAATTTCTCGTGCGATCGCATTTGCGATCGCACCCGCCCCCATCGTTTGTGTGGCACGGGCAATTTGTTGCCTGTGTCTCACAAAGTTGTAAACCCCCGTCACACGTACTTAGCTTCCAAACGACCTCGCTGTGGGCGGCGAACATCCACTTCCTGAAGGAGGAGGGACGTTAGGCGTCACAGTGACATCACACAGCGGCCGGCCAATAGAAGCGGAGGGGCGGAGATGAGCGGGACGTAAACATCCTGCCCACATCCTTCCGCATTGCCGGCGGGACGCAGATAAGCTGTGTTCTTCATTCCCGAGGTGTCACACGGTGCGATGTGTGCTGCCTCGGGAACAATGAACAACCTGACGTTCGATTTTTAGAAAATGAGCGACGTGTCAACGATGAACGAGAAGGTGAGTATTTCTGCTCGTTCACTATCGCACGTAGCTGTCACATGCTACAATATCACCAACGATGCCAGATGTGCGTCACTTACGACGTGACCCCGACGACATCTCGTTAGATATATCGTAGCGTGTAAAGCCCGCTTAAGGAGAAAAGCAAGAGAAGTAAGGCAGCAATAAAAGGACAACAAGGATTAATACCACAAGCAATCACAGCAATAAAGTACTACAGTCCTGCTCATCATTATTGGCACCCATGAAGTATAAGTACATAATGTGGAATAGCTCCTGAAAAAAAGGAATCAAGTGAAAGAGCTTTATTGTATAGAGCACTGGTGTTAAATACAAGAGAGCAAATGATAAACAACAATTTTAAACAAAAAACAATGGGAGGGAAAAATAGAAAAACCTAAATCTTGTTGTGACACTGGTATTGGCACCTTTACATTAAATTAGTTTGGAAACACATTTTGATTCGTTTGTAGTAAATCACAAATGAGCATTGTGGCGCTCCTGAGCCTTCAGTCGCCACAGAGTATTGTAGCTCATTTAAGCTGCAGTATTCGCCTTGAGGTAAGGGGGAGGGGGGTTAATCACCGGTGTTCCACATTCACACTTTATATAAAGCTTAGGAACCTTCTCACTGGGGGGCTGTTCTAGGGTAGGCAGGGGGTTGGCCATCACGAAGCATGGGAATGTCCTCGTCACTAGGACAACCACCTGGCGGGCGGGTTCTACTTGGGGTAAAAATAGGAGCACACTCACATAATCACTAGTCAGTCTACCCTGGTCATCAGTTCTTTGACACAACACCTTCACCACTTTCTTCTCTTCTCTGGATGTGGCCTGCAGCTTGGAGCGGAGCGCTCAGCCAGATTCCCCACGGCTAGAAGGGCAACTCTGAAAAAGGACTTTCTTCTTTTTTCAAACACCGGAGACTTCTTCTAACTTACCCGAGGTCGACAGAGCCCATCACAGCAGGTGACCAGTACTATCCGGGTGAGTGGCAGAAAGGTGAGTAAAGACACCTGGAACCGCACCTACTGACTAAGACTCTTATTACCGGCGCCACCAACTTGTGCCTCACCGCCAAAGGCAAATGCCATCATTATTCCCCTCATCATCCTCCCCGGGGCCCGCTCCACCTGTGGGGAGCGATACTATCTCTGTCTGCTATTACCATCCGCCCCAGAGGACAGTGACAGCAGCGGCGGCTAATCCCTGGCCGCATACCATAGGTGGCGTCACGACAATTTTCCTACTACTACCCCCATCATCTTCTGTCCTTATTGGTGTCCACCTCGGGGCACGAAGCCGAGCAGGCCACCGCAAAATCCCAGACTATCACACCAGCCTGGTCACGAGTAACACAGGTACGAGATTCCCCGTGCCTGATGAACCCCCTGCCCCCAGGGTGCTACAGAATCACTTGTGATAAATTGTCGGTGCCCATGTGACATGAATTAGCCAATGAATGATGACTTCGGAAGTTTTAACATGCCAAATGTTAGGCCCTGTTCCTTTTACACAATGGTGAAGACAAAAGAGCTGTCTGAGGACATCAAAACTGCTATTATTAGCAAACAACACAAGACTTCCAAAGGGTATAAGGCCATCTCCAAAGACCTTGGTATTCCAGTTTCAACAGTGTGCAATGTTATTAAGAAGTTTGCCAAGCATGGAACCATCAAGAACCTCCCTGGATGTGTGGGAATGAGGCAAATTGACAATAGATGTCTTTGAAGAATGGTGCGAATGGTGTGAAAAACACTACGTCAAACATCCAAAGACCTGAAGGCCAACCTGGAACAGTCTGAGGTCATGGTTTCAACAAGTACCATACACCACACTCTAAACCTAGAAGAAATTTATGGGCAAAGGCCAAGGAAGAAACCATTGCTGAAGAAAAGACATAAAAAGGAACAACTGATCTTTGCCAAAGAATACCTTGACAAATCACAATCCTTCTGGGAAAATGTTCTGTGAACAGATGAAACAAAAATAGGCCTTTTTGGCCATGCAAAGCAACTGTTAGCTTACAGACGGCATAACGAAGATTATAAGGAAAAGAACACCCTACAAATAGTTAATCATAGTGGAGGATCCATAATGCTGTGGGGTTGTTTTGCTGTGTCTGGTACTGGAGGACTTGCCTGTATCACAGGAATCATGAAATCAGAGAATTATCAAGAGATTTTAGAGTGAAATGTCCTACTCAGTTTAAGAAAACTTGGTTTAAGTCAAAGAGCATGGGTCTTCAAGCAAGAAAATGACCCAAAGCACATATCCAAAAGTACACAGGAATAGTTGAAAAAGAAAACATGGACTGTTTTAAAATAGACAGTAATGCGTCCTGATCCTGACCTCAATCCCATTAAATATCTTTAGGGTAGGCTGAAATATGCCATTGGGGAAAAGAACCGGACAAATATTCAAGAGCTTGAACAAACAACAAAGGAAGTGTGGGAGAACATACCAGCTGAGAGGTGCAAGATGCATATAGGTGGCTACAACAAAGGTTTGGAGGTCAGCGTCAATGCCAAAGGGTATTCAACCAAGTATTAATTAGGGGGGCAACCAAGTATTAATGAGGGGGGCAACCAATTATTAATTAGGGGTGCCTTTATTGCTGCACATGCAGTTTATTTGGTTTCTTCTTTGAAATTGCCACATGTAAGTTGACAAACAATGTTTTATTTTTGTATTACTTTGGACCACTAATTAAAAAGTCCTGAGTATATGCCGTTGGTACATTTCCATTTATTTCTGAAGATATTGTGCAATCTATGAAAAAAATTAAGGGTACCAATAATGGTGAGCAGCACTGTACAATGACCCCTAAGTCTGGATCACAACACATCACCAGACCAGTATAGAGAAGCTATAGCTGGCATTAATGGAATAGTTCAGCCAGCATATATAGGAGGGGAGTGAATGTGACTGTCTCCCCTACAGCATGTGATTGGGGGAGACTAACAAGTAGACGAGCAAGGATTAACTCTTGCTAGCCTGCCTATAAGCTACAGGTCTGTGAGTTGTCGCCCGAGTCTGTCTGCGCTAATTACAGACATCAAAGAAGTTACCAGGCAAAGTGCCAGAATCTGTAGTACCCACAGAATCTGTTTGTAAAAACCTCCTTGTGACACATCCTTTGTGCAGGAGCTGCGCATGCACAGATACAGACAGCAGAACCTAGTGTATGTGAACATGCCCTGAATACTCTCAGCACTTGCGTGAAATAGGATGGAGTCAGGCCATTGTGGAAGTTGGGTAAGGAGGTCGCCAATTCCTTTAATTCGCACAAATCAATTTCTTTCTATTCATCAGTGATAATTTATTTGGTATTTCTTCTATTCAGGGTGACCAGGATGCTTTCTATGTCGGTGACCTGGGTGATGTGGTGGATAAACATTGCCGATACCACAAGGAATTGCCCAGGGTGAAGCCTTTCTATGCAGTAAAGTGCAACAACAGTAAAGAGGTTATCCAGACACTCGCCATCCTGGGTGCTGGATTTGATTGTGCCAGCAAGGTAATCTGCTTCTTGGTCCACCTTTACTACTCTATGTATTCAGCACACCAAGATTGGTTCAGGTTTGCATATATATATAAAACTAGCTGTACTACCCAGCTTCGCCCGGGTTAATAACTGCTGTTAACAAAATAGAATGTATTAACAAAAATGTATTCTGCACACAAAAACCACAAAACAAATAGATATAAATGTAATTATAATATCTGTCTCCCCCTCTGTATATATCTCTGTCTCTCTCTCTATCTCTTTGTCTGTTTGTCTCTTTCCCTGTCTGTCTCTGACTGTCTCTGTCTCTTTCTCCGTCTGTCTCAATCTCTTTCCCTGTTTGTCTATCTATCTCTTTCCCTGTCTGTCTATCTATTTCTGTCACTTTCCCTGTCTGTCTCTTTCCCTCTCTTTCCCTGTCTGTCTCTTTCCATGTTTGTCTCTTTCCCTCTGTCTCTTTCCCTGTGTCTGTCTCTTTGTCTGTCTCTTTACCTGTCTGTCTCTTTCCCTGTGTCTGTCTCTTTCCCTGTGTCTGTCTCTTTCCCTGTGTCTGTCTCTGTCTCTTTGTCTGTCTGTCTCTTTACCTATCCGTGTCTGTCTCTTAACCTGTCTCTATCTTTCCCTCTCTTTCCTTGTTTGTCTCTTTCCCTGTCTGTCTATCTCTTTGTCTGTGTCTTTGTGTCTGACTCTTACCCTGTCTATGTCTGTTTCTTACCCTGTCTGTGTCTGCCTCTTTCCCTGTCTGTGTCTGTCTCTTTCCCTGGCTGCATTGTGACACGCCAACATTCCATTTAAGGGCGTGGCTGCGCATTCTTCTGAAGTTCTGGCTGCACTGTGGCTCCCACTTTAATGGAGGCAGGTTTTTTGGTGAATAACTGTAAAGCGCGGGGTTAAAATTTCCCCTTATGACATAGCCTATGACGCTCTCAGGGTCCAGAAGTGTGCGTGTGCAAAATTTTGTGGCTGTAGCTGCGACGATGCAGATGCCAATCCCAGACACACACACACACACACACACACACACACACATTTTCATATATTAGATGTATTCAGGCACCTACAGAATTTACACACCATATTCCAAGAACCATAATTTTTATTTCTTTTTGATTAATGGAGTTGTATCAGGCTTGTTTTTTTCCCAGAGTGAACTGTGGTTTATATTAGTATCATTTCGGGGTCCTTACAACTTTCTGATCTTTTTATATCATTGTTGTAGGAGGTGACTTGTCGTCAAGCAAAATCAACATTCATCATATGGGATGAATATTTCTATATTAGTTGAAAAAATTAAGAACAGGCCAGGTTAAAAGTGTCCTGTTTTTACTTTTATTTTTTTCCCACTGCTCCCCTGTGTATTTTTTTTTTTTTTTTTTTTAATTCTGCCATATAGTACCATAAATATGGGTCTTTTTATTCAATACTAATTATATGGTCGTGGTGCTCTCAATGCAAATCATCCTAAAGACACGCCCCAGAGGATCCTGTGAGCCACACCCCTGTGGATAGATCATATAAATTAATACTATAGAAAAAGGCCCATTGCTCTGAAACTGCATGGCGGGTTAAAAAAAATAAAATACTCATGGGAGCAGTGCAAATAAAATAAAAGCAAAAATTCCTGGACACTTTTGTCCTTGTGACAGGTTATCTTTAAGGGATTTAAACCTACTGGGCATCATGAATGTTTGGGGAACAGGAGGAGTTTGTGGCCAATAACCAACAGTTCTGTAGGAACGTTAGACTATATTTTGGCTTCCTCTTAAAATTTTGGCCCCGATTCATAAATTGCTTTTTTGTTGGTCACATTTCTTTTTTGTCTCATGGCATTCATTGCAGTTCGTTTGTATCCAATTCTTCAAATTGGTGCACCCAGTTCATGAATTTTGGGTCAAGAAAAGAGCCAGGCAGATTTGGCAGGTCCCTGTTCACTTTTACAAAAAATCTGGATGCGGTCCGGAATCCAGCCCCCACATAAGTCTATGGGGATCAGAATCTGGAGAGTAAAAATGGTGGTAGAAAGGATAGGGGAATGGGAGCAAGCGCACTATATTTGCCAAGGCTTTGGCATGGCTGTACGCTGCTCCCAGGCCTCACATTCACTTCTAGTGCCGCACATTATGTTCATCACATATGCACTGCTTTTCCCGCCCACCAGCGCCTGTGATTGGTTACAGCCAGATGCTCCCCCACCCTGAGTGGTAGCGTGTCAGTTGACTGCATCCAATCACAGGCACCAGGACGGCTGGTGGACGGGGAAAGCAGTGTAACTGAAAGAGCCCATACACTCTAGCATCTATCATGAGAATAGAATGTACGGGCTCATTCCAGGTTAGTGGGTATGACTAGCTTGGTTGGTGGGTGTCATGATGTTTCCTCTCGTCCACCACAATCATGCAAGGGGGGCTTCGCCTCACCCCTTTCCCGTATTCTGATACCCAGCACAGATAAAGCCCATAGCTACAGGCTGCCGACCCAGCCATGCGCTTATGTGGTGCCCCTGACCTGGTCAGGAACCACTGAGTACTGCACTCAGGCTGAGTGAGTACAATACAGGTAATCCCAAAAGCTGACTAGGGTGTGGACACACAAACACGAAGTAACCAGGAACACACACACAGCTAGAGGGGACCCCTGAGAAGACTCAGGGAGGGTGCGTGACCCTCGCATCTCAGCTAGTGGTGGGTGGTGTAACTGGAGACAGGAGTTGTGCAGAGGCAGTCAAAGGAGGAGGAAGTGGAGCAGCTGTGTCTGAGGGAAGAGCGGAGGAGCAGGACCCTGTCAGACCCTGCACCTATAGTGGCTGCTGGCAGGGGAAACGGCTACCTTGCAGTGCCGCCTGAAAACCACCTAGGGCCGAAGTGCTGAGAGGTGGCTGAGTAAGGGGACTGCCGGTAGACCAGGCCCGCACGGGAAAACAGGTTCCCAGAGCAGGAACCCATCTACTAGGCCTGCTAAACCTGCTGGTGAGAGCAGGCCTAGCACTGCATGCCCTTCATCAAACCACCCAGAGTCCACAGCCACGCAGCAACGAGGGGGCCCATAAGTGACAGAAGGCAGCAGCCGTAATTACTTGGTCCATGCTGCAAGCAAACGGGCCAGAAAGGTGAGAACGGCAGAAGCGACTTCCCTGGGTGATCCCAGCAAGACTCTAAGTCGGGGTCACCTCAAAACAAGAAGGACTAGGAAGGCGAGTCAGCAGTCACCCCTACATCAGCCAAAGTGATATCTGGTTCCTCTCTTGGTTCATCCCAGCATCGCTTGGGTTGGCTCACTTTTACCAACAAGCGTGAGTAAAAACCCTGAAAGACATTGCAGCCTGTGTGTGAGTTCTTCTGCGACCTGTGGTACCATGCACCTATACCTGGGCCCTGGGGCCAGCCCCACTCTCGGGGGGCCATATCATCTAACTGCACCTACCATCAGCCCCAGGTGCTCCCCCAACCTGCAGTGGTGGTCCCCATTGACCGCAATACCGAGAGTGGCGTCACGATTCCCATAGAAGTTAACCTGACTGACCTGTCGCCAGAAGAATCCCAGCACGTGGAGTCCCTGAAGACCGTGAGATGACCTGAAGGTAACGGGACGCAGGACAACACACTTATCTATACTGTGTATCAAAATTAATAATTTAAAAAAACAGCGTGTAGTTCCTCCAATTTTGATACCCAGCCAAGATAAAAGCTCAACAGCTGGGAGCTGGTATTCTCAGGCTGGGGAGGTGCAGCCTAAAAATATCAGTCTTCAGGTGTCTGGAATTGTCCCATCCATTAGATGCGATAAGTCCCGTGCTTTACCCAGGTCTTGGCGATTGCCCTGGAGCGGTAACAATCGGGGTAATAAGAAGTTAATAGCAGCCCATAGCTACCACTAAAACCTAGATTAGTGATGGCAGGCGTCTATGACACCGACATCACTAATCTGTAAGTGAAAGTAAACAAACACAAACACTGGAAAAATTCTTTATGTATTATAAAATACACGAACCCGCCCTCTTTCACCACTTTTTTAACTCCCAAAACATCCCTTCAAGTCCAAAGTAATCTACATGAGATCCCACAACGATTCAGCTCCATCCTGCTACAGCCAAGTCACAGCAAGCGGCCATAGAACATGACTGCCAGCTGTGAGTGCAACCAGACAATGACTGAGCCGCAATAAGCAATGATGTCACTCTGGTTATTTGCTGTGGGAATCTCCAGCTGTAACTGCAAATAACCTGAGTGACCTGACCTCAGGTGACCTCACCTCAGGTGAGGTCACTGAGTTCACAGACCTGCATCTCCTGGCAGAAAACCACAGTTTTTTTGCCAAGAGATGCAGATTTGGTGATGAAATTTTTACACCATGTTCCTGCACCAAATATACACCTCCTGGCAAAAAACACGTGGCTTTTTGACTCATTCTTTTGCTGTGGTTTTTTGCGCGCTTTTTGCAGTGGCTTTTTCCGCGTTTTTTTGTCAGGAGGTGCACATTTAATGCTGAAGTCATCTGCACCAGCCTTCAGCACCAAATTTTCACCTCCTGGCAGAAGAAAACCCCTTTTTTGCATTTTTGGGCCAAGGGATGCAAATTTGTTGATGAAATTTGAAACCATATTCCTGCACCGAATCTACACCTCCTGGCAAAAACCATGTTTTTTACGATTTTGTTTTTTTGCTGCTGCTTTTTTTTCCAATTTAAACAAATAATTTAAAAAAAACGACGTGCGTTCCCCCAAAATTCTGATACCCAACCATGATAAAGCCCAACAGCTGGGGCTGTATTCTCAGGCTGTGTAGGGCCATGGTTATTGTCCAGCCTAAAAATAGCAACCTGTAGCTGCCCAAATTGTCACATCCATTAAAAGCGACAAGCCCGACACTTTACCTGGCTCTTCCCGATTGGCATCGCATCAGGGAAATGAGGGGTTAATAACATCCCACAGCTGCTACTAAATCCTAGATTAGTGATGGCACAGATGTCTTTGACACCTGCATCATTAATCTGTTAAGTGAAAGTAAATAAACACAGACACCAAAAACATCCTTTATTTGGAAAAAAAATACAAAAAAGCCCCCTCTTTCACCACTTTAATTATCTCAGCATACCCCTGCAGGTCCGATGTAATCCACATGAGGTCCCACAGCGATTCCAGCTCTGCTACATCTCATTCACAGCGAGCAGCTATAGAGCATAACTGCCCGCTGTGAGTGCAGAGAATGAATGAGCTGCGTTGAGCGATGACTCGTTGCAGGGCAGGCGCTGTCACACAGGCTGGGGGCACGTGTGAAACCAATAGCAGATGCCAGGCGGGCCGGTGGGTGGGGAAAAGCAGGGAAAGCAGTGCATATGTATGATCAATGATGAGCGGAAGCTGCAGGAGCAGTGTACAGCCGCGCGGGAGCAGTTTACAGCTGCGCCGGAACCTTGATAAGGATGAAGTGTTGCTTCATTCTTATTTTCATTATTTTTCCTGTATATTTTTTTAATTTGTTGAGTTCCAGATCTGGATCAAACAGCCGGAATCCCAGGCTCGGGCCCGGCACCCAGGCAACTTTGAAACCGCACGGATCTGGCTTATTACAGTCTGGGTCCGCCCATCTGTAGGGGAGTCCCAGGCTCTGCCACCCCTGCAGAAGTGTCCTAGTGCACTTCCTCCTGTATTTGTATTAATAAAGTTAATTATTGTGTGTGGTGTGGCAGTGTGACCCTAGAGACCGCTCCCCTGGACTTCTGGTTAGGAAGGGGTAAGGATCAAGGAGGGCTATAGGTTATAAAAGGAACAGGAAAGAGGAAGAGTGCAGGAGAGTCCCACAATAGGAGCAAAGAGCAATATCCCCCAACAGAGTAAATCATGCTGACCCTCAGGGTCCCTCTCGTTACGATCTGAGGTACAAGTGTGGTCCCCGCTGGGGAAGAATCTGTATGACGGGATCGGCGGCTATTCCCTGGGGAAGCTAACCCACAAATCGCCTCACTGAAAGTGATGGTTAGTGTGTCCTTATGATAAGGTGGGAGCCAACGTGGAAGCAGACAGTGAGCTTGCCACGGGTGGTGTGTACAGCGCAGGGGATGAGGGACCTAGTGATGCCTATGGAGTCATAGGAGTGGGGGAGCAGCCAGACAGACAAGAATATGAAGTAATGAAGTCCAAAAGGAACCCCTCTGGGGTCAGAAGCGGCGCCCTTAAGGTGTGGAAACAGAGCGTTTGGGTGTACTGAAGCTGTACAGTAAAAGTTGGAAGTTAGCAAAGAAAACACCTGTCTGTTTATTGGTGTCAGCGTGAGAATGTCATGGATGGACTGTTTCACAAAGGAGTGGCGACCGGGGTGCAAAGGCTTAAAGATCGGCTGTGCTGCGACCTAGCAGCCCTGCTAAGGAGAAGACAGTAAAGCATATTAGCCACCCTTACACATCTCTAGTCAAGAAAAAAAAAATCATATTTGTCTTTGTCTTTAACCTTTTTTTGCCACTTTCATCCTTTTAACCTCTGCTCCCAGTAGACGGTGCTGGTTTTTGGCTGCAGATGGAAGGAGATGGTGGAGCCCTCTTTGCAAGTTGCTGTGTAGGCTGCAGTCTTGGTGCTGACTGCAGCAGTCTATTGTTCTGTTTTCCCCTATCTGTCTTTCCTTCTCTTAGTGTGGTAGAGTGGCTAGCGTCCCTTGCATGCCAGCTCACTAGCCAGGGCTATTACAGGGCCTGCCAGGGTCTCAGGTATCCTATTCGGCGACAGGTGCAGAGCCTGTATAGGGACTGGGTAGGAGTCTAGGGTACAGCTGCAGGTGAATGAAGGAGGTGTCCATCTTCCCCCCTCACTAGCGCTAGGGCCCACCGTTGTAAAAGTGTCCTAGTGTACACATTGTGTTGTAGTGTCGCGTCATGCGTCATTTTTCCATGTCACTCACATGACACATTGTCAGCATGAAATCTCCTTGAGTAAATTGGTATGTGCTACCGACAATATGCATGATGTATGGCGACCTGAATTGCATGTAGACGTCACTTTAAACTGAAATTGACTTGTTAGACACCTTTACATGATCGCTGACTCTAACTCTTTTGTCTGCAGGCAGAGATAGACCAAGTGTTGAGTTTAGGAGTGCCGGCAGATGATATAGTTTATGCTAACACTTGTAAGCAACCATGTTACATTCGACACGCGGCCAAGCATGGGGTACTGAAAATGACCTTTGATTGTGAAAGTGAACTGATCAAAGTGGCGGAGAACCACCCAGAGGCCGAGTAAGTGGATAACAACCTAAATGCAATATTGAATCCTTCCTTTCCCTATGATACATTTGCAATCACAACAGAGGAACCCGCTCTAGGTCCTCCCTATGGGCGTAGTAGTAATCCATATTTCATCCATATTTTTACCTGCACTTTTCTATTTTTCCATGCTACTTTCATCCATCCATTGAAATCTATGAAGAAGGATTAACATACAATACTCACAAAAAGTTTGGGATATTTGGCTTTCAAATTTATGTAAAATGTAAAAGGTTTACACTACAGTTATATTTTACCATGAAAGTAGGACATTAAGTAGAGGCATGCAATGGTGATTTCCGCATCTCAAACAATTTACTGAAAGAAAAACCACCACCAGTGGTGGGTACACCCCACTAAAAAATGTTAAAGTCTCAACATTGTCATGTAACCTTGAGCATACCAGTGACAACAACAGCTCCTGCTGGTCACCAGTGGAGTTATTGTTTGCAGAGGCATGGCATTCCACTCTTCTTGAAGGGCGACCCTCAGGTCATTGAGGTTGTAGGGTACTAAGCTATGAGCTTCTACACAGTGACTCAATTGATTCCATAGGTTTTTTATGGGATTCAGGTCTGGAGAAGGTGCAGCCGCTCCATCTGAGGTCCCCCAGTCTCCAGCAGCCGTTCCCTAATGATGTGATCTCAATGAACTGGAGTATTGTCATGCATGAAGATGAAATTAGGCATATGTTGTTCATGCAGTGGTAAAATGACTGGATTTCTGATGGTAGGGTCTTGTTGCAAAGTGTGTGGCTGTTCTGTACTGACTAGACACACCGGCCCACACTGTAACACCACCAAAGGCTCCTCTGATGACAACAGTGGCTGATGCATAGTGCTGCTGTACTTGACTTCTCCAACATCATTGGTGGTCATCACTTCTACTCGGCGTGAATTGACTTTCATCAGTGACCAGCAGAAGCCCATTGGTCCGTCGCCCAGAGTAGATGACGCCTGTGCTGGTGGTGTAGTCAGGTACCTTGCGGGTCGTCTCAGCTAGCATGCAAACCACGCTAATGTAAATGGTTTTGAATGGTCTGGCATGACACTTGGTTGCCTCTCACCTCCCTTAAATGTAACTGGAGTTGTGTGGCTTTCATCATCTGGGTCCGCAGGGCTTTGTTCACAATGAAGCGGTCATCAGTGTGGGATGTGGCCAAAGGACGTCCACTTCTCTGCCTTTCTGTGACTCTTCCAGTCACTCTGTATCTCTGTTGCAACCTGCAGGTGACACTCTGTGATGTGGCCTCTTCTGCCTGAGAACATCCTGCTTGAAGCCCCGCAATGGCGTGGTACAGATAATAAATTGTTACGTGTCATCTTGATCTCATGTGAACAGCATCATGTGGAGGACTATAGAATACCAATTCTATCTGAACCCTGAAATGTTTTCAGCGATTCATGGATCAAACACCTGTTGTGAATTTTGCCATTAAGCTCCTTGTTAGAGAACAGCAATTTGTGCAAAAAGTCCTGAAACATTGAACAGGTGGACATAAGCATCCAAAAGTTTAAAGAAGGTCACATTAAGGTCACCTGAAATGGTCAGAGGACATTTTAGGATCATCCTGAGGATTCACCTGAATGCCAAATATCCCTAACTTTTTTATAAATGCCTCATTATTCATCAGTTTTAGATCAGTATTTGCTGTTATTTACTACTAAATGTTTTGTGCACCACTTTAGGGTAAAATTTAATTTCTTTTTCATGTTTATTCCCCATGATACCTCTAATGTAGGATGATCATCCGAATTGTCGTCAATGACGCTGAAGCGCACACTTCCCTCAGCAAGAAATTTGGTGCCCAGTTACATAAGTGCGAAGATCTGTTAAAACTGGCAAAGTTTCTAAACTTAGCCGTAATTGGAGTCAGGTAAATGAAAATTTCCACATAGCTACTTAAAATTTCCAATACCTAAGGGGTACTTTGCACACTACGACATCGCAGGTGCGATGTCGGTGGGGTCATGTCGAAAGTGACGCACTTCCAGCATCGCTCTCGACATCGTAGTGTGTAAAGCCTAGATGATACGATTAACGAGCGCAAAAGCGTCGTAATTGTATCATCGGTGTAGCGTCGGCGAAAACCATAATTACCTTGCTGCGACGGTCCAATGTTGTTCCTCATTCCTCCGGCAGCACACATCGCTGTGTGTGAATGTGTCGCCCTGGGCAAGCCAGGGGACACAGGTCACACACCACCACACCCTACATCCCAGTTAGGAACACCACAGCTAACCAAAAATCCTTGTTGCCTTCCTCCAGAGGCTGATGATTCACACCAGGGGGTGGGCCAGGCGGTTGGCTCCGCCCACCGAGGAGGACACAGCTCTGGAGGCGGGAGAAACCAGGCAGTCAGCTCAGGGACGAGCTTGAGTAAACAGCAGAAAGCTCAGGGAGGAGCAGGAGTGAGGAGCTAAGTGAAGGAGTAAACAAGTAGTGAAAGTAGAAAAGTGGTAAAGGAGAAAAGCAAGTGAGGTGACAGGAAAGAAAGAAAGCCTGAAGGGTCCAGCTGTGTGTAGGACCAGGTCAGCAAGGTCAGCAACGGCGGTGACTGTCTGGAGGGGGACCGTTTGGAAGTTCCTGGAAGGACCCCGTAGGCTGTGTGCCCGGCGGTCTGGAGCAGTGTTCCGAAGGACAGTCAGCACCAGGGCAGGGGCCTCTCGGACCCCGGCAAGGCTCGGAGTCGCCATAATTTGCCGAATCCGTCAGTGAAGGGGACGTAGATCCCCCAACAACCAAGTCCCGATTGAAGGCAACAGCCCAGCCAGTGTAGAAGAGACACCGCCACCGCCAAGGCACCCGTTTCTGAGGGCCAGCGCCTGCGGGCAAAGAGTAGAGCTCCCCCGGTCCAGCTTGAAGCCGGGGAGCGGGTTACCGGTGGGGACCCATCGCAACCAACAAGTACACCAAGGTGCAAGGAAAAGGGACATCACCGTCACCTACTGGGAGAGCAAGTGCAGCCGTCCGTGGGACCGTCTATCCAGCCGTTTGGTTTACCGTAAAAACTGTGTCAACGTCTCAGGCTGAGTGAGTACCACCGTGCCGCAAGGCACAGCGCTGCCCCCGCGTCCCTGCGCCCACCAGGCCCTGCATCTCCCATCTCATCACCGGGCCCCGGGATCACCAACCCCTACCCACGGAGGGGCAACACAACACCTGGCTGCTCCACATCACCATCCCCGGGATCCCCGTATTGAGCAGCGGTGGTGAAATCACCACAACCGTGGGTGGCGTCACGGACAATAATCATCCCCACACCCAACAAACCCCCTTTCACTCACGGGCGAGGAGTGCCGCTCGAGAAACCCCCGGGATCCGGCCCACCGCTCGAGCCACCACTTAGCAGCAGCCGCCGGACCCGAGCAGAAGGGGTGAGCGTAGTGTGCTGACACCCTCCTCCCCGCCCGCGACAACTTGGCGTCACGAACAGGATCTTACCGCTCTGCCGTCTGGTAGAGGTGCGCCTTGTTACCGCCGGAGGTATCCGGCAGAAAAATTTCAAAAGCCGCCATCTTTGGCGCGAAAAGTTCCCGCTCGAGCGTCTTCTCGAGTAGTGAAGGCGCGAAGGCCAAAACCCCGCCCCGAGAGAGGAGGGGCCGAAAAGAGCTAAGGGGGACAAAATGGCGGCTGGTCGCATGTAGCCGCGGCTATAGCAGCGGGGACGCCAGGACCCTGCGGCCATTGACTGGTTCCTGGAAGGGGCCGCTGCTAAAGATGCTGAGTCCGACCAACAACACCGTGGTCCCCGCGCCTGGCCCCGCAGCGTGGGTGGAAGTCCGGACCATCCAGCTAAGCAGCCGTCTGCAGGTCCGCATGCAGCTCCTCATGGAGGAGTGGGAGGCCGACATGGCGGAAGTGGTGGCGGCCATACGGAGACGCGAGACGGAGGGAGTCTTGGAAGGGAGGGTAAGTGACCCACGCCCCTGTGCCCCTAGTGGGCCGGTCATCGCGGCTGAGGGACCCGGTCCATACCCGCTCGCCCTGCTACCTCCCCCGCTACCCGTGTTGGCTGCTGCTGCCCCGCCACTAGGCCCGCTACCACCACCACCGGTAGCGGTACCCTGCAAATCCGCCCCGGCGGACAGACCTGCAGCAGAAGATCGTGACCACCCTGATCCGCTTCAATGGAAGAAGCCGGAGGCTGAGGCCGTCAGCAAAGATGCACCGGAGGCACGGCGGGGATGCAGCTGCCAGGAGGCCGAGCAGGCCATGTCACAGCGGGGTCCCTCATTACTGAAGGTGCCGGTCGTAGCCGACACGGAGGGACTCTGGCTGGGCCCGTCCCTCGCACACGCTGAACCGGAGCAAACAGAAAGTGCTCCCGGCTGGGAGCGACGGCAACAGCAGCTGCGCAGGGAGATCGATGCCCGAGAGGGGTGTAGAGCGGATGTGCATGCCCGCATGAATATGGAAGAGGATCGCCTGCAGCGAGCTACCATTGGGGTCCAGAGCGGTGCACCATGTGAAGGTGGCACTAGAGCCCCACGATTGAGGATGGACTGCTAAGCCGGTGGTCCTCCGCCTAAAAGTTGTCCCCGTTGGGACCAGAAGTCTGTGTGAATTGTTGTTTGAAAAGTTGAAAAATGATAAGAAAATGATACCGAAGTTTCACCTGATTTACCGTGATTTGCAACCGGCTGGAGCCGGCACCGTTGTCCCCGTGGGGACCGTTTAAAAGTTGTTTTGCATGGGAACTATCCATGGACAAGCCCGTGAACTTGCAGGGCAACCACAAACGTTAGTGGCATGTAAATATGTTGTTTACCGTTACCGTTTTCCGCAATGCCGCCTCCGGAGAGGCAGGTTGGAGGGAGGGCCCTGAGCAGAGCAGGCTAGGGCCCAGCCACCAAAGGAACTGGTGGCTACCCTCTGGAGGGAAGGACAGATCCCGCTCGGGTACCGTGTGCTGGACTGTGGGTCAAGGGGTGCTGCCTGGGCTTTAGGGGCAGCATCAGGGCCAGGTTGCTTGGGTGGGAGAGAGCGGAAACCGTAACCGTAAACCGTTATGCAACGTTTAAGAAATGTGCCTCCCGTCTTGGGAAGAGTTATTATTAAAAATGTAAATATGTTATATTATTACTATGTTATCTTTTTCAAAAAAATAAAACCGGTGTTGGACGGCAGCCCGCGGACGGTCTGCATTTTGCTAAGGGGGAATGTGTCGCCCTGGGCAAGCCAGGGGACACAGGTCACACACCACCACACCCTACATCCCAGTTAGGAACACCACAGCTAACCAAAAATCCTTGTTGCCTTCCTCCAGAGGCTGATGATTCACACCAGGGGGTGGGCCAGGCGGTTGGCTCCGCCCACCGAGGAGGACACAGCTCTGGAGGCGGGAGAAACCAGGCAGTCAGCTCAGGGACGAGCTTGAGTAAACAGCAGAAAGCTCAGGGAGGAGCAGGAGTGAGGAGCTAAGTGAAGGAGTAAACAAGTAGTGAAAGTAGAAAAGTGGTAAAGGAGAAAAGCAAGTGAGGTGACAGGAAAGAAAGAAAGCCTGAAGGGTCCAGCTGTGTGTAGGACCAGGTCAGCAAGGTCAGCAACGGCGGTGACTGTCTGGAGGGGGACCGTTTGGAAGTTCCTGGAAGGACCCCGTAGGCTGTGTGCCCGGCGGTCTGGAGCAGTGTTCCGAAGGACAGTCAGCACCAGGGCAGGGGCCTCTCGGACCCCGGCAAGGCTCGGAGTCGCCATAATTTGCCGAATCCGTCAGTGAAGGGGACGTAGATCCCCCAACAACCAAGTCCCGATTGAAGGCAACAGCCCAGCCAGTGTAGAAGAGACACCGCCACCGCCAAGGCACCTGTTTCTTAGGGCCAGCGCCTGCGGGCAAAGAGTAGAGCTCCCCCGGTCCAGCTTGAAGCCGGGGAGCGGGTTACCGGTGGGGACCCATCGCAACCAACAAGTACACCAAGGTGCAAGGAAAAGGGACATCACCGTCACCTACTGGGAGAGCAAGTGCAGCTGTCCGTGGGACCGTCTATCCAGCCGTTTGGTTTACCGTAAAAACTGTGTCAACGTCTCAGGCTGAGTGAGTACCACCGTGCCGCAAGGCACAGCGCTGCCCCCGCGTCCCTGCGCCCACCAGGCCCTGCATCTCCCATCTCATCACCGGGCCCCGGGATCACCAACCCCTACCCACGGAGGGGCAACACAACACCTGGCTGCTCCACATCACCATCCCCGGGATCCCCGTAGTGAGCAGCGGTGGTGAAATCACCACAACCGTGGGTGGCGTCACGGACAATAATCATCCCCACACCCAACAAACCCCCTTTCACTCACGGGCGAGGAGTGCCGCTCGAGAAACCCCCGGGATCCGGCCCACCGCTCGAGCCACCACTGAGCAGCAGCCGCCGGACCCGAGCAGAAGGGGTGAGCGTAGTGTGCTGACACCCTCCTCCCCGCCCGCGACATGAAGTCGCAGGAGCGAGGAACATCTCCTACCTCCTTCACCGCGGCTCCTGTCGGCTATGCGGAAGGAAAGAGGTGGGTGGGATGTTTACGTCACGCTCATCTCCGCCCCTCCGCTTCTATTGGCCACCTGCCGTGTGACGTTCCTATAACGCAGCACGGCCCGCCCCCTTAATAAGGAGGCGGGTCGCCGGCCAGAGCGACGTCGCAGGGCAAGGTGAGTGCATGGGAAGCTGGCGTGGCGATAATTTTCGCTACGCCAGCTATCACCACATATCGCAGCTACGACAGGAGCGGGGACTATCGCACTCGGCATCGCAGCATTGGCTTGCGATGTCGTAGTGTGCAAAGTACCCCTAAGACTTTTTATACTTAGAGCAGAACTCATCTGCTAAGAACCAACCATGCTGATATTCTCTGAAGACACCTGCCCATCAAGTGATTATCAGGTCCTATTAAAGCTTTGGCAATTACAGTGTTTTTATTCATTACATAGATCAGAACTTAGCAAAATATAAGGCTGAACGGAGCCCACAGCGGAGCCATGGGCAAAGTGACTCATGACTGACTTTGAAGGGCAACGAGGGGTTAACACTGGTTGCAGGGAAAGAAAGCGCGGGCTGTGGGGGGTCAGAAGTTTAAGGGGCTGGGTTTAAGTGCTAGGGGTGATCAGTTGGGAATATAGAATCAGTAGAAGGGGTGGGTACTATCAGAACAGCATGTGAAGCCAGCAGAAAAGGACCTGAGCTCTTTTCACCTCGTCTCCTGCTGTGACTATAATCATGGTGATTTAAAACTTCTGGAGCAGCTGCAGGGGGCTGCCAGCAGCGTGGATGGAGCTGCATCAGAGCACAGGTGCTGGAGATATTGGGAGGTTCGGCTGTGGGGGATGCTGCAGAAGATCCACTTCCCCAGTGGGCACGCAGGGTGAGTGTGCCTGACAGTCTGCCACCAGGAGCAGCTCCTGAGGTCTCAGTGGTGCCGCAAGAGCCCCCTCCCCGGGGACCCTCCCTGTCCATCTCTCCATCCTGTGCTTTTAGATTGAACAGGGGAGGAATCTTACAAGGCAGCCGGGACCTGCGGAGGTGGGCGGGGCCTCGGTGTATCATGTGACCGAAGCTCTGCCTCAAGCCTCTAGTGATCAGGGCTTCAACAAGATGGCGGCGGTCCTTCCCAGTGATATACCTGTGGGGGGACTGCTTGTGGTGGCAGCAACTGGACATCCGGAGAAACACTCAGAGACAGAGGTCATCGGGGGCAGAGGTCAGCGTGGAGGTCGTCATCGGGGACAGAGGTCAGCGTGGAGGTCGTCATCGGGGACAGAGGTCAGCGCGGAGGTCGTCATCGGGGACAGGGGTCAGCGCGGAGGTCGTCATCGGAGACAGGGGTCGGCGCGGAGGTCGTCATCGAGGTCAGGGGTCGGCGCGGAGGTCGTCATCGGGGACAGAGGTCGGCGTGGAGGTCGTCATCGGGGACAGAGGTCGGCGCGGAGGTAGTCATCGGGGACAGAGGTCGGCGTGGAGGTCGTCATCGGGGACAGGTCGGCGTGGAGGTCGTCATCGGGGACAGAGGTCAGCGCGGAGGTCGTTATCGGGGACAGAGGTCGGCGCGGAGGTCGTCATCGGGGACAGAGGTCAGCGCGGAGGTCGTCATCGGGTACATAGGTCAGCGCGGAGGTCGTCATCGGGGACAGAGGTCAGCGCGGAGGTCATCATCTGGCTGGCGGTCAGCATGGAGGTTGTTTTCAGTGAGGTGGTCAGCGCGGAGGTCATCATCTGGCTGGCGGTCAGCATGGAGGTTGTTTTCAGTGAGGGGGTCAGCGCGGAGGTCATCATCTGGCTGGAGGTCAATGTGGAGGTCATTTTCAGCTCGGTAATGGTTATCGGTAAGGAGGTCGGCGCAGGGATCGGCATCTGGAAGGAGGTCAGCATTGAGGAGGAGGCTGTCGTCATCACAGTGGAGGTCGCCTTTATGTTGGAGGTCAGCAGCACGGAGGGGCTCGTCTTCGCGGATGAGGTCCGTGTCGAGGAAGAGGTCGTCATCTAGGAGGGGATGATCCACGTCCTGGGAGATCGTTCAACAGGTAGTCTGCTCCCTGGTGGTCCCGCTAGGTTTGAGCGCGGCGGCTTGCTGGGGTCTCCCTAAGCAAGCGGCTTGAGTGCCTCAACATCCTGAGGAGAGTCATCGGCTGGAATCGGGTGTTGCGGCTGGTGGGTCCCATGCCCCCACACAGCCTGGTGAGTTTAATTGTATGTTCTGTGTATTCATCTAGTGCGATTTTCCTGGGTAGGTGTTTTATTAGGCCCAGGGGGAATGGCGGCGGTCTTAGTTTTAGCATGTTGGGGGGCCTCTGTGGGGTCAGTTAGTAGGGTCTGCAGCATGTTAGGGTTTGGGAAGGAGTTGCCGGAACGTGTGGAGGAGGCAAAGGTCGGGTCAATGGGGTCCCCCGTTTCCGTTTTGGGGGTCGGGCATTGAGGCAGGTCGCCGGTTGGTCATCAAGTTAGGCCACATCTTGTGGTGGGGGTCGCGGTGTCAGGGCAGATAGAGAAGGGTGAGTGGTTAAACTTTCGATTTTGCTAACTGGCTTCAGGTGTTTGCCATTCTGCAAGCATCCAGGCACACACACAAAAAAAAAAAAAAAAAAAAAAAGGGGGGGGGGCCTGAGAATTGTTCAGGGGTGTTCTGCTACAAGGAAGGTTCATTGGTTTTGTGGCGATCACACCCGGTGTTGAAATGATGGGCAGTTCAGGCAGTGGAAGGATGGGTGACACTGCATAAATCCTTGGGGGTCTTGTCGCACGCGGGGATGGATCTGCGGCGGATTGGTGGTCACGGTGAAGTTGCGGACAATCAGTGCCAGATTTGTGGCTGTGTACAGATGGAGCGGTGTGTCCGGGGTTTCGCTGTGGCCGCGGATCTGCCGGGGATTTGTCCTTGTGTGTGATGAGGCCTTACGGCTCGTTGAGATACCAGGGTTCAGGCTGCGGTGGGTTCTAGAATCATAATAATAATAATAATAGTAAATGTATATAAAATATAATAATAATTTTGGTGCGAGGTATCGTGCAGGTATTGGGCGGTTCAGTTTTATCTCTGCCATTTCTGGTTCTGGTGGTTTTTCTTCGTTAGGGGTAGTGCAGAAGAAGGAGCCGAATAAATTCCGGGTCACTTGTGAGTTATCGTTTCTGACATGCCGTTCGTTGCCAGGGCGTCCTGACAGCATGCATTTGTTAGGTTGTTTTGGGGATGGTTTATATTTTGTGATCTGGTGTTTACTTATGGTTTGCCCTATTTTCTTGTGCCTATTGGAAGGGTTTGGTTCATTTCTAGAATGGGGGGTTGCAGTATGGCTGGGTTGCTGATGATGTCTTACCTCAAAAAAAAAAAAAAAAAAAAAAAAAACAAACAACTTCCTGTACATGGGGCGGTCAGCTCCCCATTTTTTGCCATCTTTGCTAAGGGCTAGGGCATGGATAGTTCAGCAGTTTGCCAGGAGAGAAAGAAGGGCCCTGGCAATTGTCTGAACATCTTGGGAATCTCCATTGATTCTAGGAGGATGGAGAGCAGGGGGGGATTGAGTACAGGTTACGGGACAAGGAAGTGTCTTTCCTCACTGAAGTGCGCAAAGCGGGTTATATATTTAAAAAAATAAATAAGAAAAATCAAATGCAGTGGCAGACCTTTGGTTGTTGCTGGGCATGCTTTAATTTGCTTTTGCATGTGCCCATAGCCAGAATTTTTTCGGGTAGTGAGAAGGTGGCTATGGCGGGGGCAAGGCCCCCACGCTTTGTATACGGTTGCCGGAGGAATTCTTCAACGACCTGGCAGTGGGGGCCAGGATATATTTTCCTGGGTAGTTATAATGGATGGTCGTTAGGGTTTTGAAGCTTGTGGTCTATTTTGATTGTGAACTTTTACTGTAGCGGCAGGTTGGGTTAGTTGACAGAGCTTTCAGCAGGGCAAATGGGGGATGGACATAGAGCCACAATCTTGGGTGGAGGCAGTATTTTACCAAAAATCGGATTTTGTTCGAGTTTTTCTTGGTAGTGGCTAGTTCCAATTGGGGGGACTACTTCAGCAATAAAAACATCAGTTTTCGTTGCATCAACGGGTGTTTTGGCAACTAATTTTTGGTGTTTCTCCTCCGTTAACAGGGCTATGGAGGCATTTTGGGTTACGGCGCCTTTTTGCTTTAGTACAAAGAAGTACAAAGATAGTGGCAGCGGAGGCACCAGGTGTTTGGAAATTAGCGTTATGCTCTTTTCAATGATAGTGGGATAGCTTTTGGTGCCTGGCACTAGAGGCAGAGTCCACCAGCTGCAAGTGGCCGGAGGAGCTTTGTGAGGTGGTATTTGGGCACTAGGCTTATTATGCATTACAGTATCCTTTGCTGGGGGTACTAGGTTAGCATATGAGGCGGATTGGTGAGGCAACGGGGGATCGGAGTCAGGAATTCGGCACGGGGGAGTCTGAGGAGGATTTGGTAGGGGCACTGCTGTGTTGGTTACGTAGGGTGTCGGCTGAAGGAAGGTCTGAGGTTAATCATTTATGGCTCAGGACCACTACTGGTTGTAAGTTTCAATGTCTGGTTGATGTCATTAAACTGTTTAGTGCAATTTTTGAGGGATTTGCGGGATGAGTCCTTTAACTGGTGGAGGAAGGTTGAACTAGATGGACCTAGGTCTTTTTTCAACCTAAGTAACTATGTAACTATGTAACTGGACTGGTTAATTGCTTGGAACAGTGGGCACTGCCAAGACCAGTGAGTAATTCCCCCATTTGAGGTGAAGTGGTTTTCGGCTAGTTGTTCTTAGTTGCTCTTTGGGGAATTAGGGGAATTGGTGGCTCCATCGTCAAGTGGAGGTGGCATGTTGAGTCAGGTTGTTGTGGAGTTAACCTACCCCATGGAATGTTTGGTTGGAATGGTCAAACGGAATACATCTTAAATAAATATTAAAAAATGGGGGGGTCAGGTTGTGAGCAGTAAAGAGGTTGATAAGGCGGTCGGTAGAGTGTTGCAGGGGGTATTGATTTTTGTTGGGGGGGTGATCGCTCAGACCCATTGGTGGTCTTGGGCCTCAACCAAGGTGGAACAAGTGGGGGACTTCCTGCAAAAGTATAATTTAAAAAAAAAAAAAAAAAGGAAAAATGTTCCCCCCCCCCCCCCCGTTTTTTCTACGTTCTCCTAGGCGGTGCGCCACTGGTGGTTGGATAATTGGGTCACTGCCCTGAATTCGGGGGGGCTGATGGCAGATGAGGGGAGGAATGAGTGCCAGCTGGGTTGGTTGAAAGATCACGTTCTAGTGCTTTGGATCTGGTTCCAGGTATGAGTGGTCTACGGTAACACTGGATGTTCACCATTTTAAGGTTGGATCCTGCCCCCGATGTGCTGGTGTTGCACACGGGTGAAAATGATGTGGGGATATCCCCCTAGGGGGGATTAAATTGGAGTTATTTGCCAAGGTTTACTGCAGCTATGCTCCGCCTCCCCGAGAGGTGAAGATGGTGCAGTCGGATATTGTGCCTACAAAACCTTACTGGTGGTTCGGTCGATAGAGGGGATCGACAGGACTGAAATTAAGGTGGATAGGGAAGTGGGGAGTTTCTTGGCTTGGAACGGACAGGTTGGCGCGGTGGATGCACCTGTGGTTAGCAGGTGTTCAGAAAGGTGGAGCGAGCGCTTTGTTGGTGGGGTGACTCGCATTATGAGGTATCAGGTAATGCTCGTGGTGGCGGTAGTGAGGTGGGGTTCTTGGAGTTGGTGGTAAAATGGTGGTGGGGGGTTGTACATCAGGTGGATGGTAACCCCCCTTCTTTTATTTGGAATGGTAATTACCTGGCAGACTTTGGGGCTCTCCAGGGTGGGGTCCCCTGGGAGTCGGTGTTAGGGAAATGGTTTTCCGGTCATGGTGTCCCCGAGCTTGTGGTCGTTTGCGGCTGGGGACAACTCCGGATGGTTTATCAATTTTATGGGAACGTCCGCCAGGTTTTGGAGCTCCAAGAACCCTCCTCGCTTTAAAGAAAGATATTTATTTAATGTCATGTTTGTATAATAAAGGCCGATTTGGCCAAATTATCCAAGCGGGTGTCATGTCTTCATTCAAAGGGGAATCTGTGGGATGAAGGGATTAGTGCATAGTGAGAAGGAAGCATCTACAATAGTACAGTCAAGACAGCCACAGTAATAAACCGCTTCTGTCTTTCCACAGGGATTGCAACTGTATCTGACAGCTGGTGATTTGACCACTTTCTGCAAGATTGTAGGAGATTTAATTCTGTTCTGTAAATTTCCAATAGCACCCAGAATCTAGCGGTGTAAATGTAATGCTCTTGACTCTTAATAGTTTAAAATATTGATATATACAACTTACTAACAGTCTTGCATTAAAAGAGAAGTGCACCACACTAAAAAATATCAGTGCCTGTTCTAGATCCCAGGCAGGTCCCCTTCTTTTTTGTTTCTTAAGTCAGCAGGTGACCAGCGATTTGTTTGCAGGGGGCTGGTTGTTTGCACATTTCAATAACTAAACCACCCCCTTCTATGTCACAGCAGACACAGAGAAGGGGGCTGGCTCAGCTATTGAAATGAACAGTCAGTCAGCCTCCTTCACATGCTGCACTGGCAACACAAGAAATCCAGGTCTGAGTGCACTAGCTCTTTAAGATAAGGAATTTGGCCGCGCGCACCCTTGTAACGCCTGCCTAGATCCACAGACTCAGACGGGCTGTAATGGACAGGCTAGAGGGAAGCCGCTCGCCAAGCAGGACCCCCAGAACCCTGAAACCCTTTAACCCCTATACAGGGATTTGGAATTACACAGGGCCCTGGAGATCACTACCTCTGGAAGGCTGCAGTCTAAGAGAGTAGTCGTCAGGCAGGGTCAAACCAGGAATTGTGGAACAGGGACAGAATCGGCAGGCAAAGACGTAATCAGAAACAAGCAGAGGTCAAAACCGGATCGGGCAGCGAGGTAAAAAAAACACCAGGCAGGAGGGTAGTCAGGAAACAAGCGGTAATCAGCACACAAAATCACAGGACGCAACAGGAGCCAGAATTCTCAGAACTATCTCTGGCAGAGGCCAACAGACAGGAGGGAAATTAAAAAGGGTGTGGTGTCTTCCCATAGGATAGCTGAATGATGGTACCTCAGCTGGGAGACACCCGCCACCAACACTCAGCCAGTGGCACTGCAGATCCCCAGGAAACCCAGACCAGTGGATGAACGGAGCCTGCGCCCACTGGCGCCGCTGCCATCGACTCCTCTTCCATCACCAGCACCATCCACGGCAGGAACACGGCGTCGCTTGGTGATCGAAGCAGAAGTCGATGGAGCGGACTCCGGTGGTGACGTAACAACCCTACAGGCATTTACAGGCGGCCTGTGCAATGTGTGCAGACCCTGGGAGACAGCACCATAGATAGGGGATGGAGCACCCACCATTGGGCGGCCGGGCAGGTGAGAAGAGTGGCGTCCCTGGCGGGGGAGTAAAGCAGGACAGCGCGGGGACACTGGCATGGGCGTTACAAGAATGCTGTCTATTACTTAGAAAATTAAGAATCAGGTACGTCAAACTACAACATGCCCAATCCTTGCCCTCATCAACAGCCCACAGTGGGCAAAATTCAGGTTGCTCCTAGTAGGTTGTTAGTGGATTTTCCAATATCGGGCTTGTTAGTAAACAATATCCACTCTTACAGATGCCTGTGGCAAAAATGGGGACACAAAAGTTAAAAAATCTAAATAAATCTAATCTAAAATAAGTTTGTCTCTATAATAAAGTTTTGGTAACTTTTGTCGTCTATGTAACTTCTATATTTAACTTCTGCTTCAGCTTTCATATCGGTACTAAATCCAGGCAGACAAAGTCTTTTGACCAAGCCATTGCAGATTCCAGATATGTTTTTGACCTTGGAAAGAAAGTTGGTCATGCAATGAGGCTCTTAGATATTGGAGGAGGATTTCCTGGAGACGACGACTTCCAGCCGCGATTTGAAGAAGTAAGATTACTGAGTGGGCCTGATGTGAAACTTATGTACTTCAACATTGCTGTTTGTTAGATTGTGTATGTAGCTAGTATGAGAATCCAACACTCCATGGACAGATCACAAGAAATCTCTTGTCTTGTCACTGTGTTAAATATAAGTGTAGAAAGAATGAAGTGGCTGTTTATAAGAGGGTTGAAAAATGAGTTTGCAGCCCTATTACCAAAAATTAGGGATTGATGCCATCTTAACCTGTAAGGGCCAGGATGACGGGTAGGCCCAGGAGGTGGATCCACTGGACTGAGCACCCCACCGAGGGCAGGGTACCCTGTAGCTGGAGCACTACAGGTAGCAGGACACTCCGTTCAGAGGACCGGAGTGAAGAAGTCCCTGGGACCACAGAGTCTCTGCAGGTAGTCCGGGTGGCGAGGCTCAGGTTCGGAGGCCGGGGTGATGTCAGGCAGAATCCGGAACCAGCTGAGCGAGGGGGTCGGTCACCACACGGATCCAGGGATCGGAGACGGGAGGGACTGAAGAGATGGCGGACAGTCACCCTCTGGAGTTCTGGAACCGTCAGGACCGGTTGGCGAGGCAGGAGCGGCTCTACGAGACAGATAAGTCAGTAATGGACAAGGCACAGGGGGACCTGACTCCTAGCTTACTAAACACGAAGAACAGGCCCCGGCCACTTGGAAAATAAACCCCTTTATACCCTGTACCTGTGTGTTCAATATCCTGTCAGTGGACGCTGGCCCTTTAAGAAAGGGTCAATGGCCGCGCGCGCCCTAACGCGCATGCGCGAGGCCCAGGTGCTAGAAGCTAGAGCAGGAAGCGGTGCACAGGAGCAGGGATCAGGACACCTGGAGGACGCAGGTGAGGGAGCAGGGAGGCTGTGGAGTGGAGGACTGGGGAGCGTGGCACGGGAACCGGGGAGCGTGGCACGGGAGCCGGGGAGCGTGGCACGGGAGCCGGGGAGCGTGGCACGGGAGCCGGGGAGCATGGCACGGGAGCCAGGGAGCGTGACAGAACCCCACTGCAATGTTCTGCAATGAAGAAAGTCAGAGAGAAGGAGCAGCTTTGCTGAAGTGAGGAAATGTCTGTGCTATAGCTAGCCAGCATGTAGGGGTAAGTAGCATTTTCTGTTAAGGATTGTCACCTTGAGATTTAATAAGCGTCACTCAGGATTATAGAGAAGCTCCAGCAGGAGCTTCACTCAGTATAATTTAACCCAGGTAGAGGGAAAAAAGCTCATTTTATCACAGTACAGACATTGCGGATGGCAGTCACCAGTGGCATAACTAGAGTTTTATGGGCCCTGGTGGAAAGTTTGAGCCTGGGCCCCCCATTTGTTGTCAGATGTATGGTCCGTTGGAATATATGCAATATCCTGGAATATATGGCCCATCCTGGTATATATGTCCCCATCATGGCCATATCCTGGTATATATGTTCACATCCTTCCTGGCCCCATCCTGGTATATGTCCCCATCCTGGTATATAGAAGGATAGATCCAGCGAGCCAAATTTGTGATGAATAAAAAATCTTTAGGCAGAGATGAAAAATTACTGCTGTAGAGCGCTCGGCTAAACCTTTATTATTGCCAGCCGAAACGCGCCTTGCCGTGCGCTCTACAGCAGTAATTTTTAATCTCTGCCTGTATTTACACTATGCTGCTATTGAAAAGATTTTTTAATCTACATTTGAAATAAAGAAAAAGATTTTTTATTCATCACAAATTTGGCTCGCTGGATCTATCCTTCTTCTATATCAATTGTTGGCAAGAACTCCTGCCATTTATCCGTTGCTGAGCGTCTATATGGAATAGCAGCCTATACATTGAATTTACTTGGTAAGCTGGCATTTTTTTCTTCTTTTTTTCATTGCATCGTGGTATATATGCCCCCATGCTGGTATATATGTCCCTATCATGGCCCTATCATGGTAGAAATGTCCCTATAATGGCCCCATCCTGGTATACAGTATATGTCCCCATAATGGTCCCAGCCTGGTGTACATATCCCCATAATGGTCCCAGACGGTTCTATTTCCGCATCCTGGCATCATTCTGCTAAATATTATACCCCTGGGTACCTCACACAGTAAACAAAATAAACTATTACTAACCTTCTCCCGACTCCCCGGTGTCCTCCTCTGATGATGGCATTCTGCAACGTTACTGTCATGCACGGCGTGCCCACTTACAGCACAGTCTGCTGCCGGGTGCCAACATATTCTCTGCTCCCCATGCCATGGATTGTGTGGGTGGGGAGCAGTGAATATAAATAGCCTCAATCGGCGGCCGGCACATCGCTGTGCAGGGACCGATGGGTCTGTGTGCTGCAATGTATTTCAGTTGGATGCGCACCCCCGGATGTGCGGGGGTCGGCGGGCCCACTGTACCTTCAGGCCCAGTCGCAATTGCTGTGAAAGCAATCGTTACGTCTCTCGCAGTTACAAACAATGTTAGTGTGCGCGAGACTGGAAAATAAGAGACACAAAGAATGATTCAGAAACCATCAAGCATTTTGCCTCTTTTAAATATCTATAACCACCAAGCTTTTTGCCTCTTTGTGAGTAAAGCAGCTTCAGTCTTCCATTATTATCATCCATAATCACCCTTCCAGTGACTCTATATATGACCCTCCCTTTTTTTTGTGTGACTGGCAAACTAGCATGAAAATACAAGCTGATTATTTTGGCGTGACATTTCTTCTTTCCTCCACATTGATATTGCAAGAAGGAAAAAAATCATGTATTATGGAAATCAAAGGATGGACTGATGTTACTGATGTGCAAATAGTGTAAAATGGAAGCACAATTTTCAAGACATCCCAACTTATTCACTATGGAGTATGAGCTCCACGTGCAGAAATCCCGGCACTTACAGCCTTGGCTGCTATCAGTAGTCAACTGAGGAAGATTTTGCTGCACCAAATGGGCAAATCAGTAAGATCTGCTGTTGGCCGCTCCTGTGTAATCCCTGATAAATGAATCTTATGCACACAAATGTGCACATATGGTAAATAATGTACAAATTAGATCTTACTTAAAACTACTTCACGTGACACACCCGGTACAGACTAGAGGACCCAACTGCACAGTCCCTATAGGCCCCTGTGCAGACTCACACAACCGTAACTGGATGACTCAGATGACCATTAAGACCTTTTGCTTCCTAAGCAGCGTCGAGGGCTTTACGTACCTGTGGCGCCCTGGACAAGCCAGGGGACACAGAGCACAACACCCACACACCCCACACTCCCGGTCAGGCACACCGAAGTCAGACACAAAACCCTTGTTGCTTTCCTCCAGGGGCTGATGTCCACACCAGGACCGGTACACAAAGAGAAGTCAGCACCATCTGGCAGGGGCTTACGGACCCCGGCAAGGCTAGGAATCACCGTGAATTTGCCGAATTCGTTAGTGAAGGGAACAACCTTCCCAGCAGCCAAGTCCCGACAGAAGGCAACAGTCCAACCAAGAGAGGGAGACACCGCCACCGCCAAGGCACCCATTTCTCAGGACCAGAGCCTGCGGGCAAAAGGGGCTCCTCCAGCCCATATCCAAGCTGGGGAGTGGGTTACCGGTGGGAACCCATTGGAACCATCTACCGTATATAGGTGCAGGGAAAAGCAGTCACCATCAACCTGCCGGGAGCAGAAACCACCGCAGCCGTCAGTGGGACCCGTCCATCCAGCCGTGTGTTTTACCGAGAACTGTGTCTTCATCATTGGCTGAGTGAGTACCACCGTGCCGTGCGGCACAGTGCTGCCCCTGCGACCCTGCACCTCACCAGGCCCTGTAACCCACCTGCCATCCACCCCTACCCCCATCACCGGGCCCCGGGACAACCAACCCCCTACCCACGGAGGGGAGAACTAACAACAAAGCTGCTCCCTGTCACCGCTCCCGGGATCCCCGTCCAGAGCAGCGGTGGTGTCACCAACTTCACCACAACCGTGGGTGGCGTCACGGACAATAACCCAATCCCCACCATCCAATCAAATCCCCTTTTCACTCACGGGCGAGGAACGCCGCTCGAGTCCCCGGGATCCGGCCCACCGCTCGAGCCACCACCGAGCAGCGGCACCAGCAGCAGCCGGACCCGAGCAGTGGGAGAGCGCAGCGTCCCCTCCTCCGCCCGCGACAACTTGGCATCACGAACAGGATCCTACCGTTCTACCGACTGGTGGAAGTGCGCCTTGTGTGACCGCCGGAGGTGTCCGGCCGAAAAATTTGTGAAGCCGCCATCTTGGGCGCGAAGAATTCCCGCTCGAGCGTCTCCTCGAGTAGTGGAGGCGCGAAGGCCAAAACCCCGCCCCTGTAGAGGAGGAGCCGGAAAAAGACTAAGGGGGACTGATGGCGTCTGGCCGCATGTAGCTCGCGGCTATATGAGCAGGGACGCCGGGACCCCGCAATCTGCTAAGCCCTGCAAAGGATGTCTGCCCCACCCAGCTATGCGGAGGCTACCGAGCCGGTGCCCGGAACAGCGGCGTGGCTGAGGGCCCGAACGGCAGGGATCTGCCGACACTACCGACGTCAGATATGCATACTGATGGAACAGTGGACCGTGGAGGTGGAAGAGGTAGCTGCGGTCGCCCGGGTGTACGGAATGGAGGCCATGATGGAGGAGCTTTTGAGTGACCCACGCCCCTATGTCCCCGAGGGACCGGCCACTGCGGCTGAGGGACCCGGTCTACCCCTAGCCCCTATGCTGCCCCCCGTCTTCCTTGCCCGTGCACCCTGCTGATGCTGGACCGTCTGGCGTGCAACCCCTCGCAACGGTAGCCGGAAGAGTGGCAAGCCCGGAGACTGCGGCAGCTGGCGGCGACCCGCCTGGCGCAGGGTCGGATGATAGTGACTCCGGTCCTGACACAGAGCCTGTTTCAGAGGAGGACGAAGGAGTCATCGCCCTGGATGGCATGGAGGCCACTTACATTCCCCGGAGCGGAAATAACGGCTACCGGGCGGCCCTTCCCCGTCGCGCCTGCTATGCGCTAGAGGGGCTGGTGCCTGTGTTCTTCCACCCAGGGCCGGCGGAGGATGATGAAAGTGCAGAGTGAAGTCAGCGGTCCTCCGCCTAAAAGTTGTCCCCCGTTGGGACCACCAGTGTGTTTAAAGTTTTGGAAAATAATAAGCAAATGATTTACCGAAAAGTCACCTGATTTACTGCTTGATTGAAACCGGTCGTTGCCGGCAACTGGTCCCCGTTGGGACCCCCATTTACAATTATGCATAAGGAACTCCTTATGGACAAGCCTGAGAACTTGCAAGGCGACCACAAACTAGTGGCATGTAAATAATGTTGTTGTGGCTTCTACCGTTACCGCCTCCGGAGAGGCAGAGGGGAGGAAGGGCCCGCAGTGGAGCAGGCTGGGGCCCAGCCACCACCGGAACCGGTGGCAATCCTCTGGGGGTTTCAGGGGTTCCCCATGGACGTGGGTCCCCTGAAAAGGACAGAACCCGCTCGGGCAGCTTGTGCTGGACTGGGGTCAAGGGGTGCTGCCTGTTTGCTTAGGGGCAGCATCAGGGCCAGGTTGCTTCGGTGGGAGAGAGCGGAAGCCGTAACCGTAACGTTTAAGTAAGAGTACCTCCCGATGTGGGAAGATGTTATTATAAATGTATTCTGTTTTACCGTTTTTCTATGTTTTTCAGTTGGTGAAAATAAAACCGGTGATGGACGGGCAGCCCGCGGACGGTCTGCATTTAACTAAGGGGGAATGTGGCGCCCTGGACAAGCCAGGGGCCACAGGGCACAAGACCCACACAACCCACACTCCCGGTCAGGCACACTGAAGTCAGACACAAAACCCTTGTTGCCTTCCTCCAGGGGCTGATGTCCACACCAGGGGGTGGGCCAGGCGGTTGGCCCCGCCCACCGAGGAGTTCACAGTCCTGGAGGCGGGAAAAGTAGAGAGATCAGTTTGAGAGGAGAAAGTGAGAGGAGGTGAAGTGGCAGTAGAGCAGACTGAAGTTGGTCCGGGTGTATGGCCCGGACGGATCAGCAAGGTTAGACGGGCGGTGGCCCGGCGGTACCGGACCGGTACACAAAGAGAAGTCAGCACCATCTGGCAGGGGCTTACGGACCCCGGCAAGGCTAGGAGTCGCCGTGAATTTGCCGAATTCATTAGTGAAGGGAACCTCCTGGGTTTCCCAGCAGCCAAGTCCCGACAGAAGGCAACAGTCCAACCAAGAGAGGGAGACATCGCCACCGCCAAGGCACCCGTTTCTCAGGGCCAGAGCCTGCGGGCAAAAGGGGCTCCTCCAGCCCATATCCAAGCTGGGGAGCGGGTTACCGGTGGGAACCCATTGGAACCATCTACCGTATATAGGTGCAGGGAAAGGCAGTCACCATCAACCAGCCGGGAGCAGAAACCACTGCAGCCGTCAGTGGGACCCGTCCATCCAGCCGTGTGTTTTACCGAGAACTGTGTCTTCATCATTGGCTGAGTGAGTACCACCGTGCCGTGCGGCACAGCGCTGCCCCTGCGACCCTGCACCTCACCAGGCCCTGTAACCCGCCTGCCATCCACCCCTACCCCCATCACCAGGCCCCGGTACAACCAACCCCCTACCCACGGATGGGAGAACTAACAACAAAGCTGCTCCCTGTCACCGCTCCCGGGATCCCCGTCCAGAGCAGCGGTGGTTTCACCAACTTCACCACAACCATGGGTGGCGTCACGGACAATAACCCAATCCCCACCATCCAATCAAATCCCCTTTTCACTCACGGGCGAGGAACGCCACTCGAGTCCCCGGGATCCGGCCCACCGCTCGAGCCACCACCGAGCAGCGGCACCAGCAGCAGCCGGACCCGAGCAGTGGGAGAGCGCAGCGTCCCGTCCTCCGCCCGCGACATACCTCTTTATAATTTCAGGGGAAGACGCAGAGTAATTAGAAACACACAAAGTCCAAAAACCTGTCAAAATAGCATTCAAAGAAGCAATTATATTACAGAAAGTACCCTTAGGTAAACTACCTGGGTATTTTGAAGCAACGCTGAGAAATAATACAAATATCATAGAATAAATTCAAATATTTTTATTTTATCATTTTTTATTCAAACACAAACCACACCACAAAGGAGATCATATTACATCCAAAACTGCCTCAGGTTAGAAAAGTTCGGCAATGCACGTCCTAGTGAACAATAACATCAATTTTTTAATTTTATATTAATTCATACGGTGCAAAAGCTCATCATACTGTCCAAAATACACTAATCCATGTAACAATATAATAATATAGTAATATAGTAGTATAATAAATACTATTCATCCTCAAGCTTTGATTTTATTATATGACTTTCTTTTAGTGCCTCACCGTCTTACTAGTTTTTATTAAATATGTGAAAAATCAGAGAATAAAGTGCAAAAAATCACACTATTCCTATCTGCAGATAGATACGCAGAGTTTCTTAATTTTTCACCTAAAATGTGGCAATATTGTCAGTGAAGTCAATATCTACCCATCAATCAGTTATTGAACTTTTAAACAGCTGAATTTCACCTATAAAGCAGTGAATAGGGGCATGGGGTATTGGCATCTATATTAAAGACATGTGTCTGGCAATAAACCGGACCGCTAAGAAAAGGTTTCAATACCACATAGCCAAATGTTATATTCAAAGCACTTTTCCGGCAAAAAATACTACTACCAGCCGATAGACAGACAGTATCTGTGATTTTTTTCACCTAAAATAAGGCATATAGAACAAATAACACACCTCTACCTGTCAATCAACTAGTAGGTCCGTGAACAGCCACGAGCCACAAACACGGCAGTGAGTATGGCCGTAAAAAATGTAAACTCCCAATGTATGACCGGCAATACCACACATCACTGCAGAACTCAAATGTTCAACACCATTTCAATGCAAAAGGTAACATCATTATAATACTGAACATTTGCCAAACATCAGTAAATACCTGAGCAGTGGATGACTCTCTCCTTTCCCCGACGTACGTTTCCTGCCAGCTTTGCCCCTCTTGCGTTGCTTCAAAATACCCAGGTAGAAAACGCAGAGTAAACTCAGGAAATTCAACGTTATAACCTGCCAGGAGAAACACAAGAAAAACAGGCTGTAGTAGAAGTCACCAGGCTCCTCGCATCTTCTCGCCACACTACCTGCACCAGTGACCCTATTCCCTCATATCTCCTTAAATCTGTCACCCCAGCTGTCACCACTCACCTAACTTAAATATTCAATCTCTCTCTCTCCTCTGGTGTCTTTCCCTCCTCCTTCAAACATGCCAGCATACACCCATTACTTAAAAAAACATCCCTGGACCAAAATTGTGCCGCTAACTACAGACCTGTCTCTAATCTCCCATTCATCTCCAAATTCCTGGAACGTCTGGTCCACTCCTGTTTAATCCGCTATCTGTCAGATAATTTTCTCCTTGACCCTCCACAATCCGGTTTCCGCTCCTTACATTCTACTGAAACTGCTCTTACTAAAGTCTCTAATGATCTACTAACAGCTAAATCTACTGGTCACTACTCCCTGCTGATCCTCCTGGATCTCTCTGCTGCATTCGATACTGTGGATCACCAGCTCCTACTCACTATGCTCCGCTCTATCGGGCTCAAGGACACCGTTCTTTCCTGGTTCTCCTCTTACCTCTCTGACCGCTCATTCACTGTATCCTTTGCCGGCTCCTCTTCCTCTCCTCTTCCCCTTACAGTCGGGGTTCCTCAGGGTTCAGTCCTAGGCCCCCTCCTGTTCTCTCTATACACAGCTCCTATTGGACAAACAATCAGCAGATTTGGTTTCCAGCACCATCTCTATGCTGATGACACCCAACTGCACACATCTTCTCCTCACATCACCCCTGCACTATTACAAAATACTATCGATTGTCTGTCCGCTGTCTCCAACATCATGTCCTCCCTCTATCTAAAACTGAACCTGTCAAAAACTGAACTTTTCCTGTTTCCTCCCTCTCCTAACCTTCCGAAACCCAATATTACCATGACCACTGAGGAAGGATTCTCCGGTCGTGATGGTTTACCATATCCCCCCAACTTAACCTAATAAATAACACACCGACTGCATGCGACTTTGGTTAAACAAATTGGCCACAGCAGCCTTTATTACCTATTATTAACATTCTAACACCAGGGGGCGCCAAACAAATAATAATAGGAAACACATAAATAATACACTGTACAAGTACCCTATGTAGGCCTGGTCCAGAAACACTTTCCTACACCAAATCCCTGGCCGCAACACTCCGACCCAGAGATGAGGTATTAATCACCCCACGGATTAATACCCCCCAAACTTTGCAGAACCCCGTGCCTGCAATTTACCGGAACCCGGAGACACCATACCAAGACAGTGCCTCTCGGTCCAGCCACCAATCCCTTAGAACCGCCTCTGGACCAGACCTACCCCCGCTGCTGCGACAGAACATATGACCCCACCAACTTAGTCTTCCTTTTGTTTTCTATTTTTCTTTTTTTTTTTTTTTTTAACTTTCTTCAACCAGTTTATCCATTGAATTAATGTTTTATTGTTAAAACGACATAGCTGGAAAACACGCACAAAACACAAAGGAGGGTGGGTGGGAATCCTTCGCCGTCCGGAATCACAAGGGAAGGTAAGACCCCTCCCCTATAGCTTATATACTCCCCCCCTCCCCTATAGGGACCCTTTTCCCCCAATCCCCTACGATGTCCCATAATCCCCTTATTTCACTTTATTAACCCCTTCACTCCCTCCCTTCCCTTTGGTCATGTCACCCCTCCCCCCTATGGGGTCCATGGCTTTCTTGACCACTGAGGAAGGATTCTCCGGTCGTGATGGTTTACCATATCCCCCCAACTTAACCTAATAAATAACACACCGACTGCATGCGACTTTGGTTAAACAAATTTTCCACAGCAGCCTTTATTACCTATTATTAACATTCTAACACCAGGGGGCGCCGTCCAACAGGCGACCCCAAACAAATAATAATAGGTAACACATAAATAATACACTGTACAAGTACCCTATGTAGGCCCGGTCCAGAAACCCTTTCCTACACCAAATCCCTGGCCGCAACGCTCCGACCCAGAGATGAGGTATTAATCACCCCACGGATTAATACCCCCCAAACTTTGCAGAACCCCGTGCCTGCAATTTACCGGAACCCGGAGACACCATACCAAGACAGTGCCTCTCGGTCCAGCCACCAATCCCTTACAACCGCCTCTGGACCAGACCTACCCCCGCCACAGGACAGGACACGTGACACCTTACGTGGCCTGGACCCGCCACACACCCAAGGCTTGCTCCACACCCTCACGCAAACCCAAGGCCCATAGATCTGAACCAATCTCATTAAGGTGAACCCCATCACCCCTCCTAAACTGCCACTTCGGCGACTCCAGGTCTACATGCCGTACCACAACACCGCCGTTTCTTCTCACAAAACGCGCAACCACCCTGTTCACTTGAGTCCGGGCGCGATTCAGCTTCTCAACCGACCGCGCCCCCCTCCACACCAATCTGGCCACAATATCTGACCACACCACTATCAAACCCGGATACTTAGTCCATAAACGTAATAAATCAATCTTAATGTCCCTGATCAAGTCCCGGGACGCCCACGCACCCAAGTCATTCCCCCCCACGTGTAAAACCAACACGTTCGGAGGTCTATCTACCCTACAATAATACTCAAACTCCGGCACGACCCGGCTCCATTCCATGCCCCGCACGCCGATCCACTTGACCGACGCCACCGATCTGTCCAGGCCCAGCTGCCGACCATTCGGGCGAGCGTCGGCCCGACGAGCCCCCCAGAACACGAAAGAGTGCCCTAGAATCCATATCAGGCAACTTCCTACAATAAAGGAAACAATATCAATAAACAAAATATCACCACTCCCCAATTCACGCAAAGGAACAATCAACCAACGGCAAACCAACCGACTCAATCACATCCCTCAACGAGACAACTGTGGGCGCACATAACCCTTAAAACGAGAGGACTCCCAACGACCAATCCGTCTCACCATGTCATCTCCCAGGCCCCAATGCGAAGCCTCCATAGCTGCCCCGATCCTGAAGAAATGGGACCCAAAATCCTCCAGGCACTACCCCGCCCAGCGCAAACAACTTCGCAACACTGCCACAAACTGGTAACGAGACAACCACATACCATCCTCGTGCCGTAACAGTGGGCCCGGAAGACCGTCCCGCAAACTGCAAAACTTGCTCACCACCTGCACCGGGCACAACTCCTCCCCCGGCACCGCATACAGCACAACCAACCTACCTCGACCAATCTGGTCCGTTTTTGACCGCCGAAGCCGACACTCCACTCTCCGTCCCACTACTGCCACGTCCTCAGACAGCAAACCACCCCCTTTTACCCTGGACGGGCTTACCAATTCCCCGATTCTAAAAGCTCCAAAAAAGGCTAACACAAAAGCAGTTCCAAAAAGCACCCTCTCATACCCTGAGACACAGATTACCCTCAAACCATCCACCAACCGCTGTAACAACTCAAATGAAATGGGCTGCCTAGTGTCCCGTTCCTTCACCCCTTTTCGAAAACCTTTCAAGGCCTGCCGCACCCAAAAATCCCGCGACACGTCTCGCTCGCCCCTGACCTTCAACCAAAAGGCAACAGCAGCCACCCTGAGGGCTACCGCCGATGCCGATCTCCCGGCCCTAAAATCCTCACTCACCAACGCCAGTAGTGCCAATAAATAATCCACTCGCCCATTACCAAACATCTCACCTAACACTGCCTGCCACTCAACCCACACTTTAGCATAACGGCACCAAGTCACCTCAGTCACCGAATTCCGAATCAAACCCACAATCACTGCCTCACCAGGCTCCACAAGTTCTCTGGACACACCGCTCCGATCTCGTCCGCCCCCGGCATCAACTCCCGAAACCTGCGAAACTGAAAACGAGATAAAGCGTCAGCCACCCCGTTGTCAACCCCCGGTACATGTTTTGCCACCACATGAATGTTCCACAGTAAGCATTTGAGCACCAAATGCCGCAGATACGCCACCACAGGCCCAGACTTTGCTGACAAGCTGTTAATTGCATGCACGACCGCCTGATTGTTGCAATGAAAACACACTTTCCGTCCAGAAAATTGTGACCCCCACAACTCCACCGGCACCACGATTGGGAACAACTCCAGCAGAGCCAGATTTTTAACCAGGCCACCCTGCCGCCATTCCTCAGGCCACCTCCCGACACACCAGTGCCCTTGAAAAATTGCGCCGAAACCCGCCGACCCGGCCGCATCCGTATACAGTTCCAGCGCACCGTTGGGCACCACCTTTTCAACCACAAAGCTCGGCCGTTAAAACGCCGCAAGAAGACATCCCAAACCACCAAATCTTCCTTGATCTCCCGCGTGACCCGCACAAAGTGCCCTGGGGAACGTACACCTGCCGTAGCAGTAGCCAACCTCCTGGCGAACACACGCCCCATCGGCATAATCCTGCATGCAAAATTCAGCTTCCCAAGCAACGACTGCACCACCTTAAGCCGCACTTTCTTTGCCGCCAGCATTGCTGCTACTGCGCTCCGCAAATCCGCAATTTTTTCTTCTGGCAACCTACACTCCATCGCCAAAGAGTCAATTTCAATCCCCAGGAACCGCATAACCGGCGCCGGCCCCTCAGTTTTTTCCCGCGCCAAAGGTATCCCAAAACGATCCGCCACCTTCTGCAAGGTAAACAACAAACCAGAAAGAAAGTCATCCAAGTAATGGATAATAGAGGACAAGCCGGACACGTCCCGCACCACCCACTCGACAAAGGAACTAAACGCCTCAAAATACGAACAAGAAATTGAACAACCCATAGGCAAACAACGATCAACATAAAACTTCCCACCCCACCAGCAACCCAGAAGGTGCTGGCTCTCTGGATGCACCGGCAACAAACGAAACGCCGATTCCACATCCGCCTTTGCCATCAACGCACCACGCCCCGTACCCCCGTACGTGCGATACGCCTCCCCAATAACATCCATATAGCCGAAAAGGGCAGAGCAGTGCTCCGACTCCTTTTCCCCTATCACGCTAGCCAAAATTGCAAATGCCTGCAACCAATTAGAAAAGGAACGAGGAATGAGCCTATAACGGCGCTTTTCTTCCTCCTCCTTTTCTTTCTTGGAATCGCTTGGCCTGACCTTGTCCAGATTAAATTTTTCCAGGGGTAGCAGGGAAAATATCTCCACATACTCCCCTTTCCAAATTTTGTCCCTCACTTCATTTTTGAGGTGCGCCCCCAGCGGCCCCTCAAAGCACACATACACCTCGCTCTTAGCCCTGTCATCCAGCCGCACCACCTCATCCTCCTTTTCCTTCTCCTTGTCTACCACTTTCTCACCTACAGACTCAATTACTCCGCTAACTGCCGCTGCCCCCACCGGCGCCGCCTCGCTGCCGACCGCCGCCGCGCTATCTGCCGCCGACCCTGTCCAGGCCGCCGCAGCCGCCGGTACTCGCGCTAATCCCTGCAGCAGCCCCAACAACTGACTAAGCAAAGCTGACCCCTCCGGCGCTGCAGTGCCCGCAGCCGCCTCCCCAACACCAGCACCCCGCGCCGCAATCAATGCCGAATCCACGGCCAGCTCACCCGACCGTGACGTAGATATGGAAAACGGTTCCGCGACGTCAGCCGCCAGCTGCTCCTCTGATTCGTCACCCGACCGGATGGCTCCCTCTTCTTCCTCACTGTAGTCGTCCCCTACCGGTCCCGCTCCAGAGGACGCAGCCGATGCGTCCCCTCCACCACGGCCGCCCTCCTGGGCTGCCGCGTGGGCACTGGCGGTCGACATCCGTCGCTTGCTGTGCGGCGACAGCCCACGAGACCGTCCTGTCCCCTGGGCCGCCGCTGACCGAGGCCTCTTCCTGGAGGCTCCCCACTGTAGTTCCTCGCCCTCCAGGGCCTCCGACCGGAACCTCCCGCTGAGTCCTCCCCCGCCCGAGGGAGACCGCGGCCGCCAGGCGCAGTGCAGCTGATCTGAGGGACCTGGCAGTCACCGCCGGGCTCCCGCCGTCCCCCCTACTTTCCCCAGCCTCGCAGGTATCCGGGTGGCGCCTGCCCACACCGGTCCCCCTGCTGGCTGCCTGCGCCCGGCCCCCCCACGGTCCTTGGGGGGTACTGCCGGCCTCATTCCTCTGCCGGGCACGCTCCCATGTGGTTGCTGCCGCCAGGACGTGCCCCACCACCGGGGGCCAGGCGTCCAGAGCGGGCCCCAGGCTGGACACGCCCTCTCTCCGGGCCTCCGTCCCGCGCTGGGCACGCCCCCGATCCCGGGCTGCCGCCGGCCTGGAAAATTGAGCCCGAGGCCTGGGACCGGAAGTAGGCCCCAGGCCGGGCCCGCCTCCATCCAGGCCGCCGCTGGCCTCACTTCATCGCCGGGCTCGCTCCCGGCCAGGAGACGCCGCAGGGGTTCGGACTCCAGCCCGAGGCCGGAGACCGGAAGAAGGCCCTGAGCTGGCCACGCCCCCTTCTCGGCCGCCGCGGCCTCGCCGGAGATTCCTCCCGGCGGCCGGGGCAGACGCAGGGAGCTGCCGCTGCCCGCCCCGCCGCGGAGGGTCCCGAGGGGGGCTCTCGCTGTGCCTCCTTGCCCCCCCTGTGCCTGGGGAATATCGGATGGGGGGCCTGGAACGCCGCCCGCGTCTAGGGGGGGAGCAAGGGGCAGGTGTCGACGGGGAAGCCCAGGCAGCCCTGACGTGGGACTGCACTGCCTGAGCCCCGTGCACCGCCATCGCCGCTCTGAGGAGCCTATCGAGCTCCTGGAGGTCCGCCATGCTGGGTCCTTGGTCCTGGGTCTGAATCCTTCGCCGTCCGGAATCACAAGGGAAGGTAAGACCCCTCCCCTATAGCTTATATACTCCCCCCCCTCCCCTATAGGGACCCTTTTCCACCCATCCCCTACGATGTCCCATAATCCCCTTATTTCACTTTATTAACCCCCTCACTCCCTCCCTTCCCTTTGGTCATGTCGCCCCTCCCCCCTATGGGGTCCATGGCTTTCTTTTCTGTGTGTGGCTCTACCATTACGACCCAGCAGCAAGCCCGCTGTCTTGGGGTTATATTTGACTCCGATCTTTCCTTCACTCCCCACATTCGTTCACTCGCTCGTTCTTGTCACTTCCACCTCAAAAACATCTCAAGAATTCGACCTTTTCTTACCGTTGACTCTGCAAAAACTCTTAAGAGTACTTTACATGCTGCGACATTGCTAGCGATCTCATTAGCGATGTGAAATTCTAGATCGCAAGTGCGATCTTTTGAGATCACACATAGGTAATTTTACGCATATGCGATCTCTAAATATCACACTTGCGATCTAGAATTTCACATCGCTAACAAGATCGCTAGCGATGTCGCAGCATGTAAAGTACCCTTTACTGTCGCTCTCATTCATTCTCTCGTGGATTATTGTAACTCTTTACTAATTGGTCTGCCTGTTACTAAACTTTCCCTTCTCCAATCCATTCTGAATACCGCAGCCAGAATCATTTTCCTCTGCAACCGCTTCACTGATGCCTCTGCTCTTTGCCAGTCATTGTACTGGTTGCCTATCCGTTACAGAATCCAATATAAACTTACCACTCTCACTTACAAAGCTCTCCACAGTTCTGCACCACCCTACATCTCCTCCCTCATCTCTGTCTATCACCCCACCCGTGCCCTCCGCTCTGCTAATGACTTAAGAATGACATCCTCAACAATTTGAACCTCCCACTCCCGTCTTCAAGATTTCTCACGAGCTGCGCCTAGGCTCTGGAACACACTACCAAGAGAAATCCGATGAATTCCCAACATCCACACCTTTAAGCGGGCCCTAAAAATGCATTTCTTTCGACTAGCCTATCACCTCACTGCCCTGATCTAATCTAGTTCCTTTCTGCCCTTCAAAAAATTTACTTCCAGTTCTCGTCCCCTGTACCTGTATAAATTCTCACCGACGGGTTCATGCAGCTGCTTTTGAGTACCCTATTAAATCGATGGCTGGACCATATATGACAAGCTTCCCCCCCCATTCACCTTTTGTGTCTCCCCTATTTCCTCATAGACTGTAAGCTTACGAGCAGGGCCCTCACTCCTGATGGTATCTTAATTTTGTTATTTTGTATTGTCTAATATTGTCTGTACATGTCCCCTCTTAATTGTAAAGCGCTGCGGAATATGTTGGCGCTATAGAAATAAAACTTTATTATTATTATTATTATTATTATTATTATTATCACCCAGGGTCCACTTCATAAATATCACCAGTGGAAAATGGAAGCCTGGGGAAGTTAAATTTACCTAATAGAAAACACTTGATGGTAGAAATACAATGAACACACACAGTGTACACACAAAGACAAAGTGCTCAGAACCCGGACAGCGACTGAACCTGACTGTGGTTCAATGGAGAGAGAAATGGATCACAACAAAGGAGGCTGTCACATCAAATCTGAGGCATGACAATCACATCACAAATGTGTGGGATGGGAGACAAATCCGAAGGCGCTGCAAGACTTGGTAGGATATTTGGATCAAGCTGGCTGCTCACAGTAGCATGAGCAACATGTGGCTGGCATTATCATGTTAAAAACCAGCTCATGGGACACTTTACATAAATAGCTGCACTTCTGGTTTCAAAACCAAATTAATGTAATGCCGAGCTGTTAAGGTGGCTTTACACGCTACGATATTGTTAGCAATTGCTAGAGATATCGTACGCAAAAGCACCCGCCCCCGTCGTTCCTGCGATTGTGTGTGATCGCTGCCGTAGCGAACATTATCGCTACGGCAGCGTCACACGCACTTACCTGGTCGTCGGCGGCGCTGTGACTGCCGAACAATCCCTCCTTCAAGGGGGAGGGACGTTCGGCATCACAGCAACGAAACCGCAACGTCACTAAGCGGCCGGCCAATCAAAGCGGAGGGGTGGAGCTGAGCGTGATGTAAACATCCCGCCCACCTCTTCCTTCCATATTGTGGCCGGCGGCAGGTAAGGAGACGTTCCTCGCTCATGCGGTGTCACACATAGCGATGTGTGCTGCCGCAGGAGCGACGAACCACAACGAAAAACAACCCTTACCGATTTTTGAGTTTGGGACGACCTTTCCATGGTGAACGATTTTCACCATTTTTGAGGTCGCTTAAAGTCGCTGGTACGTGTCACACGCTGTGATATCGTTAATGACGCCGGATGTGCGTCACTAACAACGTGACCCGACGATAAAACATTAACGATATCGTAGCGTGTAAAGCCCCCTTTAGTGTACCTGAAATGAAGACTAGTGGGGTCCAACTACTGTTCATTATGCCACCCCCAAACCATAATCTAAGACGTAGGACTGGTGTGATGTTCCCTTGTGAAGGCCTCTTCATGGCATTGCTAACGTGTCTCAATACTAGTCTCATGCCACCGCTGTTTAAGGCTATAATGGTGAAAAGAAAGATAGCTATGCAGGCTAGAATGGAGGTCTACTCAACACCATGAGGAGGCCTTCACAAGCGGACGTGAAGCCAATCAGACTCCCATAATTATGTTGTGGGGTGGTAGAATGTATGATAGTTAAACCCCTCTCGTCTTCGTTCTCGGTACCAACAACTCACAATTACATTGAATATGTGGTAAAACCAGTAGTACTGGCTTTTCTCCAAAGTATCTCATGAGCTGTTTTTTAATGCAACCACATCAGGCCGCATGTTGTCCATGTTACTGTGAGCAGCCTGCATGTTCTGTTCTTGCTCCCATAGCTCCAGCATCTCCCAAAATGTCTACCATTAAGCACGTGTGAGATGTCATTGATCAACAATTGCACAAGAATCTGCCAGCAGAGGATCTTGATCATTTGCACATTTCAGCGAGGCAGCCCCAACCTGACTTCTCTGATACGATGGAGCCACGCAATACGACCTTGTCAATTCTGCCAACATGCAACGTTCCACGCCCCCCAAAGGGTATGTGAGGTCTGATTGGCGCAATGTATCACTGACACCTCCTCTCTCTGCAGGCACAGGGAGGGAGACAGAGCAGGCTGCGCAAACTCCGATGCGGCACCCAGCTCTCTCACAACCCTAACCGGCCACCATAAGCTTTCTTCTAGCCCCAGTGAAGTGGATTCTGCCAGTCCAGTACAGTAGTCTGCCATATAGGCTTGGTCCGTTAGCAGAGACCAGCCCAAGTATCGTTTAATCTTAAACCAAGCTTACAGACATCGGATTCGGGGATTGAGATAAAAGAAACAGCCCAAAAATTAAATTATATATTTAATTGGCTTAAGGGCAAACTAGATAATAGAGTATATAAAAGATGGCATTTACAGACATTATGTCAGAAATACAGTATGAGTAAGTATGGTTGCAAACAGATATACAAATGGCCCATTACCTTGTTCCATATGGTTAAGCCTGGTGCTGGTTCAACATGGGGGGTGCTGTGGAGCCACTGGTTTCCTTAGGACTTTCCCACACGTGACTCGATGCGACCTCCCAGAGAAAAGAAATACTCAAAAGGACCGCTGTCATTTTTATGAACCTAGGTACCTCCCATGTTTTGCCCACCTTGTGACCTAAGACTGGGATGAACATGTGCTGTGCTTCCAGTTTACAGAAAGTTATGAATTGGCAGTTTTACCCATACTTCCACCTCTGAGTGTCCTATGCGGAATATATGACCATCATATTTCTAGTCAGTTAGGATTTGATCTATCCTTGGATAGGAAACACAAGGTTCCTGTTGGCTTCCCACGGCAAGCTATTAATTTTTGGGTTGACCCGCACATCATGCTATTAATAAAAAAATTGTGAAGTGCGTCTTGCCGTCAGGAAGCTGTAAATATGTTTGCCTATTTGTGGGAGCGAAGCACTTCCCAAAATTGTAAATCTTACACAGGAGCCTCAAAGTCTGAACAATCCTGTTTGAAGCTGCTTGTAAAACTTGTAGTTGCCCACCCATGTCCCTACCTGAATACTTTGTCAGCAGGGGACTTGCTGGCTAGAGCTTCTTCTTTAGTCTTGATTAACTTTTGTCACCCTGCCATTTGGTGACCAGATCTGGGTAGTTCTCCTTGTTGCAGGGCAGGGTCTGTGTGAATGAACAGTGACAGCTGACTGACATATACAGTTAGGTCCAGAAATATTTGGACAGTGACACAATTTTCGCGAGTTGGGCTCTGCATGCCACCACATTGGATTTGAAATGAAACCTCTACAACAGAATTCAAGTGCAGATTGTAACGTTTAATTTGAAGGTTTGAACAAAAATATCTGATAGAAATTGTAGGAATTGTACACATTTCTTTACAAACACTCCACATTTTGGAGGTCAAAAGTAATTGGACAAATAAACCAAACCCAAAAAAAATTTTTTTATTTTCAATATTTTGTTGCGAATCCTTTGGAGGCAATCACTGCCTTAAGTCTGGAACCCATGGACATCACCAAACGCTGGGTTTCCTCCTTCTTAATGCTTTGCCAGGCCTTTACAGCCGCAGCCTTCAGGTCTTGCTTGTTTGTGGGTCTTTCCGTCTTAAGTCTGGATTTGAGCAAGTGAAATGCATGCTCAATTGGGTTAAGATCTGGTGATTGACTTGGCCATTGCAGAATGTTCCACTTTTTTGCACTCATGAACTCCTGGGTAGCTTTGGCTGTATGCTTGGGGTCACTGTCCATCTGTATTATGAAGCGCCGTCCAATCAACTTTGCGGCATTTGGCTGAATCTGGGCTGAAAGTATATCCCGGTACACTTCAGAATTCATCCGGCTACTCTTGTCTGCTGTTATGTCATCAATAAACACAAGTGACCCAATGCCATTGAAAGCCATGCATGCCCATGCCATCACGTTGCCTCCACCATGTTTTACAGAGGATGTGGTGTGCCTTGGATCATGTGCCGTTCCCTTTCTTCTCCAAACTTTTTTCTTCCCATCATTCTGGTACAGGTTGATCTTTGTCTCATCTGTCCATAGAATACTTTTCCAGAACTGAGCTGGCTTCATGAGGTGTTTTTCAGCAAATTTAACTCTGGCCTGTCTATTTTTGGAATTGATGAATGGTTTGCATCTAGATATGAACCCTTTGTATTTACTTTCATGGAGTCTTCTCTTTACTGTTGACTTAGAGACAGATACACCTACTTCACTGAGAGTGTTCTGGACTTCAGTTGATGTTGTGAACGGGTTCTTCTTCATCAAAGAAAGTATGCGGCGATCATCCACCACTGTTGTCATCCGTGGACGCCCAGGCCTTTTTGAGTTCCCAAGCTCACCAGTCAATTCCTTTTTTCTCAGAATGTACCCGACTGTTGATTTTGCTACTCCAAGCATGTCTGCTATCTCTCTGATGGATTATTTCTTTTTTTCAGCCTCAGGATGTTCTGCTTCACCTCAATTGAGAGTTCCTTAGACCGCATGTTGTCTGGTCACAGCAACAGCTTCCAAATGCAAAACCACACACCTGTAATCAACCCCAGACCTTTTAACTACTTCATTGATTACAGGTTAACGAGGGAGACGCCTTCAGAGTTAATTGCAGCCCTTAGAGTCCCTTGTCCAATTACTTTTGGTCCCTTGAAAAAGAGGAGGCTATGCATTACAGAGCTATGATTCCTAAACCCTTTCTCCGATTTGGATGTGAAAACTCTCATATTGCAGCTGGGAGTGTGCACTTTCAGCCCATATTATATATATAATTGTATTTCTGAACATGTTTTTGTAAACAGCTAAAATAACAAAACTTGTGTCACTGTCCAAATATTTCTGGACCTAACTGTATGAATGAAATATCCCTCACAATATTCCTCACAGCTCACTTATAGCAGCCTTGGCTGTAAGTGCAGTGATTTCTGCACGTGGCTCATACTCAATACTGAATAAATCCAGCTGTTTTGAAAATGTGCATGGGTTTCTGTGGTGGACATTTAAGGTCAAACAATAATCTTATAGATTCCCTTGAAATACCTGTCATCATCTCTGATTTCAGTTTACCGCGGTGATTTCTGAAGCTTTGGATCAATATTTTCCTAGTAAGGAAGGAGTGGAAATTATTTCAGAGCCTGGCCGATACTTTATAGGATCTGCTTTTACAGCTGCTCTCAATATCATTGGCAAAAAAGAGGATTATGTCACGGGTGAGTAGATAGATCATAGATAGCCCTTTGGGTTATATAGACCATAGTATTTTGAGTTTTATGTTGATTTTATCCTTTAAGAGAAGCATTCTCATTTATGAGGATCAATTATTTTGGGTGTTACAGAATCTTTTTCATTCAATAGAGTGATTGTTCCTCTTTTGTTATATTCTGCAATTTCAGAAAACGTTTGACAAGCCAAAGAGACATGTTAAAAGTTCTGATTGGTGGAGGTCCTAGTGCTGAGACGTCCACTGATCTTCAAAATAGGAAGGAGGAGAAGTTCTCTGTGGAGCGTTGATCTCCTTCAAGGCTTATTTCAAAACCAAAAACGTGTACATCATTATCAACCGAAAAATAAAAAAATTCCCTCCTAAATTTTTCAGATTATTCGTTCTGAACTCAAAGCACAAAATATTAGACACTGGGATCTTGGAGAATCCATAGTAGGTTATCATCTGAACCACTACACTGACTAATGTGTCATGTCCTATCACATTCTGGAATTTTATGACTTCCTAGGTCATAACTTCCCAAATACCTCATCCTAGTGCAGGTTTAATTTTTGTTTTTTCAGTCCCTGAAGAAAATTTACCCAAAAGTTGCACATTTTTACTTCCCTTTTGGAGATCATTATCCCATGGTCTGGGCCATTGGTGATGCCAGGTTAGGGGTGGTGGTCGTAACATTTCCCTATACAACTTATAGAGCTCTCAGTAACTGGGGCAGGTTCATGTATTAGATTAAACACCAAAATGGTGCAAAAAAATAATTTTTCACCCAGTGAGTAGTTGACTGAGCATTGTTTATTTTTTGTTTCACAGACACAGATGGGAGAAAAGTCAGGAAACTCTCTTATTATCTAAATGATGGAGTAATTGGAACACTTTGGGTTCATGAATTAGGAGGTCTGAAAATGAAACCGCTAAAGGTGCAAATGATACACGCATGATGAAGGGATGCATAGATTGTAAGATACTGACATATATAATATAATTGACATATATTTTTTTTCTCTTGTACTAGGATCACCAGCATTCACAACAACACTTTCCCACCAGACTTTGGGGACCGTGCTGCACAGACTATGACTGTATTATAGAAGAGGTCAGTCTTCCAGAGCTGGAAATGGGCGAATGGATAATATTCCCAAACAAGGGTGCCTATAGCTTATCAAATGCAACCACCTTTAATGGGTTCAAAATACCGACTGTGTATTATACAATAAGTGAAGACAAGCTAAAGAAAATTCAAATTTTGGCTCCACAATAATTTTACTGTCATTATTGTTTACTGATATACACAGATAATAAAATAAAAATGTGAATCAGCAATTGAAGAACCCTAAATCTCTTCCCGGTTAAAGTTCATATGCCGTCCCATTAACAGCCACCTTCCCCTGAGGAGCCACCTTTCCTTGAAGAGCCACCTTTCCCTGAAGAGCCACCTGCTGCTGAAGAGCCACCCACTCCTGAAGAGCCACCTTCCCTTGACAAGCCACTTTCCCCTGAAGAGCCAGATTCCCCTAAGTAGCCATCTTTCCATAAAGAGCCACCTGCCCCTGAAGAGCCACTTTCGCCTGACAAGCCACTTTCCACCTTGTACATTATTCATTTTCGTTCCTGAAGAAGAGGTTTTACAGTTCCGAAACGCGTAGAACAATAAAATCCGATGTCTTAATCCCCGTTGATCTTCAGTGATCTTCTTCTGGTAGCGCGGATAGATCTTTTTCTTCCATCTCCTCCAAGCCATCTTCCCCTAAAGAGCCACCTTTCCCTAAAGAGCTACCTTCCCCTGAAGAGCCATCCACCCCTGAAGAGCCACCTTCCCCTAAATAGTCACCTTCCCCTTTTTATTCTGAGCAGGAATCCAACTCACCTAGCATTTTTTTTCCATTGACATAACCATTAGAGATGGGTGAACCCATTGAAGCTCAGAATGGCGGGTTCAGCTGGACTTTAGATAAAATTTGGTTTGGGACCTGAACTTGACCTGAACACAAATGGAAGTCACTAATTGGGCAGTTCGGGCCTCCACCCACATGCACCCAACCATAAACAGAACACTTCCGGCAGTGGGTGGGGAAGGTTTTTCCATTTTTATTGTTTGTACACACTACATCCGATCAGGTTTTTGTTACCCCCAGTGTGAGCCATTCAAAAACGCAAGAGGCTCAGACTGGGTTGAGCACAGAGCTTATGAGTGGTCTTCATAAATAAAGCACGCAGATTCCAAACCTGAACTCTGTTGTTTTTTTTGTAAAGTCTGTGCTTGTTATAAACACCAATCACCGAAGTTCAGGTTTGCTCATCTCTACTAACCATTTGATGGCTTGTTTTTTGTGGGACAAGTTATATATCACCAGCACAAGTCCGGGGTAAAAGAGAGTATTTAAATTCAAGGGGAAATACAGATGATTAGCAGCTGAAGGGAAGAGGAACTTTGCAGGGTCCAAAAGGGAAAAGGATGAAAACTCAACAGAGGAGATACCTAGTACAGTGGAACCTTGCTTAACGAGAACAATCCGTTCTGGGAGTGTGCTTGTTAACCAAGTTACTCGTTCAGCAGAGCAAGATTTCCCATAGGAAATCATGGCAATGCAGACAATTCGTTCCACAACTAGTTAAATGTCCCATCCTGGTCCCCTATTCTATCATTCCACACATGCACACACACAAACACACACAAACACACACAAACACACACAAACACACACAAACACGCATGCACACACACATATTATATGCTCACCTTACCTTCCGTTCCATCGCCGGTCTCCTGGGACTTGCTGTTCTCCGGTGTGGGCTGTGTATCGGGTTACCATAACGACGAGGGAGGAACTTCCTGCCAGAGCTCTGACGTCAAAGGCAGAGCCACTTGCCTCCGATTGGCCAGCGCGCTGCCTTTGAGTAGCGGTGACAGGAACCAGGAAGTTCCTGCTTCGTCGCTATGGATACCGATGCCTGGAGTGCAGCGGCGCACTACAGGACCCAGGAAACCGGTGATGAAGCGGAAGGTACACATATTATATGCTCTCCTTACCTTCCGTTCCACCGCCGGCCTCATGGTACTTGTAGTTCGCCGCAAGCACGTTGCGATGTACCCGGGAACTACAAGAACCATGAGACCGGCGGTGGAATGGAAGGTAAGGTGAGCATAATACTGTATGTGTGTGCGTGCGTGTGTGTTTGTGTGTGTTTGTGCGTACATGTGTGTGTTTGTGTGGACTGCAAGTGCGGGTCAGAGCGCGGTGGATGGATGAAACCGGAAGTCTCTGAGGTGAGGATTTTTCTCGCACAGCAAAGCTTTCTCGTAAAGCGGGTTACAAATTTACAGAAAGCTTTGCTTGTTAAGCGAAATTCTCGTTAAGTGGGTTACTCGTTAAGCAAGGTACCACTGTACACTGAATAAATGTAAGACATGTGCCTGACTTTGCGATAGTCGTTGTTGGGTGTAGTCCTTAGTAGAGCGCTGTGACACTTCTTTACTTAACATCAACTTGTTAACAGTTATTTACATTGTATGTTAAACTTCAGTGTAATCCTTCACTTCCTCCTAGACTGCTGCACTCACTGAACACTACAGTAGCCAGATCCTTCAGTCATAGCACCATCCACCCCTGAAGAGCCACCTTCCCTTATTTATTCTGAGCAGGAATCCAACTCACCCTACATTTTTTTCCATTGACATATCATTAGAGATAAGCAAACCCACTGAAGTTCAGTTCGGCAGGTTCAGCCAGACTTTAGATAAAGTTTTGTTTTGAACCTGAACTTGACCTGAACCCCAATGGAAGTCACTAATTGGGCAGTTCAGGTCTTCGCCCACATGCACCCAGCCATAAAGAGATCTCTTCCAGTGGTGGGTGGGCAAGGCTTTTCCAATTTTTTTTTGCTTAGTGCACACTACATCAGGTCACGCTGTTGTTACCCTCAGTGTGAGCCATTTAAATGCTGGGCTAAGCACAAGGCGTACCTGAGCTTCTAGCTTATCAAACGTGACCACCTTTAATGGGTTCCAAATACCAACCAAGTATTTTACAATGAGTGAAGACAAGCTAAACAAAATGCAGAAAATGAGAATTTTGGTCACACAATAATTTTACTGGCAATATTGTTTCTTGATATACACAGATAATAAAATAAAAATGGAAACCAGCTACTGGAGATTCCTAAGCCTATGTATGTTAAAATACATACACCGCCCAATGAAGAGACACCTTCCCCTGAAGAGAAGAAGTGAAGAGTGGACCCGGCACCAAAAAAATCAGAAAATGTTAAAATATCAAAATTTTATCAGACATCTAAAATTACAAAAGATCCAAAATTGAGAGAACACGCATAAGGGCACCTTACGCATTTTGGACAATAAGTAAAAACAAGTGCTTAATCATAAGTGAATATGCGTAAATCAGACACGTTTTAAGTACCCAAAGGCAAAATCCCAAATGGAACACGGTAAAACAAGGAACGGCCATATCCTACAATGAGAGGAGGGCAAAACTAATCAGCTGAAAAATGTTCAAAGTCAATTGTGAAGGCTGGATGAAAAAATGCATTCCTTTTCAAAGCACAAATTTGGATTGTAGAAAAATGGATGAAAGAATGGAGAAAATAAGAAAAAATGAAAAGATGAATAAATATATATATAAGAAAAAAATAAAAAAAGGAAAAAATGAAATGAAAAACATAGAATGGAGAATATATATATATATATATATATATATATATATAAAATTATAGTATATATCGTAAATCTGAGCAATAATTTAGACCGTTTGGATGCCGGGCGTCTAATTTCTTGATCCACTTCGCTTCTGCATAGAGGAGTAGTTGAAACCAGTTTCCCCCACGATGCAGGCGGTTTATCCTTTCGATGGCGGCTATTTTAAGATGAATAAAATCCCCGTCATGATGTTCTTTGAAGTGTCTTGTCAATCCTGACATACAGTACAGACCAAACGTTTGGACCTTCTCATTCAAAGAGTTTTCTTTATTTTCATGACTCTGAGAATTGTAGATTCACATTGAAAGCATCAAAACTATGAATTAAAACATGTGGAATGAAATACTTAAAAAAGTGTGAAATAACTGAAAATATGTCTTATATTCTAGGTTGTTCAAAGTAGCCGCCTTTTGCTTTGATTACTGCTTTGCACACTCTTGGCATTCTCTTGATGAACTGCAAGAGGTAGTCAATAAATTTCATTTTCCCGTTTTTTCTGCTGCTTGTTCTTCTTTTTTTTTTCTTCGGTGGATCCCTTGGGTGAAACAACCCCCCCCCCCTCTTTTTTTATCAAGAACACTACATGGACCCTGAATTTCATATTCACTATACGTGGCTTTCTCCTTTTTCCCTTTCAGGGTGAATCGCTTCCCCGTTCTTTCTTTCTTCTTCTCCTTTTTCTTACACGTTCTGATAACCATGATCAGTGGCATAAGCGGCTGCACACTCTTCACAGGAAATCTTACAACCTTGGCTTGCTAACACATGACACTATATACAGTGTTCAAAACAAATCATGGGTACTCATAGACTGACACTTTTATTTTTTGGTTGTTTTACATTATCAAACACTTTCACACACATTTTTTTTTTTTATTATTAGTATTTTTTTTATTCATTAATTTTTAATCCTTGGGATAGGAAAAGCGATGATGAGATTTTTTTCTTAAAATATTGTTAATACAACATACTACGTCATGTGGTTGCCTTAAATGTATAGATTCCCGCCGATTTTTTCTAAAAGGGGTGGATCATGACGTCATTGTTATGGTATATAATGTTGTAAGCATCGGCTTTACTGCAGATTTAATGTTCTTTGCCTGACTGTCCTGAGGAAGGGAGCAGAGTCTCCCGAAACGCGTTGACCAGTGCACAAATAAAGCTACATTGATCTTCAAATCTTCATGATCTGGTAGTCATTGGCGCGGCTTGGAAATACCCTGCCCTACCACTCTCTGTTATCTGCCGTTTTGGGGACCGCTGCCATGACTCGGAGTTACTTACATGCTGTCATAGGAGTTGTGACTTTCACAACCCCTATAGGTGAGTTTGACCACCCCTCTTCACCCCCCCCTTCCTACCAGGGTAAGACCCTATTGCGCTCTTTTTTCCACAGTTTTTTCCTCTGTTGCCTGTCCTTAGCAGTGGTTTCCTAGCAGCTATTTTACCATGAAGGCTGCTGCGCAAAGTCTCCTCTTAACAGTTGTTCTAGAGATGAGAAAGTGTGTCCAAACTTTTGGTCGGTACTGTAGATGTGTATTTTTTATTTTAGTCTGAAGCCGCATGGTGTGAATATGCCGGAATGTTTGTGTGCTCAGATATACGCTTTCGTAAAGTTCTGGAAGTACATCCTATATAATATTTGTTGCATAAGGAACAAGTTGCTTTGTATACAACATACGTCGTGGCACAGTTGATGAAGGAGGTGATATTATATATGTTGTCCTGATTGTCCTTAAAAGAAGTAGTTTTATCCATATAGCAACATAGGTGACAGCGACTGGTTCCGCATTTAGGCTAGGAACGCACTTTGCGTTTTTATCTGCGTTTTAGGTGCTTTTTAGGTCCGTTTTGGGAAGCACCTTTTTCATGCCAAAAGGCATGCGTTTCGATTTACCAGCAAAGTCAATGGAAAATTTGGATTTTCCGACCCCACTTTGCGTTTCTAAACGCTGCATTTAATTTGCATATTTTGTGTCAAAAACCATGCGTTCAAAGGAGCATGTAGTTGTTTTTGCCATTTTCGGTGCGTTTTGCTAACATTGGAGTCAATGAGAAATGGCAAAAAATAAGATTTCTTCAAATTCCTGCGTTTTATCTGCTTTTTCATTGTAGAAAACATGCGTTTTGGACTACCAAAACGCATGCTTTTTGATCATTGAAATAATGATTTCATATTTCCCTTTACACACAAACATAGTCCGACAATTTAAATTAAGGAAATTAATACATTATTGCAATTTTTCCATAAATTTTCATATTACCGCAATAATTTAATGAACTTAATTTAATGTCATGTTTTTTACTATGATTATAGATTTGATTCTTTTCTTACCATTTTTTCAAAGATTTTGACTATTTAAACTTTATTAAGCAGTGTCTTTATTTTCAAAACGCAACTATCAGAACGCAGGTGGAAACACAGATAAAAAGCGCTGAAAACGCATCAAATACGTGGCAAAAACGCATGCGTTTTCAGCGCTAAATTTTAGAAAAAGGCAACTTTGTTCAAATCAATTAAGCCCAAAACGTGCGTTTTAAACTGCAAGTAGGTGAACGCTAAGTGCGTTCCTAGCCTTATATGATCCGAGTGATTTAAGCCATGTGTCTTTAGGTTTTTCTGATACATATAGTCTAGGAGATATAATATTACCAATATTTTTGGATCTTCCTGCTACCACATTAACTCCTTGGGCAATGATTTTGGCCAACATGGGATCTTGATGTAGCATGGGGGTAAATTTGTAAAAGATTTTGTTAATGTTCTCAAAGTCCATACTGTATGGAGTAGAAAAGGTAATTTTATTTTTTCCAGTCTCTGGAATCAATTTTGTCTTCTAATAATGCAGCTCTAGATCTAGTATTTGTAATGCTAATGGCTCTATTCAATAATTTATGAGGATATCCTCTTTGTTGAAGACGTGTTTTAATGCGGTTCTTCTCCTGATCATAAACATCATCCTCAGAACAAAGGCGGTGCGCCCTCAAAAATTCGATAAGTAAACTGCGCTTAGTATGATTTGTATGGCTGCTATGAGCATGTAGGATAGTGTTCCCACTGATAGGCTTTCTATATAGTGAGGCATGTATTAAGCCTGTTTCAGTTCCCATCAGTAGAATATAAAGAAAGGGTTTAGTATTTGCAACTTATATATTCTATTATAAAACTGGAAAAAAAGGAGAAGGGGATTCGAATTTGTAAACTTTACAAAAAAATGATTAGATTTTTAACATTTTTTGAGACCTGAACCTGCAACCGTTTGATCTCTTGTTCTATATACTGCAATATTACGTATTGCTGTAAATCTAGTAAATGATGGTCTAGGAAACCCAGCCACAGGCAGCCATATCTACAAATATAAGCAAGGATGGTTGACCTTAGGGAGATCAACATCCAACACCGCGGAGACACCATCACGTGTTTCTCAATGCAGTGATTCTAGAGCAATGAGCCACTGCGTTGAGAAACACGTGATGGTGCCTCCACGGTGTTGGATGTTGATCTCCCTAAGGTCAACCATCCTTGCTTATGTAGTCTTCTACTAGGCATTGCTCCCACTAGCCAGTTTCCTACTCCACACTGATGAGGGGCAAATACCCCGAAACAGCTGTCTGTGGATGGATGCCATGTTTGGCATAGGTGGTTTCCTTGACTGGAGACTGCCCTTCCCGTGGTTGTTCCTTTCCGGTGAAAGACCTGGCTAGTTTCCTGCCAGTGTTGAGAAACATGTGACGGTGTCTCCGCAGGCTTTCTTGTTTTGAATATCTACAAATATGGCAGCCATGAAAGCTTTTTGATGGCCCTCTGCTGTCATGGTAAACCATCGGTGCCCCACGACTGCTCCATTTAAATGCAGCTATCTGTGATAGAAATGCGATCTTCTTAAATGTGACTATGACATATTAAAAGTCTTTGCAGGCTCTATTTTATCACCTGGAACAGAATCGCCAGCCCGCATTTTGAAAGTAGTATTAGTTTTTGGCTTACCCCAACTTCCCAGCAGCTGGAAGACTTGCAAAATTAAACTTTTAAGGGGTTATCTGACACTGCTCACTTCTGCATCGGGAACATCTGCACATGTCGACCAGGTCTGTATCGTGCACGTCCTTGAAGGTGTGTGCAGGTGGGTCATCATCAGCTCCACTCAGCTCCCACGAGATATTTATCTGCAGACAATTGACAGATCCAGCCTGTGATATTAGTGTACCATTAAAGCCCCACAAACACCTTTAATAGGTGAGTCCTAAAGAAAAAGTGGAGTGATAGGTCCAAAAGAATTCCAAGTTCAGAGAATTTGTCTTTATAACAATACAAAACTTTATTTTACACAGAATTAAATAGACATACAATAAAAATCACAAGGTCAGAAGAGCTACAGTGCAGACGGACAGAGTCAGCATCACCCTCTTCTACCCCACCACCATAGTAAGACCAGGGCCAGCGTGACATAACAACCCGTATGTAGTAATTATAAATAGGTACACATAGAGTTAATAAGAAAAGTGTTAACTTTAAGGCATGAGTTGTACTGTACATATCATAGGATCAGAAACTAATCCATAGAACTGAGCCCAAACAGGGATGGAGAAAATGCAAGATCCAATTACCTGATAGAGTACCCAGTGAACAGAATAAAAGTGAACATAGTATGGACGGCGCTCAGAAAGGGCACCATGTCACTCACCCATAAAAGTCCTGGCTGGTAGAAGAGAGGACGTGACACCAGACCCTGACGCACGTTTCGCATAGGGCTTCCTCGGATAGGTCATCAATGTCTGATCGGGCAGGGTCCGACATCCTGCACTCCTGCTGATCAGTTGTTCTCTGTGCCACCATCGTCAGCAGGTGGTCAACTTCTATTTCATGTGTATGTACAGCTTTTTGGACTATGGATAAAAGTGGATGTGCCAGAAGACACAAACTAGAACATCTGAGGAATACAGGAGGTACTCCATGCAGAATGCAAAAATTGTTCAGTTTTCCAGGTATAGAGGTAAATTCCATACGATTCAAATGCTATATATAATATACATAAACATACATGTATTCTGTATCAAAGTTTATGTAAATATAATATCTAATTTGTTTTATTGAGCGGTGGTTTTCCGGAGGAGAGGTACTATAGATACTACAGGTCCTCCAAATGTGATTGAAGGAAGTGAAAACCTTATTTATAGTCTAATATGTCACAACATTTTTCATGAGAAACATTTACCTAATGTGTCTGTTGTGACTTCATTTTCTATCAGTCCATAAGGGTAATGTATTGTTAAGACTTTTAGGATCCTCCTGACTTTGACATTGCTTCTTTTTGGTTCTTGTGCCTTTCCATTCCTAAAATATAGTCCCCCTTAACAGTGTACTCATATAAATCTAGTTTTGTTTTAAAACTAGGTCTGGTCCTCAAGAAGACGTTCAAAGAAAACAATAAAGATCACATTATCTTGGTTCAATGATCGGCATGCCGCAATTATCATATCTAATAGATGCGACAATTCTAGGGTGGTTGCAGGCTGCTATTTTTAGGCTGAGGAGGCCCAATAACCATGGGTCTTCCCAGCCTAAGAATACCAGCCCCCAGCTGTACGCTTTATTTCTTCTGGGTATCAAAATTGGGGGAACCGCATGCTATTTGTTAAAATTATTTATTTAAATAATTTAAAAAAAGCTGCATGGGGTCCCTCATATTTTGATACATAGGCAAGATAATTCTCAAAGCTGGGGGCTGAAGCCTGTAGCTCTGTGCTTTATCTGTGCTGGGTAATGGGGGGATTATGTCATTTTTTTTCCAATTACTTATTTTTACACTCCAGAACCAATCACAGATACGTGCACGCTGGCAGTCTGACTGCTTTGGACGAAAGCTCTGACAGGACCACTGAACGTAGGTTATAATGCAGTGTTAAGGCCGCTTTACACACTGCGATATCGGTCCCGATATCGCTAGTGTGGGTACCCGCCCCCATTTGTTGTGCGACACGGGCAAATCGCTGCCCGTGCCGCACAACATCGCCAAGAGCCGTCACACATACCTACCCGGCGACGTCGCTGTGACCGGCGAACCGCCTCCTTTCTAAGGGGGCGGTCCGTGCGGCGTCACAGCGACGTCACTGAGCGGCCACCCAATAGAAGCGGAGGGGCAGAGATGAGCGGCCATAACATCCCGCCCACCTCCTTCCTTCCGCATAGCGGCCGGGTGGCAGGTAGGAGAGCTTCCTCGTTCCTGCGGTGTCACACGGAGCAATGTGTGCTGCCGCAAGAACGAGGAACAACTTTGTTACCGCTGCAGTAACGATAATTGAGAATGTACCCCCATGTCACCGATGAGTGATTTTGCACGTTTTTGCGACGATGCAAAATCGCTCATCGGTGTCACACGCAACGGCATCGCTAATGCGGCCGGATGTGCGTCACAAATTCCGTGACCTCAACGACTCCGCATTAGCAATATCGTAGCGTGTAAAGCCCCCTTTAAAGCGGGTTTACACAATGTCTTGAGCCCTATTGATGTTTTTGAGAGCTGTAATGCACCATATTGGTTGTCACCTAACAATAGAACTTTTTGACAACCCAAGGAAAACTTATTTTGTTGCTTCTGATTTTAAAATTTTACAGAAATTTTCTATCTACAGGATTAGTACCGTAATTTTTTTAACAAGCAATTTTGCAAAAAAAAATTGCTTTAACACTGCGCCCATAATGCGTTGAATTTGGTTACACAATTGATAGTGACTCGTTCTTCGTTGTTGACGACCTCAATTTACCTGAGTGAATGGTGTAGATGAGCTTAGTTAATCGAGGGATAATGATGGTGGGAGAGTAAGTGACAGGCTTTTCATGAGGACCTACTGTCTCCTACTGGTCCATGCCGTCTTCTTGCTGAAAAGAGACGCCTTCAGGGATCACGTAATTTCAATTCCCTGCAAACTTAGTGTCATCTTAGCTTGACCAGATCTGGAAGAGCACATTAACCTCCTCTTGTGATTTTCAGAAAACCATTCTAATTTAGCAAGTAATTAAGGGTCACATGCGGGATAAAGGCCCGGATAATCTTGGATTACGCACAGGAAGCTTTGTTTCCAAGACAACCCCAGCTGAGGGGGTGTTAACGCCGAGGTCAATCAGTTAATGAACTGGGAATGGTCAGTGACTCCAAAAACTGCTGGAGCTAAAGAAATGGAAAGTTGAGGGAGGAAATGTATGTTGTGGCAGCAATTAACCACTTAATCACAGGGGGAAAAAGTTATTCCAATAGTCCATTAGGTACAAGTGAAAACTATTCTAAAAGGGCATTGAACAATTAGGATTTCACTAGTTGGTGAAATGATATTGTCCTATAAAGTAAAAAAATAATATGTATTTGGATAGTTTACAACGTTAACTGTGCACTATGTGGCATTATCTTGGTTGTGTACACTGAACAAAAATATGGACGCAACACTTGTTTTTGCTCCCATTTTCCATGAGGTAAGACTTTTTATAGGCCTTTTTCTTACCAATATTGTTCAGAAATCTGTCTAAGGCAAGAGTGACTACCGTATGACTCGCAAGAGGGTTGCATCTCACTGCCTCGACTGATCGGCGGCTCTCTTGACCCGAGTGTGTCAGCTGCATAGAAATACATGAAGCTGTCATGCTCGGGTCAGGAGAGCCGCTGGCCAGTCCGGGCAGTGAGATGCAATCATTGCGCGAGTCCTACGGTGCTGTGTCTCCAGCCTAAATCTGTATTAGGTCAGTGTCACACTTGCGAGTGTGTACTGCCCTGAGAGGGGCCCGGCCGCTTCTTCACTGCTCAGGCCGAGCCGCTCGAGGTCCGGGCTAGGGTTTGTCAGTGGCACGAGCGCCTCCGGACCGGGGGCCATGTCGCTCTGTTAAGGGGAGGCAGTGGGTTGGTGGTGTGGGACGAGGTTTGCAGCCGGGGGAGGCTGCGTTGTCGTCGTACGGGTCGTGACGCCACCCACGGGTCGTGGTGACGGGATGCACCACCGCTGCGGCTGGAGTGATGGTGGGCTCGTCCGGGATCGGTGTTGCGGCCGCAGCCTAGATGTTAGCCCCTCCGTGGGTAGGGGCGGTGTGTCCCGGGGCCCGGCTGGGGGGGATGATATAACTGGCGACGGTGTTGTTGTCGGGGTGCAGGGTGCCGTGCTGCGGTGCAGTATCGTGCCCGGATGGCACTGGTGTACTCACGATTAATTCAGACTCAGAGTCACTGGTAAACCAAAGTTCGGGTATGGTCGGGTCCCGCAGCCGGCTGCTTGTGTTCCCCTGTGAGGTTGATGGTGGCCCCTTTCCCTTGCACCTCATGTTGTGGTTTTCGGTTTCGGCTCCACTGCTTGGACAGTGGTAGCCTGCTCCCCGGCGTTGAGCTGCCGGAGGAGCCCTTGGTTGCCCGCAGGCGCTGGCCCGTCGGATGTTTGGCCCTTGGCGGTGGCGCTCACCCGGTATCGGTGGGCTTTTGCCTTCTTTCGGGACTTTGGGTGAGGATGAACCCGTGAGGTCCAGCCAGCAATCAGCCAATTTGCTTATACTCAGTGGCTTCTAAGCTAGGACGGGGTCTGAGTACCCGGTTTCTGGTGCTCCGGTACACGGTTGACTCCCCGGTTCAGGGCCGGTGGGCTCCAATCCTGGCCCGGTCCCTACGGTTCCGCCGGTTGCTGTACCGGTACTCCTGCAGACGGCCACCACCGTCTGCATGCCTGACGTTACGGGGATCCCAGGCTCCAACCCGGGTCCCTGACAGTTCTGCTCCTCTATTACTTCAGATTCCACTCTCAACTGTTCTGAACTTCAACTCAAAACTGACTGTATTTCCTGCCTCAGGACAGTAGTCTCCTCGGTAGGCGTGCCTTTCCGCCTGACTCCGCCCACCTGGTGTGCCCTACTGGCCCTGAGGGAGGCATCAGGTCTCCCTCTCCCTTTCGGGTGACTGGTGTGTCCTCACAAGGGGTGGGGGGGGAGGTGTAATGTGATAGATGTTGTTACCTGTGACCCCTGGGGTCCAGGGCGTCACATTCCCCCTTGGTTTAATGCAGACCGTCCGCGGGCTGCCCGACCAACTCTGGTTTATTTTTATTTTCCTTTTAACTGTAAAATGGTAAAACGGGAAACATTTACAATTATAATAACATTTGTACAAACTATGGTTCCTGAAGGTCTTCCCTTAACGGGAGGCATTTTGCTTTAATGTTTCATAACTTTATTAAACGGAACGGGTTCATGTCCTTCCACCTTTCCCACCCAAACAACCTAGCCTTGATGCTGCCCCTAAGAAACGGGCAGCACCCCTTTTCCCCAGTCCGGAAACAGGAACATGGCCAGATCACCCAGGCGGGAATGGGTACGGTGCGGCGCACCCGGCAGTTGTCAAAGGGCTCACCGGTGGTGATCGGACTCCAGCCTGCTCTGCTGCGGGTCCTACCTCCAATATGCCTCTCCGGAGGCTAACGGAACGGGATGGCATGGTAAAGGGGGCAGATGGGGCAATATTTACAAGCCCAAAAGTTTTTGGGTGGCCGGCAAGTCCACGGCCTTGGGATGAGGTTCTCAGCCGGGGGAGGCCGCGTTGTCGTCGTATGGGTCGTCCCCCTGTGAGGTTGATGGTGGCCCCTTTCCCTTGCACCTCTTGTTGTGGTTTTCGGCTCCCCTGCCTGGACAGTGGTAGCCCGCTCCCCGGCATTGAGCTGCCAGAGGAGCCCTCGGTTCCCTGCAGGCGCTGGCCCGTCGGATGTTTGGCCCTTGGCGGTGGTGCTCACCTGGTATCGGTGGGCTTTTGCCTTCTTTCGGGACTTTGGGTGAGGATGAACCCGTGAGGTCCAGCCAGCAGTCAATTTGCTTATACTCAGTGGCTTCTAAGCTAGGACGGGGTCTGAGTACCCGGTTTCTGGTGCTCTGGTAGACGGTTGACTCCCCTGTTCAGAGCCGGCGGGCTCCAACCCTGGCCCGGTCCCTACGGTTCCACCGGTTGCTGTACCGGTACTCCTGCAGACGGCCACCACCGTCTGCCTGCCTGACGTTACGGGGATCCAAGGCTCCAACTCGGGTCCCTGACAGTTCTGCTCCTCTACCACTTCAGACTCCACTCTCAACTGTTCTGAACTTTAACTCAAAACTGACTGTATTTCCTGCCTCAGGACAGTAGTCTCCTCGGTGGGCGTGCCTGTCCACCTGACTCCGCCCACCTGGTGTGCCCTACTGGAACTGAGGGAGGCATCAGGTCTCCCTTTCGGGTGACTGGTGTGTCCTCACAAGGGGTGGGGGTGTGTGTGTAATGTGGTAGGTGTTGTTACCTGTGACATCTGGGGGTCCAGGGTGTCACAAGTGCCTCGCGTGTAACTCACGTGAGTCTCCCATCACATCACCAGGCACGGCCACACACTCTCGTGACAGGAGCGGGTCGGTTGCATGTTTCTCTATAGAGCTCTTGTCAGGAGAGTTTCAGGACATGCTTGGTGATGTAATGGGAAAATCGCACAAGTTACACGCGAGGCACTCGCAAGTGTGACACTGGTCTTAGTGAGCACTTCAACTTTGCTGAGATAATTCATCCACCTCGTAGATGTGGCATATCAAGATACAGATTGGACAGGATGATTATTGCACAGCTGTGCCTTAGGCTGGCCACAATAAAAGGCCACTCTAAAATGTGCAGTTTTACTTTATTGGAAGGACAGAAAAACAGTTATTATCTGGTGTGACCACGTTTGCTTCACACAGTGCAACACATGCCTTTGGCATAAAGTTGACCAGTTTATTGATTGTAGCCTGTGGATGTTGGTCTTCTCCTCTGCAATGGCTACGAAGTTGCTGTATATTGACCCGAACGTGAACACGCTGTCCTTTATCCTGATCCGGAGCCCCAGACATGCTCAATGGGTGACATGTCCAGTGACTATGCTGGTCAGAATGAACTGGGATGTTTTCAGCTTCCAAAATTGTATACAGATTCTTGAAGCACGGGGCGGTGCATTATCAGCTGCGACATGAGGTGATGAACGTGGATGAATGGCATAACAATGGCCTCAGGATGTCGTCATGGTATCTCTATGCATTCAAAATGGCATCCATAAAATGCACCTGTGTCACGATACTGGTGGTAATAGCTGGAGTCCAATAGCGGGAACCAGGGAGAACACTGGAAACAGCAAGTACACTGACAAGAGGGAACTCAGGTACACTCGAGGACTCTTAGTTCCACGGCAGGTGCAGACGATAAACAGGCTGCTGACAGGTGTGCGGGATACAGAATAGGAGGAAGGAACGATCCGGAAAGAGATGGTTCCAGTAAGAGAACTGCAAGCAGGAGCTTTACACAATACTCAAGCAATGAGTGCTTAACCAGTCTGGATATTTAAGACAAACAGGTGGCGAGGGAGGAGCTTATTGGAAGCATGCTCCACCATCTTGGCTGAGGGCAAAGTTAAGGGCGGGGTAACCAAACAGTAGGTAACCAGGGCATTCCTGACAACTTGTATTCGTTGCACATAGCATATACCGCCTTCCCAAACCATAACCCCACTGCCACTGTGGGCCAATTGACTAACAACGTGACATCTGAAAACCGCTCACCCACATAACGCCATACATACATTCTGGCCTCTTCTCTGTGCAGTGGAAACAGGGATTGTTTTTAGAATATTGTGGCCAGCCTAAGGCACCCCGGTCCACCTTTGCAAAGGAGAAGCGCTCACTAACACAGATTGAAGATGATCAGGATAAAATTTCTGCACTGCGTCAATGGACGAATAGGACTCTGAAAGGATTAAGTTGAAAAATATTTATTAGTCTACGCGTTTCAAGGCAATCTAGCCCCTTCCTCAGGACAAAACCATAGTATTCATTATTAAATTACGAGCTGTAACATGCCAAATCTGAACAACTTGTAATATGTTCATTGTCAAGATTCGGTTCTACTTGCCGGTTCCAGTGGTCATCACATGATGATTCATATACGATTTTCATACTTACTGTACAATCACATGCCGACTAACTTCTCTTCCTACTTCTCTCATTGAAAAATCACTAAACATTGAGAGAATTAGGAAGAGCAGATAGTCAGCACGGGACTGTGGAAATCGCAAAAAAAAAAGTCACATGACTAAAGATGAGCGGTTCCGTTGAGGCTCGGTTTGCCGGCAGCAAACGAGCCTAGCTCCATAGGCTCGAGCTTGACCCCTGGATCAAGTCACTGACTAGCAGTTGGAGTCTCCGCTCACATACAACCAGCCATAAGCAGATCGCTTCCGGGGGAGGGTAAGTGGGCTTTTTTAAACTTCTTTTTTTATTGCACTACATCTGATTAGGGCTATTTCACACATCCGGCATTTCTCTGGATTGCCCGATCCGTCACACTCCAGTACAGTGTTAATACTGTACATTGGCAGCATGTGACCGGAAATTGCCGCGATGCCATTGTACTGTATTACACTGTACTGGAGTTTGACGGATCCGGCAATCCGGCGAAATGCCGGATGTGTGAAATGGCCCTTACTTTGTTATTGCCCCCAGTGTGTGCCATTCAGACACTGCAAGTGGATTGCACAGGGCTGAGCACCAAGTGTACCTGAGCACAGCATTGCTCTCAGAAGTTTTGTTCGCACGTACAGCCTCCAATCCACGAACCCGAACCTTGATTTTTAAAATTGATGTTCGGTTTGAATATGGAACCTCATATTCGCTCATCTCTACATATGACGACTATTCAAGCCATTTAGGCTATGTATAACATGGGGTGGCAAAATTAATTTTTACATCGGGTTTGCATATATTAGCTGTTAGGTTCCCTTTAACCCCTTCCGGACCAATGACATACCTATACGTCACTAGTTGTGTATGGAATTTTAATGCGGGCTCATGTGGTGAGCCTGCATTATTCCCCACACGTCAGCAGACATGTGCAGCTAACAGGCACGGGTGGATAGGAGATTCATCCACGCCTGTTATGACAGTACGCTCTAACGCACCAGTATTCACAGGAGAACAGGATTTCTGCTGTTCAGAGGGATGCTGAAGATTTACTCTGAACAGCAGAAGCGATCGGAAAGTCCAGGCTTCAAGTCCCATAAGGGGACTAATAAAAAATGTAAAAAAGAAAGTTTTTAAAAATATGAAAAAAAAACCCTCTAAAAGTTCAAATTGAAAATAAAACAATAAAAAAAAAAAAAACCCTCCCATATTTGGTATCACCAAGTTTAGAAATGTTTGATCAAAATATAAAATCAATTAATCTAATCACGGCGTAGTGAGAAAAAAAAATAAAAAAAACCCAAAAAACCTCAGAATTAAGTTTTTTTAGTCCCCACAACATTGCATTAAAATGAAATAAGAGACAAATTTACCTAAAAATGGTATAATTAAAAATGTCAAGCCGTCACTATGCTCCAGATCGCCAGATGGTGGGTAGTCACCACTTTCCCCCATGATGAAGAAGCCGTGCTGAGGGCCGCGAAATGTACATCGGGGCTTTTTTTTCCACCCTTGGACCTTGGTAATGCTTCCCTGTTTTTGGGGTATATGGTCACCTTTGCCTTTTAACACTTGTTAATTAATGAATCATTTTTGAATGTCTCCTGGATCTTTCTATATATGCAATTTTGCACGTATTGTGACCATTCATTGAACGGTCACTTTTCTTACTTCCACTTGGTAAAAATTATGATCATGGATCATCAAATTTTTTTTTTTGAAGGGTCATTTGTGTGAGTTGTACTATATTAATATTTGCATTGCCGTAGGTCTGTACCCGATATTTCTTACCATCCCCATCCCCCCATTTTCGATAGGTAACCATCTCGGGTATGGCCTCCTGGTGTGGAGTGGTAACCATAATGTTATGGCCGAATTGGGCTCCAAGACACATTTGCATTTTTTAAGACCCTGTTAGGGTAGAATCCCTGGGGTCATGGCAATCATACTTTGCATACCTACAATATAAGGTGGCTATTCCAAGCCAGAAACAGCGGCTGAAGGAGAGAAGAAAAACATGTAGGCATCTTGTTCAATATGATCTATAGCAGGGGTCCCCAACTCCAGTCCTCAAGGGCCACCAACAGTTCATGTTTTCAGGGTCTCCTTAGTATTGCACAGGTGATAATTTAATCACCTGCACAGGTGATGATTCCAACACCCATGCAATGCTAAGGAAATCCTGAAAACATGAACTGTTGGTGGCCCTTGAGGACTGGAGTTGGGGACCTCTGATCTATAGATTCAAGGACCCTCTTATTTGTGTCTTGAGAATTCTGACGGACAGATTTTTACGATTTATATTAACCAACTCCTGTTTCTTTCAAGTTCTCAAGTTCCTAATCAGGACAATGCCGTAATGTAGTGCATTAACATGAAGAGCAATCTACCTAATTTAGGTGCCCTTGAGTTGGTGGGAGCGAATAAGGGTAAAAATATCAAGTGCCCAAAAAAATGATTGACAAAGCAGTGGCAGGGTTATTAATGGATCCATACACTTTCTGCTACTGGTTTATTTTAATTATTATTTCCAAATATTATAAATGGTATTTAAGGGTTAGTTATTAATGTTGATGTTATATGTATATAGCTTTCTACATACTCTTTCTTTATAATATTCTCTTTATATATACACTCATTTTTCAGTTAGTAGCTTGTGGGTTTAAACATTTTTTACTGCAAGGTATTGTTATATTAAAATAAAATAAAATAAAAATAAAAAAGGCCGGTGGGTCTTAGGTACTTTACATAAAAGTGGTATTCTGGAACCAAAAAATTGTGAATCGGGGAATTATTAGAACTGGTTTATTATGGTTATTTCCACGTTTCCCATTACAGGATTTTAGTTACCATACTATTAGGTCACAATTCTGTAGAGTTGCATTGTTTAAATTAATTTGTTGTGGCTCTGGAATTTTGTCTAAATATGAGGTTACTTGTATGCACAGTCTTTCCATAGCTTGTAGAACTGGTTGTTGGCTTTAGTAGGCATGGTTGATGGGTGTCGGATCCATTTAAGGTGTCAGATGGCCTCTTTGATGGCGGGGTAGGAGTGAGGTGGAAGTTGCAGACAAGTTAATCCTCCGTCACATACAATAGGCCTGACAGGCACATCTCTTTTACTTTCATTTCTCCTTCCTCACCAGATTGTGAGGAAATCCGCTCCCTCCAGGTAGTCTCCTGTCTCTAGCAGCTCTGTGAAATCTCATACCACAGTTGGATTGCAGAGCTTCAGGAGGACAGATATAACTGCGCTAATCTCTCAGGCTCATTGTATGTGAACACGTCACACTCAATAAGGTTGGTATTTTATGTTTTTATTCATCACATGCTCTGCAAGTGTAATTTTTCTGGGGAAGCTTCAGGATCTAATTCTGAGTGAATATGTGTTTAATAGTACTTAAGGTACCTTAAAATTAAGTTTGTTTCCATAAATTTTCTTTGTAGAGTTTTTTGACAGAGTCGAACTGGGGACTATTTGGCGGGAGTTTTGAAATGTTTGTATTTCAGAGTTATTAGTTTTATGTTACGTAAATGTTTTGTTTTTTTGCACCTGATTATGTGTAGTCTCTTTTGTTACATCCCTATGAAGGTCACGGAACACTTTTAGAGCACTGAAATTGCAAACATTAGATATTATAGGTATTTTTCTAGCCTGCAGCTGACAGTCACATTGTATGTTAACTCGTTAGAACCGATATTGTATGTGACGGAGGGTTAAGGTGGACTGATTTTAACTAATAGAGTATGTAAAACCTTATGGTGGTGAACAGGCTCGGCTTTTGGTGGCCAGCCTGAAAGATGTCATAATGTTAACATCAGGGGCGGGTGGTTAAGCACAGGAGTGAAGATAATATGGTCTTTTGTGCCCTGAAAGTTTATTGGCTCTGTGATATGGGTCTGTTACGGGTGAGAGTCATGGGGTTTCTGGCCATAGAAGCTCACAGCATTTGGCTGAGCTGAATGATTACTGACTTTCCATTGTTCCTGCTGTCAGTATTCATTGGTATATGTAACTTTCCTACTGGATTCATCTCTCTCCCTTTTGGACCCAGTAGGAGCTCGCCTTCCACTCAGTTGCTGATCATCAGTATTATCTTGGTGCTTAAATACCCCTTCCTTCCTTGGACTGGTGCTGGTGATATTTTCAGTTCATTCAAGCCTTGGTTGCAAGTAGGTTGCTTGTACTCCACTGTGGTATTGTTGCTGAAAACATGGCTGAACTCCTGCCTGAGTCATCTGTGGATAAGTTGTTCATGCATTTTCCCCTGTGTATCCTCCTTGTGTCTTCTATAGTGTTTAGTGGGGTTGCCGAAGAGCTCATCCCATCTGTTCCCTATTGAGGGTCCAGCACTATGGATATCTAGGGTCCAGCTATCCTGCTCAGTGTATAGATGCGGAACCTATCTAGGGTGGTGAAGGACCCCAGTGACCAGTGGTAGGTTTGGTCAGGAGTCACCATCTTCGCTAGACACAGGCTTTCCATTCCCTTCCCTTACACCGTTCGCTTGGTACTTCCCTGTACCTAGCGTAACACTCTGCTTGAATGGTGTGCCACCCCCTTTATGGTTGTCTGTCCTGATGCTGAATCTCAGACAGCTGGAGAGATCACAGTACTTGTGAATCCCAATATACTAGCACAGAAGTCTCAAACACGAAAACACGAGGGCCACATGCAGCCCATGAGGCTGCTTGTTGTGGCCTGCAGATATTGCGGCCCAGTACATACATGGAGCTGCAGCTGTCAGCACTTTCCTTCCTTTGTGGTACCGCGCAGAGAAAAACACCTCTACACAGGTTTACATTGATGCCGATGGCGGTGGCCCCGTGTACCGGACAGTAATCGTCACGGCCCTCACGGGGTCTAGGTGCCTGAGGGCTGCAAGACACCGAGGGAATGGAGAAAGGGTGAGCAAAATCTTTTTTTTTTTTGTATGTGAACAACGTCATAACGGGATACTACAGAGGACATAACTACAAGGGGGCAATATGGGCACATTACCACAAGATGGAGACAATATGAGCACATTACTACAAGATGGAGACAATATGAGCACATTACTACCAGATGGAGACAATATGGGCACATTACCACAGGGCACAATATGGGCACATTAATACAAGGGCGCAATATGTGCACATTACCACAGGGGACAATATCAGCACATTATCACAGGATGGGGACATTACTAAAAGATGAGGACCAGGATGGAAATATTACTACAAAATGTTGGCCAAAATTACTATATAGTGGTATTTGTAAAACGATATTACTTACAAGAACGGGATAAAATGTAAAAAAAAAATCAAAATAAAGAATGATTTTATTTTTCCCATAAAAAGTATTTTTAATATACAGTACAAACCAAAACATTTGGACACACCTTCTCATTCAAAGAGTTTTTTTAATTTTCATGACTCTGATGAAAATTGTAGATTCACATTGAAGGCATCAAAACTATGAATTAAAACACGTAGAATGAAATACTTAAAAAAGTGTGAAACAACTGAAAATATGTCTTATATTCTAGGTTCTTCAAAGTAGCCACCTTTTGCTTTGATTACTGCTTTGCACACTCTTGGCATTCTCTTGATGAGCTTCAAGAGGTAGTCACCGGTAATGGTCTTCCAACAGTCTTGAAGGAGTTCCCAGAGATGCTTAGCACTTGTTGGCCCTTTTGCCTTCACTCTGCGGTCCAGCTCTCCCCAAACCATCTCGATTAGGTTCAGGTCTGGTGACTGTGGAGGCCAGGTCATCTGGCGTAGCACCCTTCACTCTCCTTCTTAGTCAAATAGCCCTTACACAGCCTGGAGGTGTGTTTGGGGTGATTGTCCTGTTGAAAAATAAATGATGGTCCAACTAAACACAAACCGGATGGAATAGCATGAAGCTGCAAGATGCTGTGGTAGCCATGCTGGTTCAGTATGCCTTCAATTTTGAATAAATCCCCAACAGTGTCACCAGCAAAGCACCCCCACACCATCACACCTCCTCCTCTATGCTTCACGGTGGGAACCAGGCATGTAGAGTCCATCCGTTCACCTTTTCTATGTCGCAGAACGACACGATGGTTGGATCCAAAGATCTCAAATTTGGACTCATCAGACCAAAGCACAGATTTCCACTGGTCTAATGTCCATTCATTTTGTTCTTTAGCCCAAACAAGTCTCTTCTGCTTGTTGCCTGTCCTTAGCAGTGGTTTCCTAGCAGCTATTTTACCATGAAGGCCTGCTGCGCAAAGTCTCCTCTTAACAGTTGTTCTAGAGATGTGTCTGCTGCTGTGAGGCATTGACCTGGTCTCTAATCTGAGCTGCTGTTGTCGCGGGCAGAGGAGGGGACGCTGCGCTCTCCCACTGCTCGGGTCCGGCTGCCGCCGCTGCTGCGGCTGCTGCTGCTCGGTGGTGGCTCGAGCGGTCGGCTAGATCCCGGGGACTCGAGCGGCGCTCCTCGCCCGTGAGTGAAAAGGGGATTTTGATTGTGGGGGTTTTGATTATTGTCCGTGACGCCACCCACGGTTGTGGTGATATTGGTGACACCACCGCTGCTCTAGACGGGGATCCCGGGAGCGATGACAGGGAGCAGCTTGGTTGTTATTTCTCCCCTCCGTGGGTAGGGGGTTAGTTGTCCCGGGGCCCGGTGATGGGGTAGGGATGGATAGCAGGCGGGTTACGGGGCCTGGCAAGGTGCAGGGTCGTGGGGGCAGCGCTGTGCCGCACGGCACGGTGGTACTCACTCAGCCAATGATGAGGACACAGTTCTCGGTAAAACACACGGCTGGATGGACGGGTCCCACAGACGGCTGCGGTGTTGTTTGCTCCCGGCAGGTTAGTGGTGACTGCCTTTCCCTGCACCTAGATACGGTAGATGGTTCCAATGGGTTCCCACCGGTAACCCGCTCCCCGGCTTGGATATGGGCCGGAGGAGCCCCTTTTGCCCGCAGGTGCTGGCCCTGAGAAACGGTTGCCTTGGCGGTGGCGGTGTCTCTCTCACTTGGTTGGACTGTTGCCTTCTGTCGGGACTTGGCTGTTTGGAAACCCAGGAGGTTCCCTTCACTAACGAATCCGGCAAATTCACGGTGACTCCTAGCCTTGCCGGGGTCCGTAAGCCTCTGCCAGATGGTGCTGGCTTCTCTTTGCGTACCGGTCCGGTACCACCGGGCCACCGCCCGTCCACGGTCCTTACGGTAAAGAAACAAATGGGGACGGCACCACCTTAAATAAATAGATTATGGAAGTGTGCTCCAACCCATAATTAGAACATAGAACACAACACAAGGGAAAGAGTGGGCACAACTACACCAAACATGTACTGGAAAATCCAGAATAATGGAATGAAGCAAGAGGAGTCCCTTGTTGCATGCAAAAAGTGTGAAAAGGTTTATTAATAACACAGAGAAATATTATTAAGAACACTTAAAACTGGGAAAGATCAAAGGGGTGATCCACCCATGAACAGTTTAGCACATCATCACTGAAACCTCATGGAATAATACAGATGGAATAAATCACATAGGCTCAAAAATAACAGTACCAGAGAACAGTATACAGCAATACATAGTCACCAAATGTAGGACTAACATAAATATGGTACAGATCAGAGAGAGCCAATACAATACCAGATGAGTAAATAGTGAGAGAGGAAGTGTGGGTGCGCCTGCCCCACGCGTTACGCCACCATGTGTGGCTTCATCAGGGGTAAAATCAATAAAATTTTACCCCTGATGAAGCCACACATGGTGGCGTAACGCGTGGGGCAGGCGCACCCACACTTCCTCTCTCACTATTTACTCATCTGGTATTGTATTGGCTCTCTCTGATCTGTACCATATTTATGTTAGTCCTACATTTGGTGACTATGTATTGCTGTATACTGTTCTCTGGTACTGTTATTTTTGAGCCTATGTGATTTATTCCATCTGTATTATTCCATGAGGTTTCAGTGATGATGTGCTAAACTGTTCATGGGTGGATCACCCCTTTGATCTTTCCCAGTTTTAAGTGTTCTTAATAATATTTCTCTGTGTTATTAATAAACCTTTTCACACTTTTTGCATGCAACAAGGGACTCCTCTTGCTTCATTCCATTATTCTGGATTTTCCAGTACATGTTTGGTGTAGTTGTGCCCACTCTTTCCCTTGTGTTGTGTTTAACGGTCCTTACGGTAGACTCCAATCGGCCACTCCTGCAGACGGTCGCCACCGTCTGCCAACCTTGCTGATCTGTCCGGACCACACACCCGGACCAACTTCAGGCTGCTCAACTACCACTTCCTTCTGCTCACTTTCACCTCCAAAACTCAATTGCCTGGTTTTCCCGCCTCCAGGACTGTGAACTCCTCGGTGGGCGAGACCAACCGCCTGGCCCGCCCCCTGGTGTGAACATCAGCCCCTGGAGGAAGGCAACAAGGGTTTTGTGTTCTGACTTCGGTGTGCCTGCTGGGAGTGTGGGGTGTGTGGGTGTTGTTCTCTGTGGCCCCTGGCTTGTCCAGTGCGCCACACTGTTAACCTGCGATTTCTGAGTGTGGTGACTCAGATAAACTTATCCTTCGCAGTAGAGGTGAGTCTTGGTCTTCCTTTCCAGGGGTGGTCCTCATGTGAGCCAGTTTCTTTCTAGCGTTTGATGGTTTTTGCCACTGCATTTGGGGACACTTTCAAAGTTTTCCCAATTTTTCGGACTGACTGATTTTCATTCCTTAAAGTAATGATGGCCACTCGTTTTTCTTTACTTAGCTGCTTTTCTTTTGCCATAATACAAATTCTAACAGTCTATTCAGTAGGACTATCAGCTGTGTATCCACCAGACTTCTGCACAACACAACTTATGGTCCCAACCCCATTTATAAGGCAAGAAATCCCACTTATTAAACCTGACAGGGCGCACCTATGAAGTGAAGACCATTTCCGGTGACTACCTCTTCAAGCTCATCAAGAGAATGCCAAGAGTGTGCAAAGCAGTAATCAAAGCAAAAGGTGGCTACTGTGAAGAACCTAGAATATAAGACATATTTTCAGTTGTTTCACACTTTTTTAAGTATTTCATTCCACAAGTGTTAATTCATAGTTTTGATGCCTTCAATGTGAATCTACAATTTTCAGAGTCATGAAAATAAAGAAAACTCTTTGAATGAGAAGGTGTGTCCAAACTTTTAGTCTGTACAGTATAAACTGAAATAAAAAAACTGCACATTTATTATAATAAACAAGCGAAAAATGTTCAAAAAACGTGATCCAAAGGTTTGTAGAAAAAATATGCGATCAGTAAATATGTAACTGGGTCCAGCAAATAATGTGGCCCCCCCAATAATTTTTTTTTCTATGTGCGGCCCTTATACTCATCCGAGTTTGAGACCCCTGCACTAGCACTTCACCTGACTCCTACTGGGAGTGTTTGAATACTGTGATTTAAATAAAGCTGTGGCCATTTTGAAAACCAAAATAATGTATTTTGTGTATTTATTCCGGTGTCTAGGTTTACTGTAGATATGATTGTTAAAGGTGGAGTGCGGGGTCCATCCCATATCCAAAAGTCATGCTCTGTATCTGTCGCGGGCGGAGGAGGGGACGCCGCGCTCTCCCACTGCTCGGGTCCAGCTGCCGCTGCGGCTGCTGCGGCCTGCTGCTGATGCTGCTCGGTGGCTCGAGCGATGGGCCGGATCCCGGGGACTCGAGCGGCGCTCCTCGCCCGTGAGTGAAAGGGGATTGGTTTTTGGGATAGTTTATTGTCCGTGACGCCACCCACGGTTGTGGTGATTTGCTGACACCACCGCTGCTCTGTGTGGGGATCCCGGGAGTGATGGTATGGAGCAGCTAGATGTTAGTCCTCCCCTCCGTGGGTAGGGGGTTGGTTGTCCCGGGGCCCAGTGATGAGGTGGGTGATGAGGGATGGTGGGGCCGGTGCAGGGCTTGACGAGGCGCAGGGACGCGGGGGCAGCGCTGTGCCTTGCGGCACTGTGGTACTCACTCAGCCTGAGACAGAGACACAGTTCTCGGTAAAACACACGGCTGGAAAGACGGTTCCCACGGACGGCTGCACTTGCTTTTCCCCAGTAGTTGACGGTCCCTTTTCCTGCACCTAAGATGATGTTGGTAACGATGGGTTCCCACCGGTAACCCGCTCCCCGGCTTGGATATGGGCCGGAGGAGCCCTACTTTGCCCGCAGGCGCTGGCCCTGAGAATCTGGTGCCCTGGCGGGGGCGGTGTCTCTCTGTAACGGTTGGACTGTTGCCTTCAATCGGGACTTGCTTGTTGGGAGACCCAGAGGTCCCCTTCACTAACGGATTTGGCAAATTCACGGCGACTCCTAGCCTTGCCGGGATCCGAAAGGCCCCTGCCAATGGTGCTGACTGTTCTTCGTATACCGCTCCGGTACCGCCGGGCCACCACCCATCCGCGGTCCTTTCGGCAACCTCCAAGCAGCCACCCCTGCAGACGGTCACCGCCGTCTGCTGACCTTGCTGTCTCTCAGTCCAGGGCACACACCCGGACCAGCTTCAGGCTTTCTCAACTGTCCTTTTTCTGTCACTACTCTCACTGTCCTCCTTTACCACTTCCTTCTACTTCCTCCTCCCTAGCTTGACTGCCTGGTTTTCCCGCCTCCAGGGCTGTGAACTCCTCGGTGGGTGGAGCCAAGCGCCTGGCCCACCCCCTGGTGTGGACATCAGCCCCTGGAGGAAGGCAACAAGGATTTTTGGTTAGCCTTGGTGTTCCTAACTGGGGTGTAGGGTGTGGTGGTGTCATGACCTGTGACCCCTGGCTTGCCCAGGGCGTCACATATCTATCCCAGGTATCGATATCGGGAATAATGCACCGGTACCTGAAATGGATGCAGAGCGCTGTGTGTGACAAGCACTGATCATACACTGCAGCGCTCATCTCACAGCATCTGACATTGATGATTTATCCCAAAAAATGTTGTGACCGGACCACTGGATCAAAGGGGACATCTAGTAGCATGCCATGTATTAGTCTCAAAACATTTATGTAACTGTGACGCCCTGGCCTATCAGGTCGTCACAGCATATTGTGCGATCTGCCCTTCCGTGCAATATCCACCTCCTCCTGGGTTATGGGTCCCTAACCATTAGTGCTGCCAAAGACCAGCTAATCAAAATCCTAGGAACACTCTGCACCACACCCACCAGACACACCAGTGGACGGCCTGAGTGGAATAGGGTCACCCACTTGGGGGGGTTGGTAAGGGGAGGTCAGGAGTGTCAGGAGACAGTCAGTCAGTGAAAGTCAGTGAAAGTGAGAGGAGGACTGGAGCTGGGCTCCTTGGAACTACTAGGTGGCAGACGTTGGTCTGGGCCTGGTAGGAGCTGGACCCCCGGTCACAGGGGATCGTGACAAGGGGCACGGCATTGTCGTGGAGGACAGCCGGCGGCCTTGTACCATCACCGGGCTGGGACCAGGGCACGACGGGGTACGTGGAGCCTAGGTCGGGGAGTAGCTTCAGGCAACCTGACAATTACCCCGACGAGAACGGAGCCTTCAAGATCCGATCTCCACCCGCTCCAAAATCGGGGTACTAGCGCAACGAGAGGGATAGGACTTTCCACAAATACGGTCCAAGAAATCCCAAGCGTGAACCCTGAGAGCAAGCTCCCTCAGTTAGCCATACTGGGGAGCGGGACCCGACTAGTTTTAGGCTAGAGGGACCAACCAGAAAGAAACAAGGTGCCACGGGAAAAGGTCACAGATCAACAGGCAACACCAACAGAAACGGGAACCAAACGTGCCTCTCAGCGGCAGCGGTGTCCAGAACTTTGGTTTACTACAGTTGTCGATGTCAACGTTATTGGACTGAGTGAGTACGCAAGTGACCCTTTCCTCCCCAACGGCACCTCCCTGTCACCACCACCGAGTCCCGGGGCATCCTCCTACCCGTGGAGGGGTTAAACACCTAGCTGCCCACTCCATCTTACCATGCACCACGGGTGGCGTCACAAACTCTCAATATACCATACCCCCTGTAAGTACCCCCCTTCATTCGAGTGGCCGTGAGACCCCCGGGTCCGGACACCCCTCGAGCCACCACGGATCCGGATCCGAGCAGCTCGGCTGCTGACACGGGGGTGCTACATAACCTCCATCTATGGGATATTACACAAGATGCTGACTGTCATGGCTCCTCGATATGGTGTCATCGGAGCTGATGGATCCCAGTGCACAATCCATTTAGATGTGTGATCAGTAATTGACAGCAGCCTTTGCAATGGATATAAAAAAATCTACACACCATTGTTAAAATGCAAGGTTTCCTTCAAGTCTTCAAGTAAAAAAATCATACAAAAAAGAATTATTTCAGAATTTTTCCATCTTTAATGTCACTCATAGTCTGTACAATTCAATTGAAAAACAAATTGAAATCTCTTTGGGTGGAAAAAGAAAATGAATAACTAAAATAATGTGGTTGCATAAATATGCACACCCTTAAACTAGCTCTTTGTTGAAGTAACTTTTGAATCTTCTGACCACATTAAGTTTTTGGGGTAGACATCCATGAGCATGGGACATCTAGAATTGGCAATATTTGCCCCCACTTCCTTGCAGCAGCTCGACATCTGTCAGATTGCAGGTCATCGCCTGTGTACAGTGCCCTCTTCAGATCACTCACAGATTCATTTGGATTCAGGTCTGGCCTCTGGCAGGGCCATTCCAAAACTTTGATCTTCTTCTGGTGAAGCCATTCTCTGGATGATTTGGAGGTCGCTCAAGATAGTTGTCATGCTGAGAAATTGCTCTTCATTTTCAGCTTTTTAGCATGGGTCTGAAGCTTTTGATGGAAAATTGGCTGATATTTGGAACTTATCATAATTCCCTCCACTTTGACTCCAGTTATAGCAGCTGTGGCGCCCCTGAGGCTTCCGTCGCCACAGGTCATTGCACCCCATCTGCGGTGTGATGCCCTATTCTGGGAGAGGAAGAGAGTGAACTCCGGTCCCCTGGTAAATTCACACTACACCCATTGTTAGGGACACACAGGACCAGGGAAAGTGGCAGGCAACCCTCCCATGCTGCATGCTGAGAGGGGCTGTAAGACCCATCCCTGTTCCCATAGGGTGGTAGCCTAGCAACTGGGGAGGTGGGAGGAGCCATCTGAGAGTAGATAGAGAAGGGAAGGTCAAGTTTAGTCAGTTCGCTCAGGGAGTGGGAGAGTGAGGAGTGAGCATGTAGGACGAGAAGGAAGGAAAGGGTCGCAGGGCCGCGGGTAGTCCTGTAAGGTACCACGAGCAGTCCTTGTTGGGTACCGCTGCCGAGGGCCCAGAGGCGCTACGGGTAGCTGCAGGCTGCGGTGGCCCGTTCCACGGTGACATCGGTGGAGTGATTAGCTGCGACAGGGGACGGTCCCTAGAAACTGGAGGAGTGAAAAGACAGTCTCCAGACAGTAAAAACCGAGGCCCAGGGAATTGCAAGCTCCCAGGGCCAGAACCCAGAGCAGACCTTCAGAAAAGGGGTAATCAGCCGACAGGTGACCCCCCAGCCTGGAGGCTGTAATGGAGGCCAAGCCAAGTCCATCTACCTAAGGCAAGGCTAGTGAAGACAGCAGAAAAAGAGACACTAAAGAGAGGGAACCGGATTTCACGCTCTAAATCATCCAGAACTGACGGAGGTCCCTGACAGCGGTCCCAGCAGTCTGAGGGTCCCTGCAACTGTGACGGAAACTGTGAGTAAAAGAACTTGAACTGCACCTCTGAAGTCGCCTCAGTTATTTCCTCTGCATAGACATTCACAAGCACCAACTGTGCCCCGGGCATTGCTCCACCTGTGGGGAGCAGTACCACCATAGCTGCCATCACATCATCCCGGTGGCCTCACACAGCAGCGGCGGCTTAGTAGCCGCATACCACAGGTGGCGTCACGAACACAAACTTTAATTCAAGCCACATATTCAACTGACACCCACCAGGGCCACGGAGCCGGGCCCAGCCACCACTGACTACCACCGGACTAGTCCGGCCCGGCACCGGGTGTCCCATAGCCCTGGGGTGGGCGAGTCAACCTTTGGCGTCACGAACAGGATTTCGTGCCCGGTCACACCGGGTACTGTGCGCCTGAAGAACTGTGTACTTTGCCGAGAAACCGCCGCCATTAGCGCTGCTGAAAGCGGGAAGAAGGGGGGCGTGCAAGAAGAAAGGGCGCGAAGAGAAGCCCCGCCCCCTTGTCCAAGAAAAGCGCGCGAAGCGGTGCCCGCCATAGAAAGCGGAAGAAAAGGAAGCGGCGACCAAATAAGCTGGCCGGCTGGCAGAAAAAGCTTAAACGCCCGACCAACAGATAAAGAACAAGAAAATGTACCTGATACTAAGTGGAGCGGTGCCGGCCGTGATGGGCTGGGCGCCAGTCTGGCGCCAGTTGCTAGTACAGCCTCCGGCCCCGCCTCCGAGAAGGAAAAGGGAGCAGCCGAGTGGCGTGGTCGAGCACTCGAGCAGTGTCCCAGGCAGCCTTCTCCAGGACGGTAGCATGGCGGAGGAGCTGCAGCGGAGTGCACCAGGAGCCGGCAGAGAGGATTGCAAGCTGGACCTGCTCCAGGAAGAAGTGAGAGCTCTGGCCCGGAGGCTGCGCAGCATGGAGGCAGACCAGCGGAGAGAGACGCCGAGGGTGCCGGAGGATCTGGAACGGTGGATGGATGCCGCGGAGCAAGTGCAGGGTGAGCAACCAGAGACCCCGTCCAGTCCGGACCCAGGGCCCCGCCATGAACCCCCGCTTAGCCCCTTCACCGACCCTCTGGCCTTTCCGATCTGCCCTGCGGACGCCCGGTGGGGCACCGGAGGCCTGCCTGAGACCCCCGCGGACGGAGCCTGGGGAGGGGTAAACCCAGAACAACTAGCGGGCCCCCTGCCGAGTCCTCCTGTGAGCCTCCTGGGAATGGCATCCCCGGGAGTGAACTGGGACGCGGCGCCCATAGAAACCAAGGGACTGCAGCGGCCGCTGCGCCCCAAGGCAACTCCCCTGGCCAACGAGCTGACGTGCCGGAGGCTGGTGGTCGAGTACCAGCGGGAGCGGGAACTCCGGGAAGAGAAAAGAAGGGCCCGAGAAGTCGCCAACCTGGCCTCCAAGGAAGAGGTCAGGAAGGCCCTGAAGAGAACTGAGTGCCCGGTGAAACGGGGCACCGTAGTCGATTTCCGGCAGAAAGGTGGCTGGGGCTTCATCCGGGAGCCTGGCCTGGGCAAGGATGTGTTTGTGGCCCGGAGAGACATTGAGGAGCACCTGCCCAGAGGCCACCCAGGGCGCGACGCTAAGCCGGGTGATGAGGTGGAATATACTCGGCTGATGGGAGACCGTGGGTGGTATGCGCTGCATGTGCGTATTATGCAGGAAGAAGCGGCCCCGGAGGAACCGGAGTGGCGCCGCGCCATGCCATCTCGCAGTGATTCCCCTGCCAGCAGCAGCCGCAGCCCTCCAGACAGACCGACCCAGGCCGCAGAACATTGCGGCAGGCCCACAACAGTTACCCAGGAGACACAGACCAAGATCTCCATGGCGCGTGTGATGCAGGGCGCCCGGCCAAAGCAGGGTCCCAGAGACCACAGCAATAGCCCCCTGCAGACAAGCAGCCCCCTGCAGCAGCGCCGGGCAACGCTTACAGGCAGCCCCACTCCAATCCAGGCTGCGGGACAGCGCAGAAGGTCAGGGACCAGTGCTCAAGGGACCCAGACGATGATCTCATCAGCGTACCTGCTGCCAGGAGCCATGCCGGAGTGGGATCCTGACATCTATCCTAGAGAGTAAGGAAGATGAAGAGCTGCCAAACTGTACATAGCCCCTCATTCTTTTTGAAGAAGTCCCTTGTGTTTTGCCCTTGATTCTTTTCGAAGATGACACCCTTTCCTGCTGTGCTGCCCCTGATTCTTTGTGAAGACGTCACCCCCCCCATGTTATGTGCTACCGGGCCACTGAACTGGAATGTGGGCCCCGGTGAATGTTTAGGTGTCCTGACATACCAGGCCACTGGACTTAGTGGCTGGTGTGTGGTGTATGTGTTTTATGTCCTACCAGGCCATTGGACTTAATGGCTGGTATGCTGTTGATCTGTCTGATGCAACCAGGCCATTGGACTTAATGGCTGGTCGAAGATGTTACTTTGTTTGTTTGAAACGAACTGACGGGCTACTGGACTTGTAGTAGCCAAAAATGTAATTAGTTGCACCCGTTGTGCCCCCTACCAGAATTATGGGGGATTTGCCTGAACCGTGCAATGGACTGGAAGTGCACACTTAGAGTTTTCTTTATAAGAAGTTTGCAACGTTCATGATATGTGCCTCCCATAAAGGGAAGAAATGTTTTGCTGTTTTATGTTATTGCATACCAAAAATGTTTTGCAGTTCTCCCATTTGTTTTTGTTGTTTTTCAGCCTGAGGACGTGCTGGGATTTGCTGTGGGGGAGTGTGGCGCCCCTGAGGCTTCCGTCGCCACAGGTCATTGCACCCCATCGGCGGTGTGATGCCCTATTCTGGGAGAGGAAGAGAGTGAACTCCGGTCCCCTGGTAAATTCACACTACACCCATTGTTAGGGACACACAGGACCAGGGAAAGTGGCAGGCAACCCTCCCATGCTGCATGCTGAGAGGGGCTGTAAGACCCATCCCTGTTCCCATAGGGTGGTAGCCTAGCAACTGGGGAGGTGGGAGGAGCCATCTGAGAGTAGATAGAGAAGGGAAGGTCAAGTTTAGTCAGTTCGCTCAGGGAGTGGGAGAGTGAGGAGTGAGCATGTAGGACGAGAAGGAAGGAAAGGGTCGCAGGGCCGCGGGTAGTCCTGTAAGGTACCACGAGCAGTCCTTGTTGGGTACCGCTGCCGAGGGCCCAGAGGCGCTACGGGTAGCTGCAGGCTGCGGTGGCCCGTTCCACGGTGACATCGGTGGAGTGATTAGCTGCGACAGGGGACGGTCCCTAGAAACTGGAGGAGTGAAAAGACAGTCTCCAGACAGTAAAAACCGAGGCCCAGGGAATTGCAAGCTCCCAGGGCCAGAACCCAGAGCAGACCTTCAGAAAAGGGGTAATCAGCCGACAGGTGACCCCCCAGCCTGGAGGCTGTAATGGAGGCCAAGCCAAGTCCATCTACCTAAGGCAAGGCTAGTGAAGACAGCAGAAAAAGAGACACTAAAGAGAGGGAACCGGATTTCACGCTCTAAATCATCCAGAACTGACGGAGGTCCCTGACAGCGGTCCCAGCAGTCTGAGGGTCCCTGCAACTGTGACGGAAACTGTGAGTAAAAGAACTTGAACTGCACCTCTGAAGTCGCCTCAGTTATTTCCTCTGCATAGACATTCACAAGCACCAACTGTGCCCCGGGCATTGCTCCACCTGTGGGGAGCAGTACCACCATAGCTGCCATCACATCATCCCGGTGGCCTCACACAGCAGCGGCGGCTTAGTAGCCGCATACCACAGGTGGCGTCACGAACACAAACTTTAATTCAAGCCACATATTCAACTGACACCCACCAGGGCCACGGAGCCGGGCCCAGCCACCACTGACTACCACCGGACTAGTCCGGCCCGGCACCGGGTGTCCCATAGCCCTGGGGTGGGCGAGTCACAGCCAAAAGACATCCCCAAAGCATAATGCTGTCTCCACCTTGCTTCACTGTAGTGATGGTGTACCTTTGGTGATGCATAGAGCTGGCTTTGCACCAAATATACCTTTCGGAATTCTGGCCAAAAAATTCAGCCTAGGTCTTATCAGGCTACGACACATTTCCGGCATGCTTTTGACAGACTTGATGTAGATTTTGAAAAAACATAGCTGGGCTTTCGATGTTTTGGTTTTTTTTGCAATAAAACTCTTCTATCTTGCCAACCTAGCCCACAGGCCAGACATATGAAGAATACAAAAGATTGTTGTCCCATGCAGCAGACAACAAGTACTGGCCAGAAATTCCTGCAGCTCCTTTAATGTCACTGCAGGCCTTTTGACAGCCCCTGGACCAATTGTCTTCTTGTCTATTCATCAATTTTTGAGGGATGTCCAGTTTTAGGTAATCTCATGTCTTCCTAGTGCTCCATGGTATCTAATCTCTTGGATATTTTTTGCACCCTTCTCCTGACTGATACCTTTCAACACAGAGGTCCCTTTGCTGTGTTGTAAGCTATTTACGGACCATGGTTTCAGCTATTAAACTTTAAATGGGGTTAATCAGAATAACTCTACAGATGACAGCCGTCTACCTACTACTATGTAACATGAGTGTGAATGTTCAAATTCTGAACACAACCACATACTCAATTATAAGAGGATATTCACACTTATGCAACCATATTATTTTAGTTTTATTTTTCCCCTGAAAATGATTTCAGTTTGTTTCTCAATGGATTTGTACAGATCGTTGGTGACATTAAAGGTACAGTAGAAAAAGTTTTGCAATGATTCTCATTAGCAGGGGTGTGTAGACTTTTAAATCCACTGTAAATGTTGAAACAGCAGCGATAGTAGCTAACTCTGGTCAATGCTTTTACAGGCAGATGTCATCAATGTAACACAACTGACATCTGCCCAATAGGCTGCTTTTTTAATACACCACACGTCAACAACCGCACCTACATCAAAAATAGAGATTTTTTAAAATTATTTTTAGGGATTTCAGTAACCTAAGAAAAATGAGAATTTTTTTAACTCTTTTTGCATCCTTTTCCCATAATCACGGCATCTACTATTACATGCCGTGTGGGTTTTGATCTGCGCTACTATACTCCGCAGGAAGCTTTCCTCCATAGAACGTGCTCACAGACTGTAAATATTCTACAATGGGATTGTGTTTTCTAACAGCCTCACAAATTACAGTATTCCCCTTCTGCTTCGTAACTTGTCAGACCCTTCACTTTGGGCTAGAAATGTCTTTGATCGTCCATTTTTGCCGAGATTGGGTTATGGATAATTATCCTGAAAGTTGACACCGGAGCCGTTATTGTAAATGTCCGTTTTCAAGGTATAAGGGCAACGAGGAACTTTGAAGATAAGGATAATAATTCTTCTCTTTGTAGATGGCAATTACACAGGATCATATTTACAGTAAAGGTAATGGCGTGTCAAGACTTCAGGCTGATATACGAGTTATTCAGATTCCAACTGGTGTCAACTATATAAGTGTAACCCTAATATACTGTATATATAACACAATACAACTCCCAACATAATCCGACCACAGGACATGATTATAATAGAGAACTGGATGAGAGGACATTATTTACTTAAAGGGAATCTGTCAGCAGGTTTTTGCTTTGAGAGCAGCATCATGTAGGCAAAGAGATTGTACCAGGGAACTGACTGTACCAGGGATCATTCAACAAGTGAAAAATCAAAGTCCACCACCCGATATAATTAATTTAACACAAGATGAAGTACGCCTACGTCTGAGTAAATTAAACATTGACAAATCCCCAGGGCCAGATGGCATTCATCCACGAATATTGAGGGAATTGAGCTCTGTAATCGACAGACCGCTGTATCTCATCTTTTTAGACTCACTTGTAACAGGGTTGGTGCCTCAGGATTGGAGGATTGCTGATGTGGTACCGATATTTAAGAAAGGTAAGAGGGTAGATCCAGGCAACTACCGTCCAGTAAGCCTGACATCAGTAGTATGCAAAGTTTTTGAGGGCATTTTAAGGGATGACATGCAAAAATATATTGCAGAAAATAATATGATAACTGACAAACAGCATGGATTCATGAAAGATAAGTCGTGTCTAACCAACCTGTTGGGGTTCTATGAGGGGGTAAGTGCAAACCTGGATATTGGTAATGCAGCTGATGTGATTTATTTGGACTTTGCAAAGGCATTTGATACTGTACCACATAATAGCCTTATACTAAAGCTCCATAAGCAAGGACTAGGGGACACAATATGCAACTGGGTAAGGAATTGGCTAAAAGATAGGAAACAAAGAGTAGTCATAAATGGTACATTCTCTAAATGGGCTATAGTCAGCAGTGGGGTGCCGCAGGGATCTGTGCTTGGACCGATTCTTTTTACTCTCTTTATTAATGACCTTGTGAATGGGATTGATAGTACAGTGTCAGTCTTTGCCGATGACACCAAACTATGTAGGATATTAAAAACTGACCTGGATAGTACAATATTACAAAAAGATCTGGATAAGATGTCAGAATGGGCAGATACTTGGCAAATGAGATTTAATGTTGATAAATGTAAAGTAATGCACCTAGGACGGAGTAATCCTATAGCTGCGTATACATTAAATGGAAGTAAACTCGGGACTACAGAACAGGAGAAGGACTTGGGTATTCTCATTACAAATAAGCTGAGCAGCAGCACTCAATGTCAAGCAGCAGCTGCTAAAGCAAACAAGATTTTAGGGTGTATAAAAAGAGAGATTAGATCCCGTGATCCCAACGTATTGTTACCCCTCTATAAATCACTTGTAAGGCCACATCTGGAATACGGGATCCAGTTTTGGGCTCCACATTTTAAAAAGGACATTCAGAAGTTAGAGTCAGTTCAAAGGCGGGCGACTAGACTATTACAAGGAATGGAAGGCCTCCCATATGATGGCAGGTTGAAAAAGTTAGATATGTTTAGCTTAGAAAAAAGACGTCTCAGAGGAGATCTCATTTATATGTATAAATACATGTGTGGTCAATATAAAGGACTGGCACATGACTTATTTCATCCGAAAACAATAGTAAGGACCAGGGGGCACTCACTGCGAGTGGAAGAAAAGCGATTCTGACACCTAAATAGGAAAGGGTTCTTTACAGTTAGAGCAGTCAGACTGTGGAATGCCCTACCACAAGAGGTAGTAATGGCAGATACTATAACAGCTTTTAAAAAAGGGCTGGATGATTTCCTCACTACACAAAACATTGTTGGTTATAAATGACTTAGTGACTAAATGTAGAACTGGTGGAGGAAGGTTGAACTAGATGGACCTAGGTCTTTTTTCAACCTAAGTAACTATGTAACTATGTAACTATGTAACTATGATGGGTGACGTTGAACAGGGAATGGAACACTTAAACTGGCCCTCAGTCTAAGGGGTCCCTAACTGTCCCTTAACCCAGAGGTACACCTGATGGTGGCAAGGTCTGGACCGCCAGCGTAGCCCAAACTCCTGAATAGCCCTGGTCTAATACCCCCTCACCACCAATCCAGGAGAGGGCCTGGAATGGAGTGGTAAATCCTACACAAAAGACAAACAGGAAGAAAACAAAACTCAAACTCACAGCAAACACTCACAGAGTATAGAAAAAACATGCTCAAGAAGTAAATAAAGAAAAGGAAGGAAATAATAAATGACAAAAGTATTTCCACAACTTGCCAGACAACAGTATACCAGAGGCTGGGTCACCATGCACAATGACCGGAATTGCATAAGCTACTGTGGGCATGGAAGAGCAGGTTCCATCATCTTTTGAAGTGCAGAGGTGGCCGTGATAGGCCTCTAGAAACCCGTTACTCAAGCAGGAATTCAAAAGCCAGCAGGAATTAACTCCTGCTAGACTCACCACCAGTAAACTCACAACTGGTCCACGCCCGGGTCTACGTGAGCAATTCAAAGAGCACCAGGTGGCGTGTCAGACTCTGCAGTCGCCATGACACCTGGTAAGTTTAGAGTCGAACACTGTATTACAGAAATCTTGAATCCAGTGATGTATCACTTAGATTACTGGCTTCAGCCATTGTAATTACAATCAGAACTTTTAGTTTTAATAATCTAGCAGAGCAAAGAGATCTGTCCCCATCCACACCAGGATCTCTACAGAGATTATACATCTGAAGAGGGGAGCCCTATCCTGGCTGAGGGTCACCAACTCCCCTGCTCCTGCAATTACAGCAATGTCAACAGTGACCTTCATCTCGGATTCTGATTCTTGTCGCCGACGTGAAGGGTGACACAATCACACAAGTCCTTTTTATGAACAACTCAGGAACTGACTTGATTGTGGTACACCAGCTCTTTCTTACTTCGGACAGAGAGGCCTTCTCGTGCTTCGCCGCTCTCTCGGGGGTATCTAACTTTCTACCCTTTCTCTGGGTACCTGGCTTCTGGTGCTCATTCCTAATATTGGTTTCCTCCCCGTATTCTTTCCTGGTGGCTACCATGCCTCACTCAGACCCTCGGACGAAGTACTAGTCCCTGGCTGATTCAATGTACTGTCGGGAGTCTCCACACCCCAACATCCCACTGGCCTCCGGAGATCTGCACTGCACCGAGATCCACTGCAGCACATTTGTTTCCCTAGATGCCTACACTAAACATCCTATGTAAAATCCTTATGAAAGGGGTGACTGACCACGGCAGGGAAGGCTACCCGAGGCTCTCAGATCCGGGATCGTGGCTGTGGCTCGAGTGGCCGCCGGATCCGGGTCTCGTGCAGCAGCCCGCCGCCCACAACAATAAAAATGGGTATTTACAAAGAAAGAGTTTGTCAGTGACGCCACACATGGGTTGCGGTGTTGGTTGGAGGCACCGCCGCTGCCTTGGTATGGGGCGCCCGGGGCTGATGGAGCGGGGCAGCAGGATGGTTTCCCCTCCACGGGTAGGGGAGGTGTTGTCCCGGGGCCCAGGTTTACGGGGGAAGGATGTTGCGGAGCGTATTCTGCAGGGCTGGAACAGGTGGTATTGGTGTACTCACAGTTCTAGAGATATTCACACAAAGTCCAAGTGGTAAACCAAATTGCCAGTGACCGGTGACCTCCGGCGGGTGTATTCAGGTCCCACACCCTGGTACAGCAAACAGGGGTCCCTTCCTCGTGCACTTAGTGTTTGTGTCCTTAGTTTGACTACTCCGCTTGAAACGGGGAAGTCCACTCCCGGTGATTCTGTGTGTTGGGAGCTGTGGCCCGCGAGAACTGATCCGTGGGATCTTAGAAGGCAATTGCGGAGCCCTATCCCCCTCGTTGGGCTTCCGTCTCGCTCTCTGGGCTTGCTGGTGGGACAAGACGTGGAATCTTGTCCCCTGCTGGCTAATTGACAAAGGGCTTGAAGCTGTCCTCGCCCTAGGGTCCAGGCACCGGATTCCCGCTGCCGGCATCGGCGGGCTACAACCCTGCCCTGGTCCCATTATGGTCTCCCGCAACTGGATCTTCATCGCCTGTGGCCCTGTCTGCCGACTGCCACCTAGTCAGTAGTCCGGTAGTCCAGCGGCTCCAACCCCTGACTACCCTGTCACTTCACACTGCTCTCACTTCCTCTCTCTCCTCAGAACTGTCTTGTTCCCTCCCAGAACACCTCAGGACTCCTAGGTGGGCGTCACCATCCACTTTGCCCCGCCCACTGGTGTGTCCCTATTGTCATGGGGGGTGACTAGGCTTTGCTGGCTGGTGTTGTGTACCTGGGTGTGGGTTTGTGGTGGTATGCCAAGGAGGATAGAGTCCTGCACCTGGAAGATTTGTGCAGTTGTGGCGCCCCAGGATCTGGTCGCCACAACAGTGTTGCCCCTCCAAAGGGTTAATGTTGAGCCTGGAGGTAATTGGGGAAGTCTATTGGCCAGTAAGTACCAACATCCAACACCGTTCCTCTCTCAGGCCAGCACAGGGAGCTCTAAACCTGGAGTTCCAGGGAGCACTCCCTTAAGCCTGACCTGGGGGAGGAGTTAGGTAGTCTGTTAGGGAAGTTCAAGGAGAGAGGAGCTAAGCAGTGAGTAGTGCGGTCTTGTGAACTGGGGTTTGGAGCTAAGCTAGCTCAACCCAGAAAAACAGGAGCCGTAGCGAGGCACAGAGAGAAGATTCCAGGGGAGAACTGGTCAGAACCGGTTCGCCTCAGAAGAACACAGTGAAAATTAGACATCGGAGTCTGTGGTTGCCAGGGTGTAAAACCGTTACCTGGTAGCCGAATCCGAAGGGCAGGAGGACTGTAGGTCTCCTGGCCCCCAAAACAATCCGAAGGTACAGCTGCATCACCAGGGCCCAATGTGGACCCCAGCAGGAAAGCATCAGAGAGGGCCTGCGCAGTTTATCCTAGGAGAAAGGGACGAACCACCGGTCCCAGCAGCAAGAGGGCCATTGCTAAACCCAAAGTGCAGGGTCCTGTAGAAGCGAAGGAAGAACAGGGAGTAGGCCTCAATATTCGACTGGCCAAGGAGATCACCCCAGTTACTTCCAGGCCGGCCGGATCCCCTTCACCACCTGTGACGGTCTCCCAGGACTGAATTGTTGCACAGTAAAAGAAAAGAAGGTAAAGAGACTGTTGTTTGTGTCGGTTCTTTTCACTGTCCTGACTAGCCCTGCACCCTTTCCAAGCACCATAGACTTTAGTAAGCACCAACGGTTGCCCTGGGGTACCGCTCCACCTGTGGGGAGCAGAACCATCCTAGCTGCTAATCCATCAGCCCCGGAGGTCCCATCCAGCAGCGGCGGCTCCATAGCCGCAATCCACAGGTGGCGTCACGAATAACCTACAAACTTTATTATTGGTTACCATCTCCACCACTGCCACATTAGTTGACCCCGCCAGGGTCATGGAGTCGGGCCCCGCCACCACTGACTACCCCCGGACTAGTCCGGCCCGACACCGGGTGTCCCAAAGCCCTGGAATGGGTGAGTCACAGTCTCTGTGACAACCTGGTTTTGCCAGGGCGTCACACTTACCTAATGATTACTAACTGCAGTTCAGTCCTTATCTATAATGCTCCTGGCTGAAATGGCACAAAGGGCCAATCCCTATTTACATGAAACATTATTTGCATTATAATATACACATAACTTACATACATACACATGGGGAATACACCTACATATTGGAGGTGTCTGTTCTCTGTAACAATGCCGTGTAATAAAACACATAAATACACAGATGCTAGAGGGCGCTGGCCTACGCTCCCATCCAACTCTGCTACATCACTGGCACAGCAATGTACTTATCCAACAATTTACATTCAATATAATACTCTGTATACTTCTATGGGAGTTGCTCTTCTCTGCAGGGGTGGATGTGGCGCTGCCACCCCCTACACATTAACAGTGAGGTGTCAATAACAGGAGGGGGCGTGCCAGACTGCCGTGAACATGACATTGTAGTCCAAACAATGATAAGGCCTGCTGTTTCTTGTTGCTTAAACAAAAATATCAAATAAACAACAGATTGGACTGTGACAATAAAGTCATTCCTGAATTCTATGTTTTAACCCTTGCAGTATACTGTCTTCAGATAACATAGCAGAAACCTGCTGACAGATTCCTTTTAAAAATGAGTATGAAAATCTCCAATCAAAACTGTCCTAAGGAAAAAAAGAGAGATTCACCTAGATGTCCAACAATCCTATGTAAATCCCTCCATATTTTCTGGCATCCATTACCACTCCCAAGATGATCCGACCACTATTATTGAAGGTCCACATATAACTGTATCCTAATGATATAGGCCACGTCTCAGAGTGATTTTCTTTTGTGCAATATTCAGTGGGACCGTTCACGTGTCAGGAATAGGAGACAATACAGGAAGATCGGAAACCAGTTCCTATATCTAGTCTTTCTTGGTTTTATCTATAGGAGCGCATCGTAGGTCGATGGTGTCCGTCACGCTCTTTCCTTGTGCCAGACAAGGCCATAATGAGGGTTATGAGGTTGTGACTGTGAATTATTTATTTCACATGTGATCAATTCATCACACAGACCACCAAATTGTCAGATCTGATTACGTCCGGAGGGTATCTCAGAGGGGAAACACTATACCCTATTAATACAATAAATCCCCAGAACGCGGAATTACCACAGATGGCTCTGAAGGATACGATCTATGCACTTGTGTCGACGTTGTTGGTTTAAAGTATATAATTTAACTGTCTAGTCAAATCACAATGGATAAAAAGTTGAGTACTATGTTGTCTTAATTGTTTTTTTTATTTTCATTTTGAGGTATGTAATTTTTTGTATTTACATGGATAGAAACCATCAGTCCCACTAATGGTTGCCATGGTAAACAAAAGTAAATCACCACTGATCTATTCAAAATGGGGCCTATCATCATAGGCCTAACTGAGACCCACAATGCACTACGCACTTGTATAAAGAAGACTGGAGAATGAACCTGATGTAACCTAATGGAAATGGAAAATGAGTAAAGAAAAGAATCCCGAGAAAAGGCGAGTGCTGTGTTGAGCTACCACTGACAGCCCAATGGAGAATGGATTGAGTAATCGCCATTCCAGTCCAAGGAGACATTACAATAGGATATATACTTTAAAGGTAACCTATCACCAGGTTTTCCTAATATAAAGTACAGCCTCCACTTTTTACAGTATTGTAGTAAGATGTATATACCGTATTTTTCGTTTTATAACATACACTGGATTATAAATGGGAGTATGAGAAGTAAATGTGACGCCCTGGACTATCTAGGTCCTCCCAAGTAGTCATACACCACTCCACACCCCCTTCCAGTTAGGAAACACCAGCCAAACCAAAACCCTTGTCACCACCCTCCAGGTTTGATGTCCACACCAGGGGGGGGCGGAGCCAGGCGGTTGACTCCGCCCACCGAGGAGTTTACAGGCCTGGAGGCAGGAACCTAAGTAGTCAAGTTCAAGTGGAAGTACACACAGTAGTTTGGACAGTGAAGGAGGGAGGTTGAGTCCAGAAGCAGACCTGTGCTCAGGCCTGCCAAAGACTACTCCGGTGGCTGGGTTGGAGCCCAGTCACCATTGGCAAGGAGGCAGACGGTGGTGGCCGCCTGCAGGAGACTGGGAATACGACCGGTGGAACCGTAAGGGACCGGGACAGGGTAGTGGCCCGCCGGAACCGAACCGGGGAGCCAACTGGATACCGGAGCACCAGGCAGGGTACTCATACCCAGCACAAAGCCCTGAACGGACAGGGCCGAGTCGAATCAACTGATTGCAGGCTGGACTTAAGGAACTACCCCACACAAGTCCCTTTAGAAGACAACAGCCCAACCATACAGGGTAACGCCACCGCCAAGGCATAGAGACCCAAAGGGCCAGCGTCTGCGGACAAATGGGCTCCTCCGGCAAATACCAGTCGGGGAGCGGACTACCGGTGCCTAGGCACAGGAGTCAGAACATTTACATAGAGGTGCAGGAGAAAGGTGGAGACCACCAACCTAATCTGGAAGAAGCTGCAGCTGGCTTCGGGCCCCGTTCATCACTCAGTTTGGTTTACCAGCAACTCCAGTGTCTTGTGTCAGAGTGAGTACACCAGTGCCATCAGGCACCGCACCGCGACACTTCACCCTGCACCCCGGCCCTCTCCAACTGGGCCCCGGGACCAACAACCCCTACCCACAGAGGGGTCAACACCTAGCTGCACTATTACACCGCTCCTGGGATCCCCGTACCTTCACCGCAGCGGTTGTGTCCATAATCACCACAACCTGTGGGTGGCGTCACGAACTGTCATTCCAAATCAACACCCAAATCCGCGCGTGTAGCGCCAACTCCCTTGCAGAGCGACGTGACCTCCGGGTCCGTGAGAAGCTCGAGCCACCATGTGGCGCCCTAGGACCTGGTCGCCACAGCAGCATTGCCCTCCCAAAGGGTTAATGCTGAGCCTGGAGGTAATTGGGAGATCCATTGGCCAGCAGGTTTAACACCCAACACAGTTCTCCCTCCGGCCAGCAGGGGGAGCTCTGAACCTGGAATTCCAGGGAGCCTTCCTCTACCTGACCAGAGGGAGGAAGTGCAGCCAGTCTGTAGGGAGTAGTGGAAGTGAACAGACGCAGAGTGAGCTGTCCTGTGAATCTGGGGCCTAGAGCTGGAGCAGCTTGGCCCAGAGAAGCAGGAATAGCTGAGAGGCAGCAGAGAGACTCAGACATCGGAGTCTGTGGTTGCCAGGGTATAAAATCCGCCCCTGGTAGCCGAGTCCGAAGGGCAGGAGAGCTGCAAGCCCCTGGCCCAGAAACATCCAAGGTACAGCTGCAGCATCAGGGCCCGGTGTGGACTCCAGCGGAGAAGCACCAGAGAGAGGGTCTGCGCAGCCACCTACAGAAAGAAGGGACGTGCCATCGGTCCCAGCAGCAAAGAGGGCCATTGCTGGATTCAGAGAAGCAGGGTCCTATCATCACAAAGCAAAGTACAGGAGTAGGCCTCATACTCAGCTGGCCAGAAAGATCATCCCAAGTACTTCCAGGCCGACCGGATCCCCATCACCACCTGTAACGGTCTCCCAGGACTGGACTGTTCCCAGAGTAAAAGAGGAGAAGGTAAAGAGACTGTTGTTTGTGCCTGGTTCTTTCCTCGCCTGTCGGCCCTGCACCGTGTTAGCCACACAACACCATAGACTTTCACGGGCACCAACTGTATCCCGGGGCATCGCTCCACCTGTGGGGAGCAGTAACATCATAGCTGCCATAACATCACCCCGGAGTTCTCCCATAGCAGCGGCGGCTTAATAGCCGCATACCACAGGTGGCGTCACGAACATTAACTTCAACTCATCAGCCACATATTCAACTGACACCCACCAGGGCCACGGAGCCGGGCCCAGCCACCACTGACTACCATCGGACTAGTCCGGCCCGGCACCGGGTGTCCCCTAGCCCTGGGGTGGGCGAGTCAACTTTTGGCGTCACGAACAGGATTTCGTGCCCGGTTCCACCGGGTACTGTGCGCCTGAATAATTGCGCTTTAAAGACTGTATTACTGCGTGTTTCACTGTTTGAAAACTGCCGCCGCCATTATCCTCACTGAGCGCAGGAAGAAGGGGGGCGTGCCTGACAAAGAGCGCGAAGGGAGCGCGCCATCAGAGCAGAGCGCTGTTAACCCCGCGCGACCCGGAAGGAAATTTGAAAAGTGAACGGAGCCTGGTAAGGTTCACTAAGGGGGAGGAAGATGTCCGACGCAGAGGGAGGGCAGGTGGCTGCCATAGCCCGAGACGCCGCAGCGCCCGCCGAAGCGATCCCTGTCGCCGTCGCCCCATCCCCCGCTGTAGCGCCGGTAATGCCGATCACCATGCCGTACATACCGGGCGCAGAATGGCTGCCGCAGTATTCCGGGGAGTCCCATACCTTGAGTGACTTCAGAGAAAGCCTGCACAGCTTATTCCGGGTGTATCCGCTGACTGAGAGCCAGAAGGTGGGCATATTAATGGGACAGCTAGCCGGCGCAGCCCAGCGTGAAGTGAAGTCCTGGCCTGATACAGATAAAGGGACAGTAACCCAGATACTGGCCAAGCTAAAGAGTACTTTTGACACCCGCACCGCAGCAGAGATAAAGATGAGATTCTTTGGGTGCAAGCAGCGGCCCACAGACAGCATAAGGGACTATGCCTTAAACCTGCAGGAGGCCCTGAAAGCGGTTAAACAAGTGGACCCAGAGAGTGTACGTGAAGAACACAAACTCCTAACTGAGCAGTTCATAGAGGGGCTCCTGTCAGATGCCCACAGGACCCAGCTGCGTATCATGGTCCTGCAGAACCCTGCTCTGGACTTTGCAAAGTTTAAGGACCAGGCCATCCGGGTACTGAGAGAATCTACACCGAATGACCCAGTGCCCCTCCGGCCTCTTGCTATCACGTACCCCGGGGTGGTGCCTGCAACACGAGCCACTGCAGGGGCTGAGGCGCAGTCCCTGGATAAGGATCCCACTGCAGAGCTCAGACAGCAGTTCCAGGAGCTGACCAAGACTGTAGCTGCCCTTGCCAAGATCGTGCAGTCCCTACAAGTGACCCCATCGCCTGCAAAAATCGAGTTGGCCTCCAGCCCAGATGACGTCCCATGGATGCGACGGAGGAGGGTTCCGCCGACCCGAGGCAGAGACACAGACCGGTATGATTCAACGGGACAACCGATCTGCCGCCGCTGCAGCCAGGCGGGCCACATTGCACGATACTGTCCTTTAAATGGGCCGAGCCTGGGGCCAGGAGCCGACCCCCAGGTGTAAGGAAGCCCGGCTCAACCCCCAGCCGCAGCAAGTATGTGGGAGGACGACCGGTCCTTCCTATTGTGCTGGATGGGATCCCTTTGAATGCCCTCCTGGATACTGGGTCCCAGGTAACGACCATCCCCTATAAACTGTACAAAAGATATTGGGCTGATTCAGACATTGACCATGGCCCAGATGATGATTTAACAATTGTGGCCAGTAATGGTCAGCCCTTACCTCAAATTGGGTATAAAGAAGTAACCATTAAAGTGGGGCGGGTGGAATTGCCATGTCAGGGGATGATAATTGTAGATATTGATCGCAAAGAATCTGACCCGCTGGTAACCATTGGTACAAATGTGATAGAAAATTGTATTGCCGAAGTGATAATTTTGTTGCAGCAGGCGTCTGAAACTGCCAGCTCCGGGCAGCAGCGTGCCCTACAGAGGGAGATCAGAGCCCTGATGAGGAGGCAGCAGGTGGAGCTGGCCGGAGGAGAAATTGGCAGTGTGAGGGTAAGTGACCCCCTACCCATTGCAATACCCCCAAGAAGTGAAATGTTGATATGGTGTCGGGCAGCAATAGGCCTCAAGGGTCAGGATTACCATGCCTTGGTAGAACCGGTGTATTCAGACAGTAGGCCTGGAGTCCTGATAGCCAGAGGGGTAGCAGACGTCCGCAAGGGGAGAGTGCCCATCCGTGTACTGAATTGTGGGGAGGAGGAAGCCAAATTGCCCCGGTACGCCACTGTAGCAAAACTGTACACTGTCAGCAACAACACCATCAAAGCAGTGGAACCCTTGATCCCGTCCGACCAGGCGGAAGACAAGGGCTCCAAGGGGCAGCTGGAAGACTGGTGCCAAAACTTACATGTGGGCACCGACTCCACCCCCTCACACCAAAAGAATGGGGTTTACCGGGTGGTACAGGAGTACGAGCGGGTCTTCAGCAAACACCCCCTAGATTTTGGGCAGGTGAAAGGGGTTAAACATCAAATCCCCACGGGTGATCATCCTCCCGTTAAAGAGAGATACCGCCCTGTACCCCCCGCACAGTATCAGCGTGCCAAAGAAATGTTACGGGAAATGAAGGAGGCTGGGGTTATCAGAGATAGTTGTAGCCCCTGGGCAGCTCCACTAGTGCTCGTAAAGAAAAAGGATGGTACAATGAGAATGTGTGTAGATTACAGGCAAATTAACCGCATTACACATAAAGATGCTTATCCCCTACCCAGAATAGAGGAGTCACTAACAGCCTTAAAGTCAGCTAACTATTTCTCCACCTTGGATCTCACCAGTGGGTATTGGCAGGTTCCCGTGGCAGAGGCGGACAAGGAGAAGACTGCATTCACGACGCCGATGGGCCTCTGCGAGTTCAACTGCATGCCATTCGGGCTCTGCAACGCCCCAGGGACATTCCAACGGTTGATGGAGTGCTGCTTGGGCCACCACAACTTCGAAACCGTGCTGTTGTACCTGGATGACGTCATAGTCTACTCCAAGACTTATGAAGACCACCTGAAGCACTTAGCAGAAGTGTTCGAGTCTTTGTCAAAATATGGCCTGAAGATCAAGCCGTCCAAATGTCACCTCTTGAAGCCAAAGGTACAGTACCTGGGTCATGTGGTCAGCGCAGAAGGTGTGGCACCTGATCCGGAGAAAGTCACCGTAATCAAGGACTGGCCAAGACCCACCACGGTAAAGGAGGTGCGGCAGTTCCTTGGGCTGGTGGGCTACTACCGAAGGTTCATTGATGGTTTCACCAAGATAGCAGCGCCCCTTCAAGATCTCCTGGTGGGCCAGCCAAAGCAGGCTAAGAAGCAGAGCCCTCCATTTGAATGGAGCAGCCAACTAGAAACCTCCTTTGTCCAGCTGAAAGGGGCTCTCACGGGAGAAGAAATTCTGGCCTACCCTGACTACAGCCAGCCGTTTGTACTGTATACAGACGCCAGCAACGTGGGCCTGGGAGCCGTTTTGTCCCAGGTGCAGGGAGGCAGGGAGAAGGTGATAGCGTACGCCAGTAGGAAGCTTCGGCCCACAGAAAGGAATCCAGAAAATTACAGTTCCTTCAAGCTGGAGTTCCTCGCTATTGTTTGGGCAGTGACTGAACGCTTCAAACACTATCTGGCGTCGGCCAAGTTCACCATCTTCACGGACAACAATCCGTTGACACACCTGGCAACAGCCAAGTTAGGGGCGTTGGAACAGCGATGGATGGCCCGGCTGTCTAACTTTGACTTTACCATCAAGTACCGGGCTGGCAAGAAGAATAACAATGCTGATGCGCTGTCCAGAATGCCTCACTTACCCGAATCTGGAGAAGACCTGGATGAACTCGAAGAGATAGAGTTACCGGCTTTCCATCATCAGGGCGTTTCCCAGTGTGAGCATGCTGTGGGAGTGAAGCGCTCGAGCCAACACGAGGTCCCGGTTAACCCATTACTCCACCATAATTGGGAAGAGACACAGAACGGTGACCCGGCGGTGCGATTGGTCAAAGAAAAGCTAGCACAAGCTGAGACTCATCTTGGTCCAGATGCTCCAGAAGAAGCCCAGCAGTTGTGGAAAGAGAGGGGACGACTGTTCACCTACCAAGGCAAGCTCTGCAAGAGACACGTCAACTGGCGAACAAATGAACTTGTCTGGCAGATCGTGGTTCCGCAGAGGGATGCTCCAATGGTCCTAGCAGCTTATCATGATAACGCAGGCCACTTTGGGTGGAAGAAGTTGGAGGCCCTACTCCGTGATCGGTTCTATTGGGTGCACATGAGAAAGGTGATCGAGAAGTGGTGCCGAGACTGTGGCCCGTGTAACCTGAGGCGGAAGGATGATGCCAGCCAAAGGTCTCCCCTACAGCCAATTGTTACGAAGCAGCCCCTGGAGTTGGTGGCCCTGGACCACGTGAAGTTACCACCAAGCCGGTCAGGCTATGTGTACGCCCTCACAATTGTGGACCATTACTCTCGTTTCCTGGTAGTAGTGCCTGTGAAGGACCAGACAGCCAGAACAGCAGCTAAAGCGTTCCAGGCATCCTTTTGCCGGCCTCACGGTTATCCGGAAAGGGTACTGACCGATCAAGGCCCTGCGTTCGAGGCGGAGGTGTTCCAAGAGTTTTGTAACATGTACGGTTGTAAGAAAATCAGAACAACACCGTACCACCCCCAAACCAATGGACTGTGCGAGAAAATGAACCATGTGGTTATTGATATGCTGAAGACTCTACCTCTGGAAGAAAGGAACCAATGGCCAGAGAAGCTGCCAGATCTGGTCGACCTGTACAACCATATCCCAGTAAATTCGACCAACTGCAGCCCCGCTTACCTGATGCGAGCCAGACCTGGCAGGTTGCCTGTAGACTTTGAGATGGGGACTGTGTCGCCTGAGGCGGTTCAAGAAATAGAGGATTGGGATACAGAACGGCAGCAGCAGTACCGTAAGGTCCAGGAATGCGTAGAGAGGAGCCTGTCTCAAGCCAGAACAAGACAAGAGCAGCAGTACAATCAAACGGCCCCAGCAACTCCCTTAGCACCTGGAGAACAAGTCCTCAAGAAGAAGCGGAGGACGCATAAATTGGATGATCAGTGGGAGAACGAGCCCTACACCATTATCCCCTCCAACTTTGACAACAGTAAGGTGTGCCTCATAAGCAAGGACGAAGGCAAGACTTGTCAAGCAATATCCAGAGACCGCCTGAAGACGTGCCCTGAGCGGTGCAAAGTTCAAAGGGAAGTGGAGGAAGTTCGAGAAGAAGGGGAAGAGATGATACAAACGATCCTCGGCAAATTCCCCAAGACTTGGACCCGCATAAATGGTGCCGTAGTGGTACCGGTCCTGACGTTCCCACAGTTGGTCGAGCCAGAAACAGAACAGGTTCCGGATCCACCCAAAGAACCGTCCGCCCCGACACGCGGTGACACGCCAGCAGTGGAACAGGAGGATCAACCCCCTGTCAGTGGTGAACCTGTCATACCCTTGGCGACTCCTAGACCACATAGGCAATCATCATGCATACCTATTGGGGTTAGGCCTACCGGTAGTGCTGAGATAGGAGACACACTAAGTAGTCAGGGACAAACACCAGAGCTACGCAGGTCTCAACGCAGCACTCGGGGACAACCCCCTCTAAGGTATAGGGAATCAACTATATAAAGAGAGAGTATTTATTAGAATGTAAATAGTTATGTGAAAAGTCTGTAATGTCGTGTACAAAATGTTTTTTTTTTGTGATTGCGAAAATGGACAATTGGGCCACTGGACTATGGGTGGCCAACACCTAAATTGTTTATAGTTAGCACCAGTGTGCTCAACACCCCTGAAGAAAAACCCGTCCGGCGTGCATAGAGTGGGGTCATCAATGCTCTGACGCACGCCCAGAGCCTACGTTGGGGGTTTGATCGCGGCGGGTCCCCCATGGAGCAGTGTAATGGACACCCGGCAGGGAGCCACACTGGACTCTTATAGTACTGTCTGAAGTTGTAACGTTAAAAATAATGTGCCTCCCATATTGGGATGAAATGTATGACATGTTATGTTTTGTTTCCACAGTCCGGGAGTACTGAATTTAACTAAGGGGGAGTGTGGCGCCCTAGGACCTGGTCGCCACAGCAGCATTGCCCTCCCAAAGGGTTAATGCTGAGCCTGGAGGTAATTGGGAGATCCATTGGCCAGCAGGTTTAACACCCAACACAGTTCTCCCTCCGGCCAGCAGGGGGAGCTCTGAACCTGGAATTCCAGGGAGCCTTCCTCTACCTGACCAGAGGGAGGAAGTGCAGCCAGTCTGTAGGGAGTAGTGGAAGTGAACAGACGCAGAGTGAGCTGTCCTGTGAATCTGGGGCCTAGAGCTGGAGCAGCTTGGCCCAGAGAAGCAGGAATAGCTGAGAGGCAGCAGAGAGACTCAGACATCGGAGTCTGTGGTTGCCAGGGTATAAAATCCGCCCCTGGTAGCCGAGTCCGAAGGGCAGGAGAGCTGCAAGCCCCTGGCCCAGAAACATCCAAGGTACAGCTGCAGCATCAGGGCCCGGTGTGGACTCCAGCGGAGAAGCACCAGAGAGAGGGTCTGCGCAGCCACCTACAGAAAGAAGGGACGTGCCATCGGTCCCAGCAGCAAAGAGGGCCATTGCTGGATTCAGAGAAGCAGGGTCCTATCATCACAAAGCAAAGTACAGGAGTAGGCCTCATACTCAGCTGGCCAGAAAGATCATCCCAAGTACTTCCAGGCCGACCGGATCCCCATCACCACCTGTAACGGTCTCCCAGGACTGGACTGTTCCCAGAGTAAAAGAGGAGAAGGTAAAGAGACTGTTGTTTGTGCCTGGTTCTTTCCTCGCCTGTCGGCCCTGCACCGTGTTAGCCACACAACACCATAGACTTTCACGGGCACCAACTGTATCCCGGGGCATCGCTCCACCTGTGGGGAGCAGTAACATCATAGCTGCCATAACATCACCCCGGAGTTCTCCCATAGCAGCGGCGGCTTAATAGCCGCATACCACAGGTGGCGTCACGAACATTAACTTCAACTCATCAGCCACATATTCAACTGACACCCACCAGGGCCACGGAGCCGGGCCCAGCCACCACTGACTACCATCGGACTAGTCCGGCCCGGCACCGGGTGTCCCCTAGCCCTGGGGTGGGCGAGTCAACCACCCGCAGTACGAGCACGGATCCGAGCGGCTCGGCGGTCGCAGCTGAGCCCGCGGGGCGGTACATATGCTTCTCATACAGCCAGATCAGGTCCCATAATTTGCACTGATGAGGGGCAATCACCTCGAAACACCATGTCTGCAAACTGAGGTTCTGATCTGGCGTAAATCCTAGGTCATATGAAAAGGCTCGTTAAAGGGCCACTTTTGGCTTTTAGGATTGCTGCTTCCAATAGGCGGCGCTAGAATTCATCTCCTTCCTCCCTAGAGAGACAATTTGAATATTTCCCAGAGGGTCATTGCAGCTATAAGACCCCTCAATGGCAGCCAGACTGGTTTGTCAGGTCTCTACAAGGAGAAACGTTTTCCCCTTAGACCCCACAAAAAAGGTTGTAACAAGCGATCAAAACGTCATATCTATCCCAAAATGGTATCAATAGAAATGTGATCTTGCTCCACAAAAAATAAGCCCATCGACGGAAAAATTAAAATGTTGGCACAGCGGCCCAATTTTTTTTTTTGCAAATTTCTGAATTTTTTTTTACCATTAAAATAATAAAAAACTAGTTTTGTATCGCCGTAATGGTACTGATGAGGTATATCATATTGCGAGGTCATTTCTAATAAAAAATGTACACTGGACAAACAATTCCCAAAAAATCCTGCCAGAATTGTGTTTTTCACAATTTCCAGTCATTTGGAATCTTTTTTTACCGTACACTATGTGATAAAGTGAATAGTGCGATTCAAAAGTACATCTCCTCCCCCATAAAACAAGCCCTCATATGTCTATGTGGGGGGAAAAATAAAAAAGTAATGTGTCTGGAAAGAAGAGGAGGGAAAAAAGGAAAAAGCAAAAAGGAAAATTGGCCACCTCGCGAAGAGGTTAAAATTGGGACATCCTATGTATGTCTGTGAAGCCATTGGATCTGGGAATGATCTACTGGATTCAGGGCCAGTTGAGAAGCATGAAGGCTCAGTGAATTCACTCTCTACTCTTTATGGAAAGGCGATCAGTCCCCTGCTTTATCGTAACACCGGTACACCCTGCAATCCAGTGACCCATCTGAGTCATATCTGTTTGTCAATTTGATTTGTGCACTAAAAGTATAGAGAAATGAAATATAGAACAATAGATATTATACATGTTTGTATATATCGTAGCTGCAGTATGCTGTGTTTACTGTAATGCAGTCACTACAGAATAGTATCTGCCCATTTAAAGGGAAGGTCTCGCTTTTTTTTTTATTTTTGTATTAATAATAGTGATTATGAAATCAAGTATTTTTAATACAAAATTAAATTCACTGTTTATTAATTTTTATTTAATACTAGTTTTAATGAAGCACTGGGGGCTGCCATCTTTGATTTGCTGTGAGTAACGACAGTTAGTCACCTCCTTTATGGCAGCCCTCTCTGTATAGAAGACCGTAGTCGGGCTCCTGTCCTTTTACTTAACACAGAAACAGCGTTTGCTGTCATCTGGACATGCCCCCTAGGCTGTCCAGATCACAGCAGAGGGAGGAGATCAGCGCCATCTTTGTGGAGCTCTCAGCGTATGCTGTGTGCTCCACTTTCCCCCTGTCACCCGCCGGGATGGATGGGGTGAGTATCGGTGCCGGGCAGCGGTGATTGCACTGTAACTGATCCTGGCATGCTGCTCCCCACTCTGCCTCTCACTCCCTTCCCCGCGTGTGGTTACCCCCCTTCCCCACATGTGCTCACCCCCTCCCAACGTGTGCTCACCTGGGGCCTCCACTCCTCGGTGCTATGTACTGTGATCACTGACAGGACAGGCTGCAGGGGGTGCAGGTCTGAGGTGAGTGCATTGGGATACAGTCAGTGGGGCATTGGAAAATAGTCAGTGGGGCATTGGGAAACAGTCAGTGGAGCATTAGGAAACAGTCAGTGGAGCATTGGGAAACAGTCAGTGGGTGATTGGGAAACAGTCAATCATTGGGTCATTGGGAAACAGTCAGTCAGTGGGGCATTGGGAAACAGTCAGTGGGTGATTGGGAAACAGTCAATCATTGGGTCATTGGGAAACAGTCAGTCAGTGGGGCATTGGGAAACAGTTAGTGGGGCATTGGGATACAGTGCGGAATGGGATACAGTGGAGCACTATGCAGCTGGCCTTAAGGCCCCGTCACACTAAGCAACATCGCTAGCAACATCGCTGCTAACGAACAACTTTTGTGACGTTGCTAGCGATGTTGCTGTGTGTGACATCCAGCAACAACCCGGCCCCTGCTGTGAGGTCGTTGGTTGTTGCTGAATGTCCTGGGCCATTTTTTAGTTGTTGCTGTCCCGCTGTGAAGCACAGATCGCTGTGTGTGACAGCGAGACAGCAACAACTAAATGTGCAGGCAGCAGGAGCCGGCTTCTGCGGAGGCTGGTAACCAATGTAAACATCGGGTAACCAAGAAGCCCTGTCCTTGGTTACCCGATATTTACCTTTGTTACCAGCCTTCGCCGCTCTCACTGTCAGTGCCGGCTCCTGCTCTGTGCACATGTAGCTGCAGGACACATCGGGTTAATTAACCCGATGTGTGCTGTAGCTAGGAGAGCAGGGAGCCAGCGCTAAGCATTGTGCGCTGCTCCCTGCACATTTAGCTGCAGCACACATCGGGTAATTAACCCGATGTGTGCTGTAACTAGGCGAGCAAGGAGCCAGCGCTAAGCGGTGTGCGCTGCTCCCTGCTCTGTGCACGTGTAGCTGCAGCACACATCGGGTAATTAACCCGATGTGTGCTGTAACTAGGAGAGCAGGGAGCCATCGCTCAGTGTGCGCTGCTCCCTGCTCTCTGCACGTGTAGCTGCGTGCGTTGGTAACCAAGGTAAATATCGGGTTGGTTACCCGATATTTACCTTAGTTACCAAGCGCAGCATCTTCCACGCGGCGCTGGGGGCTGGTCACTGGTTGCTGGTGAGCTCACCATCAACTCGTGTAGCCACGCTCCAGCGATCTCTGCCAGGTCAGGTTGCTGGTGGGATCGCTGGAGCGTTGCAGTGTGACATCTCACCAGCAACCTCCTAGCAACTTACCAGCGATCCCTATCGTTGTTGGGATCGCTGGTAAGTTGCTTAGTGTGACTGGACCTTTAGTGACACTAGACATATCACCATCAAAATGGCCCCACACTGTGATCCTAAACTTCACTCTATCTTATCCTTTTGGGAACAGCCAGATTGGGAGGGGGAGGTGACATCACACACAGGAGAGCAGATTCTCCCCACTCTTAGGGTACCTTCACACTTTAGCGATGCAGCAGCGATCCGACCAGCGATCTGACCTGGTCAGGATCGCTGCTGCATCGCTACATGGTCGCTGGTGAGCTGTCAAACAGGCAGATCTCACCAGCGACCAGTGACCAGCCCCCAGCCAGCAGCGACGTGCAAGCGACGCTGCGCTTGCACGGAGCCGGCGTCTGGAAGCTGCGGACACTGGTAACTAAGGTAAACATCGGGTATGGTTACCCGATGTTTACATTAGTTACCAGCGCACACCGCTTAGCTTTGCTCTCCTAGCTACAGTACACATCGGGTTAATTAACCCGATGTGTAATGCAGCTACATGTGCAGAGAGCAGGGAGCCGCGCACACTGCTTAGCGCTGGCTCCTTGCTCTCCTAGCTACAGTACACATAGGGTTAATTAACCCGATGTGTAATGCAGCTACATGTGCAGAGAGCCGGAGCTGGCACTGGCAGTGTGAGAGCTGCGGAGGCTGGTAACTAAGGTAAATATCGGGTAACCACCTTGGTTACCCGATGTTTATCTTAGTTACAGCTTACCGCAGCTGTCAGACGCCGGCTCCTGCTCCCTGCTTGCTTCATTTGTCGCTCTCTCGCTGTCACACACAGCGATCTGTGTGTCACAGCGGGAGAGCGCCTTTGAAGAAAACGAACCAGGGCTGTGTGTAACGAGCAGCGATCTCACAGCAGGGGCCAGATCGCTGCTCAGTGTCACACACAGCGAGATCGCTAATGAGGTCACTGCTGCGTCACAAAAAACGTGACTCAGCAGCGATCTCGGCAGCGAGCTCGCTGTGTGTGAAGCACCCCTTAATGCGGTTGTAATGTGAGCTAGTTCTACAGTAGCTCTATAGCAGGATTTCAGCAGCTGCTCCCCCTAGTGTTTAAGAGTGGAAAATATGAAACTTTTATATATTTTTTATTTTTCTCAATTAAAAACAAATTATATTATTTAAACATAACTATAAAACATTAATACTTTATATTTTTTCAGTTATTGAATTTTTTTTAACGACACCTTCTTTTTAAATCTTCATTTGTTAGGAGGTTCTGCTATCTAACATTATCTTTAGCTTTGCTGTATAGACTGGGACAGATTAGCAGAGTTATCACATCATAAGACATGATTGAATACAATTTTTTTTTTTGTTTTATTAAATGCAGTTTTTGACCCCAAAACAGATACTTGTCACCCCACGGAAAGGGATTAATCTAGTTGTTTTTATCGATATACAAGCAACAGGATGGGCTCAGGTGTGGCTACCATGGGAGCTTTGTATTTTAGTAGTACCCATAGCTTGCGTATCTATAGCACGTCCTGTGGTTTTTAGCCCTGGGGATTTCTTTAGATTAGTCCACGGCATGAGTTACATTTCTCTACGTTGATTTTTTGTGCCCAGACATTTTCTTAACCCTTCATTGCAAACATTGTTGTGTAGATTTGGACATGTCCGTATAGAATGTCGTCCTCTGGGAAATCTCTGTCGTAATCCCAGATGTCATTGTTTCAGGACTAATGACCAAAATACCCCGTGGGGGACAATGGTGTTTCGCGGTCCATTTGTTTAATTATCATGTTTACTCTGCTGCACCACAAGCTCCTTAGAAAGTTACAATAAACCAAGTAGGAAACGCTCATAGTCTCATCACAATGGCAGGACTGTGTCAATGAGCGGCTGAACGAGGCTGAAAGGAAGGATTAGTCGTCTTTTAAATATAAATAGAAAGTACAAATTGCCGGGGATAAACATTTACATAGTCTGGAGCTATTGAAGGATTGTACATCTTGATCTGCCAGAGAAAACGTTTTGCTAAGTGATTTATCTGAAGATTTGAAGTAAAATTACTGTCTCGTTCCAATCTAAGGGGTACTTTGCACACTACGACATCGCACGTTGCGATGTCGGTGGGGTCAAATCGAAAGTGACGCACATCCGGCGTCGCTGTCGATATTGGAGTGTGTAAATCGTTTTTAATACAATTAACGAGCGCAAAAGCGTTGAAATCATATCATCGGTGTAGCGTCGGTCATTTCCATAATTTCGGAAGGACCGATGTTACGATGTTGTTCCTCGTTCCTGCGGCAGCACACATCGCTGTGTGTGAAGCCGCAGGAGCGAGGAACATCTCCTACCTGCGTCCTGCGGCTCACGCCGGCTATGCGGAAGGAAGGAGGTGGGCGGGATGTTTACGTCCCGCTCATCTCCGCCCCTCCGCTTCTAGTGGCCGCTGGCCAGAGTGACGTCGCAGGGCAGGTAAGTCCATGTGAAACTGCCGTAGCGATAATGTTCGCTACGGCAGCTAATGTGTCGCCCTGGGCAAGCCAGGGGACACAGGTCACAACACCACCACACCCCACACTCCAGGTAGGCACATCACAGCTAACCTACAAATCCTTGTTGCCTTCCTCCAGGAGTCTGATGATGCACACCAGGGGGTGGGCCAGGCGGTTGGCTCTGCCCACCGAGGAGCTCACAACTCTGGAGGCAGGAAGTAACCAGGCAGATTAGCCCGGGCAGGGCTTGAGTGCAGATAGCTCAGGGACGAGCTTGAGTAAACAACAGAGAGTAGCCCAGGCAGGGCAAGAGTGAAGTTGAGTTAAGTAGAGGAGTTAAGAAAGTGAAAGTGAAAGTAGTAAAGGAGGAAAGCAAGTAAAGTGACAGTGAAGAAAGAAAGCCTGAAGGGTCCAGCTTTGTGGAGGGCCAGATCAGCAAGGTCAGCGACGGCGGTGACTGTCTGGAGGGGGACCGTTTGGAAGTTCCTGGAAGGAGCCCGTTGGCTGTGTGCCCGGTGGTCTGGAGCAGTGTTCCGAAGGACAGTCAGCACCAGGGCAGGGGCCTCTCGGACCCCGGCAAGGCTAGGAGTCGCCAGATTTGCCAAATCCGTCAGTGACGGGGACGCAGATCCCCCAACAACCAAGTCCCGATTGAAGGCAACAGCCCAACCCGTATTGGAGAGACACCGCCACGGCACCAGTTTCTCAGGGCCAGCGCCTGCGGGCAAAGTGTAGAGCTCCTCCGGCCCAGATTGCAGCCGGGGAGCGGGTAACCGGAGGGAATCCACCGCTACCACAAGTCAAACAGAGGTGCAAGGAAGAGGGACATCACCGTCACCTACCGGGAGTGCAGGTGCAGCCGTCTGTGGGACCGTCCTACCAGCCGTTTGGTTTACCGTACAAACTGTGTCCACGTCTCAGGCTGAGTGAGTACCACAGTGCCGCAAGGCACAGCGCTGCCCCCGCGTCCCTGCGCCCACCAGGCCCCGCACCCACTTCTCCATCACCTGGCCCCGGGATCACCACCCCTACCCACGGAGGGGCAACACAACACCTGGCTGCTCCGCATCACCATCCCCGGGAGCCCCGTACAGAGCAGCGGTGGTGAAATCACCACAACCGTGGGTGGCGTCACGAACTATAACAATCCCCACACCCAACAAACACCCCCTTTCACTCACAGGCGAGGAGTGTCGCTCGAGAAACCCCGGGATCCGGCCCACAGCTCGAGCCACCAGGAGCAGCTGCCGGACCCGAGCAGAAGGGGTGAGCGCGGTGTGCTGACACCCTCCTCCCCGCCCGCGACAACTTGGCGTCACGAACAGGATCTTACCGCTCTGCCGTCTGGTAGAGGTGCGCCTTGTTACCGCCGGAGGTATCCGGCAGGAAAATTTCAGAAGCCGCCATCTTTGGCGCGAAAAGTTCCCGCTCGAGCGTCTTCTCGAGCAGTAGAGGCGCGAAGGCCAAAACCCCGCCCCGAGAGAGGGGGGGCCGGAAAGAGCTAAGGGGGACGGAAACAAGATGTCTGCGCCCGACGGAGCCGCTGGAGGAGCGGTGGTTGCAGCCGCAGCGGCACCCGCGGATGGGAATGGGCCTGCCCAGGTCCCGGCCGTACTGGCGGGAGGTGCCACGGCCCCCGCGCTCGCTCAGGTCATGCCGTTTTCCTTGCCCTATGCGCCTGGAGCTGCCTGGATACCGCGGTACGACGGGAAACCGGATGCCCTACAGGCCTTCCGGAAAAAGCTTAACCCATTGCTAGAGCTGTACCCCCTGACTGATAAGCAACGTGCAGCGATAGTGCTAGGCCAGTTAACCGGTGCGGCGGAGCAGGAAGCGGAGACCTGGGCCGAGGGGGACCGGCTCTCTGTAGCCACCATCTTCGAGAAGCTACAGACTGCCTTCGAGACCCGGACTGAAGCGGAGCTGAGTATGCAGTTTTACCAGTGCCGGCAACGAGCTGGGGATAGCATTCGGGACTATGCTCTACGTCTGCAGACCGCCCTCCGCACGCTGAAGCGGGTGAACTCTATTAATGAGGCGGATAGCAACAAGATGTTAGTGGAGCAATTTGCGCAGGGGATGAGGTCCCCTGAGGATCGTAAACAACTCCAGCTGTGGGCCCTGGAACACCCTGATGTGGACTTTGCTGTGTTAAAGGAGCGGGCTATCAAGGCACTACAGCCCCCAGCTGCTGAAGTTCTGGAACCCGTCCCGTGGCCCGTCGAGACAGCTCCCTTTGTGGCGGCCCCAGCCAAACCAACCTCCTTAATACCTGCAGCCCCGAGCAGCACAGTGGAAGAACTGGCAGCCCAGGTCCGTCGCATGGACGGAGACCTTGCCAAGATCCTTGCTGCGCTACAACCTCTGACCAGATCTCAGCCTCCAGCGCAGATACAGCTTGCTGACAGTCCCGAAGATGTTCCCTGGATGCAGCGGAGAAGCGCTAACAACCCGCGGAGCAGACCCCCAATCTGCTACAAGTGCCGTAAGCCGGGCCATTATTACCGACAGTGCCCGTTAAACGAGCAACCCCTGGGGCCCCGGGCCAATCCTCAGGAGTAGAACACCGTGGCCCCCCGGACTGGCGAGACCGATATGTCGGGGCCCGCCCTATCATCCCCGTGGCTGTGGACGGCATACCAGTGATGGCTCTCTTGGACACTGGATCACAGGTAACTACCATACCGTACACGTTGTATCGGCAGTATTGGGCCACAGGCGAGCTGGCGCCTCCAGACAATAGTATAAATTTGATTGCCGCTAATGGACTTCCATTGACCCAGGTGGGGTATAAACAAGTGGCTATGACAGTGGGGCAAGCTGAACTGCAACACCAGGGTATGATTGTGATCATGAATGAACCCAGTGATCACAACCCGAAAATAGTGCTGGGAACCAATGTGATGGAACACTGCATGGTTGATGTGTTGAACCTATTGCATCAGCTAGCCGCCACAGCGGCGGGGAGCCGGCAGAGGGCTGTGCAGCGGGAGATCCGCGCCCTGATGTACCGCCAGCATGTAAGCTCAACCGGAGGGGAGATTGGTGGAGTGAGAGTGATGGATGTTGCTCCATTGACTGTGCCCCCTAGGAGTGAGATGATGATTTGGTGTAGGGCAGCAGTAGGGCCTCAGGGGCGTGACTACCCTGCGATGATGGAGCCCATGCCTTCCGAGCACTGGCCCACTGTAGTAGCCGCCCGAGGGCTGGTAGATGTGAAGAAAGGGAGAGTGCCCGTGAGAGTGTTGAACTGTGGGGAGGAAGAAGTCAGGCTCCCCCGGTATGCCACCATTGCCAAGCTGCTCACCCTGGACCCTCACACCATCCATGAAGCCAGTCCATCCACACTCCCACCTACCGTCAGCACTCCCCCACCCCAGGGGGACACAAAGGAGTGGCACCAACAGTTACATGTAGGCATTGATGATACCCCTACACATCACAGGGCAGGGGTACACAGGGTGGTGCAGGAGTACGAGCAGGTTTTCAGTTAGCACCCCCTAGACTTTGGGCAGATCAAGGGGGTCCAACACCACATTCCCACGGGTGAACATCCCTCTATCAAAGAGAGGTATAGACCTATTCCCCCTGCACATTACCAGTGTGCCAAAGATATGTTGAGGAATATGAAGGAGGCAGGGGTTATTCGGGACAGCTGTAGTCCCTGGGCCGCTCCATTGGTACTGGTCAAGAAGAAGGATGGTACCATGCGGATGTGTGTGGACTACCGGAAAATCAACCAGATAACCCATGCCTATCCATTACCCCGTATTGAAGAGTCTTTGGCTGCACTAAGAACTGCAAACTACTTCTCGACCCTTGACCTCACCAGCGGATACTGGCAAGTGGCCGTGGCCCCAGAGGACCGGGAGAAGACCGCCTTCACCACCCCGATGGGGCTCTGCGAATTCAATAGCATGCCGTTTGGGCTGTGCAATGCCCCCGGGACCTTCCAACGGTTGATGGAGTGCTGTCTGGGACATTTAAACTTCGAGACCGTCCTGCTGTATTTGGATGATGTGATTGTTTATTCCCAGACGTATGAAGCCCATCTGGAGCACCTGGCCGAGGTGTTCGCGTCCCTTGCCAAGTACGGGATCAAGTTGAAGCCCTCAAAATGCCACCTGCTGAAACCCAGGGTGCAATATCTAGGGCATGTGGTGAGTGCGGATGGTGTCGCCCCCGACCCTGAGAAGATTACTGCCATCCAGAGCTGGCCGAGACCAACTACAGTGAGGGAAGTAAGGCAGTTTCTGGGTCTGGTAGGGTACTATCGGCGCTTTATAAAAGGGTACACGAAGATGGCTGCCCCCATGCAAGATCTCCTCGTGGGACAGACCAAAGGTGGTAGACCCATTGGAGCCACACTGTCGTGGGAAGACAAGCATGAGGAGTCCTTTTGCCAGTTGAAGGCGGCCTTGACCGGAGAAGAGGTCCTGGCGTACCCTGACTATGGGCGCCCGTTTATCCTCCACACGGACGCCAGTAACGTGGGGCTAGGAGCGGTCCTATCCCAGGTCCAAGATGGAAAGGAGAAGGTGATTGCCTATGCTAGCCGAAAACTCCGGCCGACCGAAAGGAACCCTGAGAATTATAGCTCCTTCAAGCTTGAGCTATTAGCGTTGGTATGGGCTATCACGGAGCGGTTCCGCCAATACCTGGCGGCAGCAACCTTCACTGCGTTTACGGACAACAATCCGCTGACCCACCTGAACACGGCCAAGTTGGGCGCGCTGGAGCAGCGGTGGGTAGCTCGGCTAGCCAACTATGATTTCACCATAAAGTACCGAGCTGGTCGTGTCAACATAAATGCTGATGCCCTCTCCCGGATGCCCCATTTGTCGGAAGAGGGGTGCGAGGATGACGACCTCGAGGAGATCGAGTTGCCTGCGTTTCACCAGCCGCCTACTGAGAGGGTACAAGTATGCCAGCAGAGGGTAGATCTGGACCCGCGGCCCAGTCAAGAGTGGCAGGACGCCCAGGACCAAGCGCCGGCTGTCCGCCTTGTCAAGACTCTGGTGGAACAAGGCGCCATGGGAATAGACCCTGGCGCTCCAGCCGAAGCCCAACGCTTGTGGAAAGAACGAAAACGGCTCTACCTACACCAAGGGAGGCTGTGCCGTGAGCTGATCAACCCAAAGACCCATGAGAAAATATGCCAGTTGATTGTTCCTCAAGCTGAGGTCGCTACTGTCCTGCGGGCATACCATGATGGTGCTGGCCACTTCGGGTGGAAAAAGCTGGAGATGCTGTTGAGGGAGCGGTTCTATTGGAGTGGGATGCGTGAATCGGTGGAAGCCTGGTGCCGAGAGTGCGGTCCTTGTACACTGAGGAGAAAGGACGAGACTAGCCAGAGGGCACCGTTACATCCCATCGTTACCCATCAGCCGCTGGAACTGGTCGCCCTGGACCATGTCAAGCTCACCCCTAGCCGAAGTGGGTACACCTACGCATTGACCATGGTAGACCACTACTCAAGATTTATGGTGGTAGTCCCCGTTAAGGACCTAACTGGTCGAACCGCTGCTCGAGCGTTCCAGGCTTATTTCTGCCGACCCCATGGGTACCCCGAGAAGGTGCTAACTGACCAAGGCCCGGCTTTTGAAGCAGAGGTGTTTCACGAATTCTGCCAGTTGTACGGCTGCAAGAAGATCCGGACCACTCCGTACCACGCCCAAACCAACGGCATGTGCGAGAAAATGAACCACTTGGTCCTGGGGCTCCTCAAGACGTTACCGCTGGAAGAACGGAACATGTGGCCGGAAAAGCTACCTGACTTGGTCGACATGTACAATAATATCCCGTCCAGCTCGACGAAATGCACCCCAGCGTATTTGATGAGGGCTTGGCCTGGCCGCCTGCCGGTGGATCTGGAGATGGGGTTGGAAGCTCCGGAAGCACTCCCTTCAACGGCGGAGTGGGAAAGTCGGAGGAGGGCACAGTACCGGCAAATCCAGGAGTATGTGGAGAAAAACCTCAGTCGAAGTCGAGAGCAGCAAGAGCACCGGTTCAACCAGAGGGCGCCCGCAGGTCCTTTCCAGCCAGGAGATGTAGTGCTGAAATGGAAGAGAAAAGCCCACAAGCTGGATGATCAGTGGGAGCAAGTCCCTTATGTCATACAACCCACAGAATGGGGAGATGGGAAAACCTACCAGATCAGTCGTGACCAAGGGGGCACCCTAGCCACAGTTTCTCGGGACCATCTAAAAAAATGCCCCCCAGCGCTGAAGGCAGAGGCTGAAGTACCGGTTCCTCCACCAGTGGAGAAGGCAGCAGAGGTAATCCACACTGTAATGGGTGACTTCCCAGCAGACTGGCCTACACAGAATGGCGCGGTGATTCTTCCAGTGATACTGTTCCCACAACCCGTGGATGAAGAAGTAGTGGAAGCGGTTAACCGTGAGCCAGAACCAGTGCCAGTGCCCAGGGATGAACCTGTACCCAGCCTCCCTGCACCTCCGCCTGCTCCACACTATAGCAGGGAGGAGGAACCAATTGTTCCCTCTACCCCACTGTCTAGCACCACTGACACCGGGCCCCGAAGGTCCACCCGTTTCAACCTAGGTAGACCCCCACTTAGGTACAGGGAGACCGTTCTATGAGTAAAAGGGGTCCGCAAATGTAAAAGAGTGTTGTTGTTTGTTTAAAAGTTTTAAAAATGATGAAAATGAAAATGCCTGAAGTTTAACCTGATTGTCTGCAGTGATTGAACCGGCAGGAGCCGGCACCGTTGTCCCCGTGGGGACCGTTTAAAGTTTAATTGGCATGGGAACTATCCATGGACAAGCCCGTGAACTTGCAGGGCACCACAAACGTTAAGTGGCTTGTAAATATGTTGGTTACCGTTACCGTTTCCGCAATACCGTCTCCGGAGAGGCAGGTTGGAGGGAGGGCCCTGAGCAGAGCAGGCCAGGGCCCAGCCACCAAAGGAACCGGTGGCTACCCTCTGGAGGGGAAGGACAGATCCCGCTCGGGTAACTTGTGCTGGACTGTGGGTCAAGGGGTGCTGCCTGGGCTTTAGGGGCAGCATCAGGGCGAGGTTGCTTGGGTGGGAGAGAGCGGAAACCGTGACCGTAAACCGTTGCAACGTTTAAGTAAATGTGCCTCCCGTCTTGGGAAGAGTTTTGATTAAAAATGTTATTTATGTTTTCTTAACCCTGTTACCCCCTTTTACAGAAAAATAAAACCGGTGTAGGACGGCAGCCCGCGGACGGTCTGCATTTTGCTAAGGGGGAATGTGTCGCCCTGGGCAAGCCAGGGGACACAGGTCACAACACCACCACACCCCACACTCCAGGTAGGCACATCACAGCTAACCTACAAATCCTTGTTGCCTTCCTCCAGGAGTCTGATGATGCACACCAGGGGGTGGGCCAGGCAGTTGGCTCCGCCCACCGAGGAGCTCACAACTCTGGAGGCAGGAAGTAACCAGGCAGATTAGCCCGGGCAGGGCTTGAGTGCAGATAGCTCAGGGACGAGCTTGAGTAAACAACAGAGAGTAGCCCAGGCAGGGCAAGAGTGAAGTTGAGTTAAGTAGAGGAGTTAAGAAAGTGAAAGTGAAAGTAGTAAAGGAGGAAAGCAAGTAAAGTGACAGTGAAGAAAGAAAGCCTGAAGGGTCCAGCTTTGTGGAGGGCCAGATCAGCAAGGTCAGCGACGGCGGTGACTGTCTAGAGGGGGACCGTTTGGAAGTTCCTGGAAGGACCCCGTTGGCTGTGTGCCCGGTGGTCTGGAGCAGTGTTCCGAAGGACAGTCAGCACCAGGGCAGGGGCCTCTCGGACCCCGGCAAGGCTAGGAGTCGCCAGATTTGCCAAATCCGTCAGTGACGGGGACGCAGATCCCCCAACAACCAAGTCCCGATTGAAGGCAACAGCCCAACCCGTATTGGAGAGACACCGCCACCGCCACGGCACCAGTTTCTCAGGGCCAGCGCCTGCGGGCAAAGTGTAGAGCTCCTCCGGCCCAGATTGCAGCCGGGGAGCGGGTAACCGGAGGGAATCCACCGCTACCACAAGTCAAACAGAGGTGCAAGGAAGAGGGACATCACCGTCACCTACCGGGAGTGCAGGTGCAGCCGTCTGTGGGACCGTCCTACCAGCCGTTTGGTTTACCGTACAAACTGTGTCCACGTCTCAGGCTGAGTGAGTACCACAGTGCCGCAAGGCACAGCGCTGCCCCCGCGTCCCTGCGCCCACCAGGCCCCGCACCCACTTCTCCATCACCTGGCCCCGGGATCACCACCCCTACCCACGGAGGGGCAACACAACACCTGGCTGCTCCGCATCACCATCCCCGGGAGCCCCGTACAGAGCAGCGGTGGTGAAATCACCACAACCGTGGGTGGCGTCACGAACTATAACAATCCCCACACCCAACAAACACCCCCTTTCACTCACGGGCGAGGAGTGTCGCTCGAGAAACCCCGGGATCCGGCCCACAGCTCGAGCCACCAGGAGCAGCTGCCGGACCCGAGCAGAAGGGGTGAGCGCAGTGTGCTGACACCCTCCTCCCCGCCCGCGACACTATCACAAGAGATCGCAGCTGCGTCAGGGGCGGGGACCTTCGCGCTCGGCATCGCAAGCATCGGCTTGCGATGTCGTAGTGTGCAAAGTGCCCCCAAGGGTTGACTCACATCTGCGTATAGAAAACACGATCTGATTGTCATACAGAGAACTTGGACTAGTGCGATTTTTTTTTCTTGCCAAGCTTCCATATGACATGGGTATTCAATGCTTTTTTTTTCCTCAGCAACTACCGCATTTTGTTTTATAAGACGCACCCCAAATTTAGAGATAAAAAAAGGTAACAAAATGGGGTCCGTCTTATACTCCGGTGTTGTCTTACTGGAGGGGGTCAGAAGGTAGTGGAGCAGGGTTACAGGAGGCAGAGGTTGTGCTAGCAGCCGCTTCGGGTCCGTAGTGGCAGTGGTGGATCAGTGGTGGGAGTGTGATGCCCCTGCACTAGTCAGGGTGTCACAGGGAACTGCACTCCTGTCCTTATAGTGAAGAACCCACCCTCCTTGGTTCCAGGTTCCACCCAGTGCTACTGTAACGCCCTGGACTAGTCAGGTTGTCCCAGGTAGTCACACACACATCACCCCCTCCCCGAGTAGGTGACAGCAGCCAACCTAGAAACCCTTGTCACCACCCTCCGGGTTTGATGTCCACATCAGGGGGGCGGACCAGATGGTTGGCTCCGCCCACCAAGGAGTTCACAGGCCCAGAGGCGGGAGAACAAACGACACAAGTTGTAGTGCAGATGTCGCGGGCGGAGGAGGGGACGCTGCGCTCACCCACTGCTCGGGTCCGGCTACTGCTGCTGCTGCTCGGTGGTGGCTCGAGCGGTGGGCCGGATCCCGAGGACTCGAGCGGCGTTCCTCGCCCGTGAGTGAAAGGGGGTGGTTTGGTTTAGGGATATTGTCCGTGACGCCACCCACGGTTGTGGTGAGGTTGGTGACACCACCGCTGCTCTGGACGGGGATCCCGGGAACGGTGACAGGGAGCAGCTTAGATGTTGGTTCTCCCCTCCGTGGGTAGGGGCTTGATTGTCCCGGGGCCCGGTGATGGGGTAGGGATGGTTGCTGGCAGGCGGTTTACGGGGCCTGGTGAGGTGCAGGGTCGCGGGGGCAGCGCGGTGCTGCACGGCACGGTGGTACTCACTCAGCCAGTAATTTACACGGAGTCTCTGGTCAAACAAACGGCTGGATGGACGGGTCCCACAGACGGCTGCGGTGTTTTTCCCCTGACCCCAGATTGGTAGTGTAAGTCCTTTCCTTCACCTTCCTGTATGCTCCTCCTGCACTCCGGTTTCCAGCTGGCTCCCCGGTTCAGTAACGGACGGGCCACTACTCTGTCCCGGCTACCTACAGTTCCACCAAGACTGTCTTCCCGGCTCCTGCAGACGGCCACTACCGTCTGCCTCACTGGCTACACGAGGGACCTAGGCTCGAACCTAGGCCCCAGTCTGCGTCTGCCTCTCTGCAGACCTCCTCTCTCTTCCTCTACCTGGACTTGTCTGTGCTGGTTTTTGCCTCAGGCCAGCTAGACTCCTCGGTGGCCATGCCTATCTGCTTGACTCCGCCCACCTGGTGTGTCTGTCTGAACCCGAGGGAAGAAATCAGGTCTCACTGGGGATGACTGCTGTGAACTGCTGAGGGTGGGGGTGTGTGTGTGTTGTTACTTGTGGCCCCTGGCTTGTCCAGGGCGCCACACAGAGTAGAGAGAAGTCAAGTTCAAGGGCAGACCTGTGTCCAGGCCTGCCAACAGACTACTCTGGTGGCTGGGTCGGAGCCCAGTCACCTTTGGCAAGGAGGCAGACGGTGGTGGCCGTCTGCAGGAGCTGGGATTACAGCCGGTAGCACCGTAGGGACTGGGGTCGGGCGGTGGCCCTCCAGTACCGAACTGGGGAACCGATTGGAAACTGGAGCATGAGGAGGGGTACTCAGACCCAGTACAAAGCCCTGAACCGACAGGGCCGAGTCAAATCAACTGATTGAGGACTGGACTTTAGGACCTATCCCACACAAGACCCGTTAGAAGACAACAGCCCAACCATACAGGGTAAAGCCACCGCCAAGGCATAGAGACCCAAAGGGCCAGCATCTGCGGACAAACGGGCTCCTACGGCATATACAAGTCGGAGAGCGAACTACCATTGCTTAGGCATAGGAGTTAAACATTCATACAAAGAGGTGCAGGAGAAATGCGGAAACCACCAACCTATTCTGGGAGAAGCTGCAGCCGGCTGCGGGCCCCGTTCATCACCCCGTTTGGTTTACCAGAGACTCCAGTGTATTGTGTCATAGGGAGTACACCAGTGCCTTCGGGCCGCACACCGCGCCGCACAGCATCAGCACCCTGCACGCACCCGCTCCCACGCCTCGGCACCTACCCCGGGCCCCCGGGACCATCATTCCCTACCCACGGAGGGGTCAATACCAAGCTGCGCAACACCATCCCCGGGAGGCCTAGTTAATGGCGGTGGTGTCCATCTATTCACCGCAACCCGTGGGTGGCGTCACGAACTTACATCCCAAACCAAACCACTGCGGCCCCGGCCGTGGAACTCCCCGTCAAGTCCCTGTGTGTAGCACTAACTCCCTTGCAGAGCGACGTGACCCCCGAGTCCGTGAGAGGCTCGAGCCACCACCCACTGTACGAGCACGGATCCGAGCGGCCCGGCGGTTGCAGCCGAGCCCGCGGGGCGGTACACATCCAACTGCATGCATATCCCAATCCACACTCACACCAGTACCGGACAGACAAGGCAGTGGGTAGGTCTAGAGAGGAAAGGGCTGACCACCGAAGGGTTAAGCAGATTGGTGGGAGATGACAAGTCAGTCGGCTCTAAGGGAGCAAAGGGAGAGGAAGTGAAGTAGAAACTCTCAAAGGAAGAGGGAATCGGGGGTTGGAGCCCCCAGGAGAAGTGAAGTAGTGGCCCTCGGAGTATGAGGGGCCGAGGAGTCGAAGCTCCCGAGAGGTCGGACTAAATTGGGACACAGCACAGCAATACTATTGGGAGCGGATACCTGGACGTGCTCTCCTTCCCAAGCAGCAGTGGTGCACTGGGACTTTTGGTTCACCTGCAAGCCTGTGTGTGTAATTACTTTACAAAACATCATCCAACACCATGATAACCGGCCTGAGTGAGTACATGGACAGTCCCTGCTTCCAGCAAGCCTGCGCTCCCCTGCACCCCACCATCCAGAGTCCTGGGGCCTTCCCTACCCGTGGAGGGAACGTCATCTTGCTGCCCCACTCCATCACCACGGGTACTCCCAACGGCAGTGGTGGTACTCTCCGTTACCCCACACCACAGGGGGCGTCACAAACTATATTATCTCCCCTGTAAATATGTGTGGGGTCAGGAGGGATTTAGAGTGTGGATCTGGCAGAGCTGTGTGTGTAGTGTTTGGGGGAGCGGAGCCACGTGTGGTAATGGCACGGGGGGCGGAGCCGCGTGTAGTAATGGGAGGGGGTAGAGCCGCGTGTGGTAATGGGAGGGGGGCATAGCCGCGTGTGATAATGGATGTGGGGGGCAGAGCCACATATGGTAATGTGTGGGGGCGGGATTAGCGAGTAATCACAACGGCTCTTATATAAATAGATATCAGGATCATTCCTGCACTGTCCACGAAGTGTTCTAGCTTTGGATGACATATTCAACAAAAACTTTTTAAACAGACTTAAAATTGCTGCGACTTGTAAGCCTCTTGAACGACAGAATGGTGCTGAAAATTTTCTTACAGTACAGACCAAAAGTTTGGACACACCTTCTCATCTCTAGAACAACTGTTAAGAGGAGACTTTGTGCAGCAGGCCTTCATGGTAAAATAGCTGCTAAGAAACCACTGCTAAGGACAGACAACAAGCAGAAGATACTTGTTTGGGCTAAAGAACACAAGGAATGGACATTAGACCAGTGGAAACCTGTGCTTTGGTCTGATGAGTCCAAATTTTAGATCTTTGGATCCAACCACTGTGTCTTTGTAGAAAAGGTGAACGGATGGACTCTAAATGCCTGGTTCACACCGTGAAGCATGGAGGAGGAGGTGTGATGGTGTGGGGGGGCTTTGCTGGTGATGTCGTGGGCGGAGGAGGGGACGCCGCTCTCTCCCACTGCTCGGGTCCGGCTGCCGCTGCAGCTGTGGCCTGCTGCTGCTCGGTGGCTCGAGCGATGGGCCGGATCCCGGGGACTCTAGCGGCGCTCCTCACCTGTGAGTGAAAGGGGTTTGGTTGTGGGGATTGTTTATCGTCCGTGACGCCACCCACGGTTGTGGTGATTATGTGGACACCACCGCTGCTCTGGCTGGGGATCCCGAGAGTGGTGGTATGGAGCAGCCAGTTGTTGAATTGCCCCTCCGTGGGTAGGGGATTGGTGGTCCCGGGGCCCAGTGATGGGTTTGGGATGGTGGACAGGCGGGTTATGGGGCCTGTGGAGGTACAGGGGCGCAGGGGCAGCACTGTGCCGCACGGCACGGAGGTACTCACTCAGCCAGTAAACACGACACAGTTCTCGGTAAACAAACGGCTGGTTGGACGGGTCCCTCGGACGGTTACGGTGCTGATGTTCCTTGCAGTTGACGGTGATGGTCTCTTCCCTGCACCTATGTGTAGTCTGTTGGTAGCGATGGATTCCCACCGGTAACCCGCTCCCCAGCTTGGATATGAGCCAGAGGAGCCCCTCTTGCCCGCAGGCGCTGGCCCTGGGAAACTGGTGCCTTGGCGGTGGCGGTGTCTCCCCTTAACGGTCGGACTGTTGCCTTCAAACGGGACTTGGTTGTTGGGAGACAGAGGTCCCCTTCACTGACGGATTTGGCAAATTATGGCGACTCCTAGCCTTGCCGGGATCCGAAAGGCCCCTGCCCTGGTGCTGACTGTTCTTTGTATACCGCTCCGGTACCGCCGGGTCACCACCCGTCCACGGTCCTTTCGGCAACCTCCGAGCAATCTCTCCTGCAGACGGTCACCGCCGTCTGTCAACCTTGCTGTCTCAGTCCGGGGCACACACCCGGACCAACTTCAGGCTTCTTGCTGTCACTTTTCTCTTGTCACTTCCACTACTGTCACTTGCTCCTTTTCCACTTCCTTCTACTCTCAACTCTTCATTAGACTCCACTGCCTGGTTTTCCCGCCTCCAGGGCTGTGAACTCCTCGGTGGGTGGAGCCAACCGCCTGGCCAACCCCCTGGAGGAAGGCAACAAGGATTTTAGTTTTGACCTCGGTGTACCTGCAGGGAATGTGGGGTGCATGTGGTGTTCTGACCTGTGACCCCTGGCTTGCCCAGGGCGTCACAGTGACACTGTTGGGGATTTATTCAAAATTTAAGGCATACTGAACCAGCATGGCTACCACAGCATCTTGCAGCGGAATGCTATTCCATCCGGTTTGCGTTTAGTTGGATATTCATTTATTTTTCAACAGGACAATGACCCCAAACACACCTCCAGGCTGTGTAAGGGCTATTTGACTAAGAAGGAGAGTGATTGGTGCTACGCCAGATGACCTGGTCTCCAGTCACCAGACCTGACTCCTATCGAGATGTTTGGGGTGAGCTGGACCGCAGAGTGAAGGCAAAAGGGCCAACAAGTGCTAAGCATCTCTGGGAACTCCTTCAAGACTGTTGGAAAACCATTGCCAGTGACTACCTCTTGAAGCTCATCAAGAGAATGCCAAGAGTGTGCAAAGCAGTAATCAAAGCAAAAGGTGGCTACTTTGAAGAACCTAGAATATAAGACATATTTTCAGTTCCTTCACTCTTTTTTAAGTATTTCATTCCACATGTGTTAATTCATAGTTTTAATGCCTTCAATGTGAATCTACAATTTTCAGAGTCATGAAAATAAAGAAAACTCATTCAATGAGAAGGTGTGTCCAAACTTTTGGTCTGTACTGTATGCATTATACCATTATCTATGTTTGATGTGCAGCCTTATTCTTGTATAGTATGTATTTTTTGGCTTGCACTCATGATATATATATATTAGTGCTCACTTCAGTTATCCTATTCAGTTATATGTAGTTTTTTTTTTTCTGAATGTGAACACAGCTCCGCCCCTTTCGGCCATGTTTTTTCCATCTCCTATATAAGAAAGTCCTTAGTTACCCCTCTCCACCCACAGCAGTTTTTAATTGCAATGAGATGACACACAGTTAGGGTCACAGAGCTAGGGACCCCAATATAGAGATGTACCTTGACGAGGTTTTGGGGCTCAGTTACATTGATCAATGCAATTGCTAAATATCTCCTTTTTCCTAATATTCATGGCAGGTATGCAATTCATTATTCACATGTTCAAATTAGCAAGTAGCATTTTTCATTGTATATTCCAATATTTTTCCATATGCTTGAGGCATTATACCATTATCTATGTTTGATGTGCAGCCTTATTCTTGTATAGTATGTATTTTTTGGCTTGCACTCATGATATATATATATTAGTGCTCACTTCAGTTATCCTATTCAGTTATATGTAGTTTTTTTTTTTCTGAATGTGAACACAGCTCCGCCCCTTTCGGCCATGTTTTTTCCATCTCCTATATAAGAAAGTCCTTAGTTACCCCTCTCCACCCACAGCAGTTTTTAATTGCAATGAGATGACACACAGTTAGGGTCACAGAGCTAGGGACCCCAATATAGAGATGTACCTTGACGAGGTTTTGGGGCTCAGTTACATTGATCAATGCAATTGCTAAATATCTCCTTTTTCCTAATATTCATGGCAGGTATGCAATTCATTATTCACATGTTCAAATTAGCAAGTAGCATTTTTCATTGTATATTCCAATATTTTTCCATATGCTTGAGGCATTATACCATTATCTATGTTTGATGTGCAGCCTTATTCTTGTATAGTATGTATTTTTTGGCTTGCACTCATGATATATATATATTAGTGCTCACTTCAGTTATCCTATTCAGTTATATGTAGTTTTTTTTTTTTTTTTTTTTTTTTTTCTGAATGTGAACACAGCTCCGCCCCTTTCGGCCATGTTTTTTCCATCTCCTATATAAGAAAGTCCTTAGTTACCCCTCTCCACCCACAGCAGTTTTTAATTGCAATGAGATGACACACAGTTAGGGTCACAGAGCTAGGGACCCCAATATAGAGATGTACCTTGACGAGGTTTTGGGGCTCAGTTACATTGATCAATGCAATTGCTAAATATCTCCTTTTTCCTAATATTCATGGCAGGTATGCAATTCATTATTCACATGTTCAAATTAGCAAGTAGCATTTTTCATTGTATATTCCAATATTTTTCCATATGCTTGAGGCATTATACCATTATCTATGTTTGATGTGCAGCCTTATTCTTGTATAGTATGTATTTTTTGGCTTGCACTCATGATATATATATATTAGTGCTCACTTCAGTTATCCTATTCAGTTATATGTACTGTATATGTGGCACCCCAGGACCTGGTCGCCACAACAGCATTGCCCTCCCAAAGGGTTAATGCTGAGCCTGGAGGTAATGGGGAGGTGAATTGGCCACCAAGTTTAACACCCAACGCAGTTCTCCCTCCGGCCAGCAGGGGGAGCTCTGAACCTGGAATTCCAGGGAGCTTTCCTCAAGTCTGACCTGCGGGAGGAAGTAGTGGTCAGTCTGTAGGGAGAAGTGGAAGGAAGCAGACGCCGAGTGTGCTGTCCTGTAGATCTGGGGCCTAGAGCTAGAGTAGCTTGGCCCAGGGAAGCAGGAGTAGCAGAGAGGTAGCGGAGAGAGACTCGGACATCGGAGTCTGTGGCCACCAGGGCTTAAAATACTCCCTGGTAGCCGAATCCGAAGGGCAGGAGAGCTGCAAGCACCCGGCCCATAAACATCCCGAAGGCACAGCTGCAGCATCAGGGCACGGTGTGGACTCCAGCAGAGAAGCACCAGAGAGAGCCTGCGCAGCCTGCTACAGAGGGAAAGGGACGTACCATCAGTCCCAGCTGCAAAGAGGGCCATTGCTGGATTCAGAGAAGCAGGGTCCTAACATCACAAGAAAAGCACAGGACTAGGCCTAAAGCCTGCTTTACACGGTACGACCGATTGTGCGATTTCACAATCGATCGTACCCGCCCCCGTCCTTTTTGCGTCACGGGCAAATCGCTGCCCGTGTCGCACAAAGTTAGTAAACCCCGTCACACATACTTACCTCTCGTGCGACCTCGCTGTGGGCGGCGAACGTCCACTTCCTAGAGTGGGAGGGACGTTCGGCGTCATAGCGACGTCACACGGGCGCCGGCCAATAGAAGCGGAGGGGCGGAGATGAGCGGGACGTAAACATCCCGCCCACCTCCTTCCTTCCACATAGAGACGGCGGCGGCCGCGGGAGGCAGGTGAGCTGCTCATCGTTCCCGTGGTGTCACACGGAGCGACGTGTGCTACCACGGAAACGATGGTCAACTAAAGTAACCGATATTATGGAACCTAACGAGCAGTACCCGACTCACGATTTGTGAGCGATACTGCGTCGCTAGGAGTTGTCACACAGGCCGGCATCGCCAGCGATGCCGGATGTGCGTCACAAAAACCGTGACCCCGACGATCTATCGCACGATAGATTGCCTGGTGTAAAGCAGGCTTCATACTCAGCTGGCCAGAAAGATCACCCCAAGTACTTCCAGGCCGACCGGATCCCCATCACCACCTGTAACGGTCTCCCAGGACTGGACTGTTCCCAAAGTAAAAGAGGAAAAGGTAAAGAGACTGTTGTTTGTGCCTGGTTCTTTCATTGCCTGTCGGCCCTGCACCGTGTTAGCCACACAACCCCATAGACTTTCACAAGCACTAACAGTGTCCCCGGGGCTTCGCTCCACCTGTGGGGAGCAGTACCACCATTGCTGCCATAACATCACCCCGGAGGCCTCACACAGTAGCGGCGGCTTAATAGCCGCAGACCACAGGTGGCGTCACGAACACAAACTTTATTCATCAAGCCACATATTCTACTGACACCCACCAGGGCCACGGAGCCGGGCCCCGCCACCACTGACTACCACCGGACTAGTCCGGCCCGGCACCGGGTGTCCCATAGCCCTGGGGTGGGCGAGTCATATATAGCCATTATTACTATAAGAATTTCTTAGAAAACAACATTGTGCGGAAAAACTGTACATGACTAAAGGAAACGGATGGGACTTTTAGATTTTGCACACCAAAATTCATAAAGATCATGTGTTATGTTGTTGTTAGTAAATTTGATGTAGAGTAGTGTTATCATTGCAACTACAATTTTTATTAATAAATATTATATGTAATGTACTAAAAAAGAAATCTGCTCCATGTGAGCTGCGTCTTTATGCAGCATAAATTCATGGTGGTCTGCAGCTACATGATCAGCTATTTCGCAGGAGCTGCTGGGATCATCCGATCACTATCGATGCATTCTCTGATGAGTCTAATTTACCATCTCGTATTTGCCAGATACTGTACTTTGACAGATAGATGTCTGGCCTTCTATAGAAACAGAGGCAGCGGTGGAGGAGGGATGCAAATAATTCAATCTTAGTCATTACAAGACCAAACAGATGGTGCAACGAGGAGTGTCTCATAGTCAGTGAGTGTGATAGAGACTAAACCGCAAACCGGTAGCCTTAAAGGGAACCTGTCACCACTTTTTTGCCCTATAAGCTGCGGCCACCACCACCGGGCTCTTATATACAGCATTCTAACATGCTGTATATAAGAGCCCAGGGCACCGTGAGAACATAAAAAACATGTTATAATACTTACCTAACGGTCGCTCGGTGGGCCTAATGGGCGTCTCCGCTTTCCATCGCGCTCCTGAGCCGTAGGCAACTACTACTCTCAACTTCCTCCCTGGGGCCTGAGTTCTGCCTGTGGAGATCTCTACCATCCGAGCTGTGTTATTGTGACGCCCTGGCCTATCAGGTCATCACAGGGTGCCGTGCAATCTGCCCTTCTGCATGGTACCCGCTCCTCCTTGGTTATGGGTCCTGTCCCTTAGGTGTTGCTAAGAGCAGGTATACACAAATCCTGAGGAACACTCTGCACCACACCCACCAAACACCCATTGGGTAGCCTGAGGGGAATAGCGACGCCCAGATGGAGGGATGAAAGTAGGAGGGCCAGAAGTGTCAGGAGAAGAGAAGAGGGAAGAAGTGCCAGTGAGCGGTGACAGGAAAGGTCACGCTGCGGAGCTGGGCTCCTGTGACAGTCCCAGGTGCCAGACGTTGGTCTGGCCTGGAAGGAGCTGGAACCCTGGTCGCAGGGGGTAGTGACAGGGGGCACGGTACTGCCACGGAGAGCAGACCGGCGGCCTTGTGCTACAACCAGGCAGGGGCCAGAGCACGACGGGGTACCCTAGGCTGGGAAGTAGCTTCATGCAGCCCAGTAATTCACCCGATGGGAACGGAATCTTCACAAAGCGCTCCCCACCCGCTCCAAAATCGGGGTACTAGCGCAACCGAGGCATAGGACTTCTCAAAACCATCCAGAAAATCCCAAGCGTGAACCCTGAGAGCAATAAGATTTGGTGGGCCTTATATGGCAAAAAAGGTGATTCACTCCATGCTTTATTAACCACTGAGTTATATTTTGCTGATATTACATATTATTTGTATTGATCCATTTGTATTTTTGATTTTTGTTTCCTCTCCCAAATAATGTAAAACAATAGCCTATATGGCACCTGTGTTTAAATCTAAATACAGCTCGTGGGTGGTTGAATATGCGCAGTAACAACTTATCTTGGCATTCTGCTTGTTTTCGGCGTTTCAGCTTATTGCGCATGCGCCGGTTACGATATTTGCGCAACTAGTGGTATTCTTCACACTAGTTGGTGGAATATGTGTGGGGACCATCTATCTCAGCATCTGCTTATTGCGCACGCGCCGGCTACGATGTTTTGCGCTGCTAGCATGATTATCTACGCCGCCTGCTATTTGGTGTTGCTAACGCATGCGCATACTATATTTCCTGTGGCTCTTTCCCATCCACATGACTGTGATCACGTGGCAAAATGGCAGCTTCCATCGGGCGTCTTCCATTTCCATAGCAACCTCCCCTTGCCTCTTTCTCCACACGCTGGTAGGCAATTTAGTAATTATGTTCTAATTATGTTGTACTAAATAAAAAGGCACATTGCTTCCATCATTGCACATTTCCCCTGAGGAAGCTACACCTTGTTTGTAGCGATACGCGTGGGGCTCATACCTCACCCCTCCACCCCTTGCCTGCACCCCGTTGTGTGTCCATCCGTAGGTGGTATTGTATGGGCTATTTTTGCTTTAAATCATGCTTATTGGTGGCGATATTGCTGCATTGCCAACCCACCACGGCATCTACTGGGACTCTGATCTGTCTGATTGATTTTGCATTTTCCATCTGCTCTTTTGGTGGTCCCAGTTTATGGACACTGTGTCTTGAATCATTGCATTATTATATGTTTGTGGGGTTGGGGTTCTTTGAGGGTGTGAGGTATTCTTTGGGTGTCAGACCATTGGCACTCTTAGTATGTGTGTTTCCCATAAGCTGTTTTGCTTTTTTAATTGATTTTAATCGGTTGTTGGTATTTGTGCCTATTTCTATAATAAAGATATTTTTGTATATTTATTCATTGTGGTGATCCCACTTTTTTCGCACATTCTTTTCTCTTGTTGATGCATACTAGTTCCCTAATGTGCTAAGTGGCTTTGATCCCTTCATATTGTTCATTAATCTGTTTTGGTGCCCTCCCCTCCCACTGTTGTAACCCTGAGAGCAAGCTCACCCTGCTAGCCATGCAGGTGAGCGGGACCCGAGTAGTTTTAGGCGAAAGGGATCCACCAAGTGTGAACACGGTGCCACGGGACAAGGCTTCAGACCAAGCAGCAACGCCTAAAGGGGACAAACCCAAAGTGTTCGGATTAAGGCTGAAGGACGTTCAAGACTTTGGTTTACCTGGTTTCAGTGTCAGTGTCGCGGGCGGGGAGGAGGGTGTCAGCACACCGCGCTCACCCCTTCTGCTCGGGTCCGGCAGCTGCTCCTTGGTGGCTCGAGCGGTGGGCCGGATCCCGGGGTGTCTCGAGCGACACTCCTCGCCCGTGAGTGAAAGAGGTAATGTTGGGTGTGGGGATTGTTATAGTTCGTGACGCCACCCACGGTTGTGGTGATTGCACCACCGCTGCTCAGTGTGGGGGTCCCGGGGATGGTGATGCGGAGCAGCCAGGTGTTGTGTTGCCCCTCCGTGGGTAGGGGTTGGTGATCCCGGGGCCCGGTGATGAGATGTGAAGTGTAGGGCCTGGAGGGCGCAGGGACACGGGGGCAGCGCTGTGCCTTGCGGCACTATGGTACTCACTCAGCCTGACACACGGACACAGTTTGTACGGTAAACCAACGGCTGGTAGGACGGTCCCACAGACGGCTGCACCTGCACTCCCGGTAGGTAACGGTGACGTTTCTCTTCCTTGCACCTATGTTGTCTGATGGTAGCGGTGGATTCCCTCCGGTTACCCGCTCCCCGACTGCAATCTGGGCCGGAGGAGCTCTACACTTTGCCCGCAGGCGCTGGCCCTGGGGAAACTGGTGCCTTGGCAGTGGCGGTGTCTCCCCAGTAATGGTCGGGCTGTTGCCGTCAATCGGGACTTGGTTGTTGGGGGATCTGCGTCCCCGTCACTGACGGATTTGGCAAATTTGGCGACTCCTAGCCTTGCCGGGGTCCGAGAGGCCCCTGCCCTGGTGCTGACTGTCCTTCGGAACACTGCTCCAGACCACCGGGCACACAGCCAACGGGGTCCTTCCAGGAACTTCCAAACGGTCCCCCTCCAAACAGTCACCGCCGTCGCTGACCTTGCTGTTCTGGCCCTACACAAAGCTGGGCTCTCAGGCTTTCTTTCCTTCTGTCACTTTACTGGCTTCTCTCCTTTACACTTCTCTGTTTACTCTAGCCCTCAGCTAGACTTCACTCTTCCCCTGCCCGGGGCTATCTGCTGTTCACTCAAGCTCGTCCCTGAGCTAACCGCCTGGTTACTTCCTGCCTCTCGAGTTGTGAGCCCCTCGGTGGGCGGAGCCAACCGCCTGGCCCACCCCCTGGTGTGCATCATCAACCTCTGGAGGAAGGCAACAAGGATTTGTGGTTAGCTGTGATGTGCCTACCTGGAGTGTGGGGTGTGGTGGTGTGTGACCTGTGTCCCCTGGCTTGCCCAGGGTGACACATCAGCATCTCTGGACTGTGTGAGTACGTGGTGCCCCTTTGCTCCCCATGGGTCCCCAGCCTACCAGCACCAAGCCCCGGGACACTTTCCCCTGCCCACAGAGGGGTTAACATCTACAGGTGCTATTTCATCGCTCCCGGGTCCTGCCCCTCTCCCCTAAACGCAGCAGCGGTGGTACCCTAATTTTTACCACGAACCATGGGTGGCGTCACGAACATTATCCAAATCCACCCTTTCTACCCCCCTTTTATTTTCGAGAGGCCGAGCGACCCCGCCTCGGGTCCGGAGACCCCTCGAGCCACTGCGGATCCGGATCCGAGCAGCCCGTCGGCTGTCGCGGGGGTGGTACATTATCATCGCCCCAGAGAAGACTCCCCGCAGCGGCAGCTAATACTGGCCACAAACCACATGAATACAAACTCTACATCCCCATTTCCCCATCTTTATTGACACCGCCGGGGTCATGGAGCCGGGCCAGGCCACTGCGACATCCCAAACCCTCCACTCCCTACAATCCCTAGATGGGTTCTTCCCCCATCACGTGTCCAGGCCCCTGCTGCCCCTAAACTCACCCTGGTTATTGAAGGCAAGGGAGACACTAGTCTCGCCACTGCATTAAGACAACAGGTAGGTAAGTCAAACAGGTGGAGAAAGACACAACAACAAGCTCTTCTGGGTTTCTCCAGTAAGGAACTTTGCAGCTGCAATAGAAACAACACCCCAGCTATGCGGTGACGAGCTACTTCACCATGGTCAGCATAGGAATGCGCTATAGCCATCATAGGGAGGAGTGAGAAGCAGATATTTATAGCAGATTGAGATTGGCTGCAGCTGAGGTTAGACCACTGCAGGATAGAAATTAACCTTAACCCCTTCAGTGCCAGATGGAATTAATTTCGCAGAGTAAGGGTATGTGCGCACGTTGCTTTTTACCTGCTTTTTACCTGCTTTTTTGCTGCTTTTTCTTCTGCGCTGTTTAATGCCAAAATGGATGTGTTCTTCTATTCAAGCAAAGTCTATGGGAATTTGGGTTTCTTGTTCACACTATGTTGCTCAAAATGCTGCCTTTTTGTGGCAGAACTTTGGTCAAAAACTCAGCTTTGCAGTGCAAAACCCAAATGGCAAAAACAATTGACATGTTACTTCTTTGAAAAGCTGAGTTTTTGACCAAAGTTCTGCCTCAAAAAGGCAGCATTTTGAACAACAATAGTGTGAACAAGAAACCCAAATTCCCATAGACTTTGCTTGAATAGAAGAACACATCCATTTTGGCATTAAACAGCGCAGAAGAAAAAGCAGCAAAAAAGCAGGTAAAAAGCAGGTAAAAAGCAACGTGCGCACATACCCTCAATGACGAGCGGGCACTAAAGCAGATCTGCAATCTACAAGGCGCTGTGACCTTCTGATCCCAGATCCCTCCGAGATCACATCAGGCCGTAACACACTCGTGACAGGTTCCCCAGTGAAGATATGTTGACATGACAGGTGATAACTTATTGTGTTAAGGGGGTTTTTCATAATTTACAGTGATGCAATCCAAGTTATGCATCTACATCTTAAACCCATCTGCTTCCAAATCATATGAGTCATTTGTCAGCATGCTATCTCATTCATCCAGAGACCAGTGATGTGTACACGGATCTAGGTAGAAATATGACTGGTTTAATTACGGAAGTTCACATACATTTAAAGAAATCAGTTGGCTAGGACCCAAAAATACGTAACACGTCTCCTATTGGGTAAACTGTAAAAAGAGCTTATTCTGAGATATATGTGTATATGTGTTTCTGTGTCGCCCGGGGACCAGGGGTACTCAGATCCGGGCCACAGAGTCACTTCTGCGGGTATCACGGTGGCGTGACCCGGTCTGTGATCCCAGGCTCCACAGTAAAAGGGGGTTTTGTTAGGGGAGATTGTCCGTGACGCCACCCACGGTTGTGGTGATGGTGGAACACCACCGCTGCTCTGGAAGGGGATCCCGGGAGCGATGACAGGGAGCAGCGTAGTTGTTATGTCCCCTCCGTGGGTAGGGGGGTTGGTTGTCCCGGGGCCCAGTGATGGGGTAAGCAGGGGGCAGGGCGCAGTGCTGCAGTGCGATGCCCGAGGGCACGGGTGTACTCACAAGAAACTCACACGGAGTCACTGGTGAACTAGAATTGCCGGTGTCCGCAGCCTTTGGTACGGGGTGTTAGTGTCCCACACACGGTGCAGCAGCCCTGGTTGTTCTTTCCCTGCAGCAAGTGTCTTTCTCTCCACTCTCTTCCACTGCTCCTCAGCCGGGAACGGGGAATCCACTCCCCTGTAGTGATCCGGGTACCCAGGCACCGAGGGGCCACCGCCCGGCTCCGGCTACCTGTTCTGGCCCCTTCCTCACTACGGCCTGTCCCGGCCCTCTCAGAGCACACTTCACTCCCAGCCGGGAGCTACAGCTTCAGACTTCCGTCCTGTCTGCCTCCACACACTCTCTGCACCAGCCCCTCTCCTCTGCTTTTCCCTTACACTGGGGGCTGTGCTTTGTCATGCTGCACCGGTGTGAGATCAGATTACCAAGGAGGATTAACTCTTTATGTGACAACCTGGCTGTGCCAGGGCGTCACACACCCCCTTGGCAAAACACGGCCCATCCTCGGGCCGGCTAGGCACCGACATTTTATTAAACTGGAAAAGATAAAACATCAAACACAAGCATGTTCAATCCTCCCACAACGGGATGCACATTACTTTAACGTTGCAATAACAGTCAAACACTTTTAATAATAACTGTGTAACGGGTCCTTTAGTCACCCACCCAAACAACCTAGCCTTGGTGCTGCCCCTAAAACCCAGGCAGCACCCCTTGACCCCAGTCCAGAAACGGTTCCAGGTTGGTCAACAAGACCGGTACTTCGCTGCCGTTGCGGCCGGGCGGACTGCCGGAGCCGACGTCATCTCCGTTGCGGCCGGGCGGACTGCCGGGGCCGGTGGCAGGGTGGTGACAAAGGTGAGGCCTGGGGACCCCAGGTCTGGGTCCTCCCCAACAGGCGCTGCGGGCTCCGCTACCGGTAACAGGGGTAACGGCTCGGTGCATCGCTGCGGCGGCCTCTTCCAGGAACCAAATGCTGGCAGAGTCCTGGCGTCCCTGCTTCCACAGTCTTTGTTACATAAGCTGCAGTTCCTTCTTTCTGCTCCCCCTTGGTACTCGGGAGCAGTCCTTCCAGCAGCTTTTAAAGTTTCTCTTTTCGCTTCCGGTCCTCCGGAGCTTCACTTCCGCCCGCGTTCTCAGGGGGCGGAGCCTCTTTTTCGCGCCCACCGCTCGGAGAAGAAGGCGCCAAGTTGTTGTTTTTGGCGCCTAAAATGGCGGCTACAATGGCGGATTTCAAGATTTTTGCAGCGGATCACCGCTGACAGTCCAGAATAAGGCGCACTTCCTCCAGGTAACTGGATGGGTTCGATCCTGTTCGTGACGCCAAATGTTTCGCCCGGGGACCAGGGGTACTCAGATCCGGGCCACAGAGTCACTTCTGCGGGTATCACGGTGGCGTGACCCGGTCTGTGATCCCAGGCTCCACAGTAAAAGGGGGTTTTGTTAGGGGAGATTGTCCGTGACGCCACCCACGGTTGTGGTGATGGTGGAACACCACCGCTGCTCTGGAAGGGGATCCCGGGAGCGATGACAGGGAGCAGCGTAGTTGTTATGTCCCCTCCGTGGGTAGGGGGGTTGGTTGTCCCGGGGCCCAGTGATGGGGTAAGCAGGGGGCAGGGCGCAGTGCTGCAGTGCGATGCCCGAGGGCACGGGTGTACTCACAAGAAACTCACACGGAGTCACTGGTGAACTAGAATTGCCGGTGTCCGCAGCCTTTGGTACGGGGTGTTAGTGTCCCACACACGGTGCAGCAGCCCTGGTTGTTCTTTCCCTGCAGCAAGTGTCTTTCTCTCCACTCTCTTCCACTGCTCCTCAGCCGGGAACGGGGAATCCACTCCCCTGTAGTGATCCGGGTACCCAGGCACCGAGGGGCCACCGCCCGGCTCCGGCTACCTGTTCTGGCCCCTTCCTCACTACGGCCTGTCCCGGCCCTCTCAGAGCACACTTCACTCCCAGCCGGGAGCTACAGCTTCAGACTTCCGTCCTGTCTGCCTCCACACACTCTCTGCACCAGCCCCTCTCCTCTGCTTTTCCCTTACACTGGGGGCTGTGCTTTGTCATGCTGCACCGGTGTGAGATCAGATTACCAAGGAGGATTAACTCTTTATGTGACAACCTGGCTGTGCCAGGGCGTCACACACCCCCTTGGCAAAACACGGCCCATCCTCGGGCCGGCTAGGCACCGACATTTTATTAAACTGGAAAAGATAAAACATCAAACACAAGCATGTTCAATCCTCCCACAACGGGATGCACATTACTTTAACGTTGCAATAACAGTCAAACACTTTTAATAATAACTGTGTAACGGGTCCTTTAGTCACCCACCCAAACAACCTAGCCTTGGTGCTGCCCCTAAAACCCAGGCAGCACCCCTTGACCCCAGTCCAGAAACGGTTCCAGGTTGGTCAACAAGACCGGTACTTCGCTGCCGTTGCGGCCGGGCGGACTGCCGGAGCCGACGTCATCTCCGTTGCGGCCGGGCGGACTGCCGGGGCCGGTGGCAGGGTGGTGACAAAGGTGAGGCCTGGGGACCCCAGGTCTGGGTCCTCCCCAACAGGCGCTGCGGGCTCCGCTACCGGTAACAGGGGTAACGGCTCGGTGCATCGCTGCGGCGGCCTCTTCCAGGAACCAAATGCTGGCAGAGTCCTGGCGTCCCTGCTTCCACAGTCTTTGTTACATAAGCTGCAGTTCCTTCTTTCTGCTCCCCCTTGGTACTCGGGAGCAGTCCTTCCAGCAGCTTTTAAAGTTTCTCTTTTCGCTTCCGGTCCTCCGGAGCTTCACTTCCGCCCGCGTTCTCAGGGGGCGGAGCCTCTTTTTCGCGCCCACCGCTCGGAGAAGAAGGCGCCAAGTTGTTGTTTTTGGCGCCTAAAATGGCGGCTACAATGGCGGATTTCAAGATTTTTGCAGCGGATCACCGCTGACAATCCAGAATAAGGCGCACTTCCTCCAGGTAACTGGATGGGTTCGATCCTGTTCGTGACGCCAAATGTTTCGCCCGGGGACCAGGGGTACTCAGATCCGGGCCACAGAGTCACTTCTGCGGGTATCACGGTGGCGTGACCCGGTCTGTGATCCCAGGCTCCACAGTAAAAGGGGGTTTTGTTAGGGGAGATTGTCCGTGACGCCACCCACGGTTGTGGTGATGGTGGAACACCACCGCTGCTCTGGAAGGGGATCCCGGGAGCGATGACAGGGAGCAGCGTAGTTGTTATGTCCCCTCCGTGGGTAGGGGGGTTGGTTGTCCCGGGGCCCAGTGATGGGGTAAGCAGGGGGCAGGGCGCAGTGCTGCAGTGCGATGCCCGAGGGCACGGGTGTACTCACAAGAAACTCACACGGAGTCACTGGTGAACTAGAATTGCCTGTGTCCGCAGCCTTTGGTACGGGGTGTTAGTGTCCCACACACGGTGCAGCAGCCCTGGTTGTTCTTTCCCTGCAGCAAGTGTCTTTCTCTCCACTCTCTTCCACTGCTCCTCAGCCGGGAACGGGGAATCCACTCCCCTGTAGTGATCCGGGTACCCAGGCACCGAGGGGCCACCGCCCGGCTCCGGCTACCTGTTCTGGCCCCTTCCTCACTACGGCCTGTCCCGGCCCTCTCAGAGCACACTTCACTCCCAGCCGGGAGCTACAGCTTCAGACTTCCGTCCTGTCTGCCTCCACACACTCTCTGCACCAGCCCCTCTCCTCTGCTTTTCCCTTACACTGGGGGCTGTGCTTTGTCATGCTGCACCGGTGTGAGATCAGATTACCAAGGAGGATTAACTCTTTATGTGACAACCTGGCTGTGCCAGGGCGTCACATTTCCTCATTTTATATTAAGCTAAGTCAGCATGATTCACTTATCACAGGAAAGTCCCAGAATGTCTTGTGAGCCTTATGATGTCTGAATGGAGATTTAGGTGCGGTACGCCGTGCAAGCGCCATTTTAAGTCCTGCTTTTTGGATATCTTCATATAATTCTTAATACTAATAACAGTTCTTAACCATGTCCATAATAATTGATCGTGGAGGTCAGACTGATTCAATCTACAATGATTGGAAAGAATGGTTCACTTTTATCACCATTAGAATGGAGTTGTGCTCAGGGCTGCACTTTTTTCCAGGAGCCTCATTGGGAATCAATAGACCAACGATCTGGCATGCAGCAGTATATAGGGAACAGTTATTTGGGATACATATTTATAATTAGCTATTACATGTAATGTGATGTGTACACCATATATCAGTCCCTGGTTGCATTATGTGGTGCCTTGTGCGTGAAGCCTACGATGCACTAATATAAACCATAGGATGATGTGAACTTTACAGACAAACTTGGCTCTGCTACTGTACCACCCCGGGGCTCGGCCGGCTGCCGAGCCGCTCGGATCCGGGCTCGTCGGTGGGTGGCTCGAGCTCCTCCCGGACCCGGGGGTCACGTCGCTCTGAAGGGATGCTGGCGCTATGTGAGGGGTGGTGTTCGGTGGGGAGGTGCACGGCCAAGGCCGCGGTTGTTTTTGTGGGTTAAGTTCATGACTAGGCTCCCGGGGACGGTGTTGCGCAGCTTGGTGTTGACCCCTGCATGGGTAGGGGGGTGATGGTCCAGGGGGCCCAAGGGTGCTGAGGAGGGGGGATGAGTGCTGGCTTGTTGATGCGGTGCGGTGCGGTGCGCAGCCCAAGGGTACTGTTGTACTCACTATTCCAGACACACTGGAGTCTCTGATAAACCAAACAAGATGGTGGGCGGTGGCCGCAGCCGGCTGCGCTTCTCCCCTTTTTCAGGTTGGTGGTTTCCACCTTTCTCCTGCACCTTACTTTTAGCAGAATGGTGACTCCTATGCCTGAGCAATGGGAGTCCGCTCCCCGGCTTTGTGTGTGTCGGCAGAGCCCGTTTGCCCGCAGACGCTGGCCCGTGGGATCTCGATGCCTGGGCGGTGGCTTTCTATCCCTATGGTTGGGCTGTTGTCTTCAGTCGGGTCTTGGGTGGTAAAGGACCTAAAGTCCAGACCCCCAATCAGTGCATTTGACTCAGTCCAGTGGCTTCTGGGCCTCATACTGGGTCTGAGTACCCCTCCTGGTGCTCCGGTTTCCAATCGGTTCCCCGGTTCGGTACCGGCGGGCCACTACCCGGTCCTGGTCCCTTACGGTTCCACTGGCTGTAATCCCAGCTCCTGCAGGCAGCCACCACCATCTGCCTCCTGGACACAGGGTATCCAGGCTCCAACCCAGATCCCTGACAGACGACTACACTTTGCGACCACTCTCCTCCACTCCTGTCAATGAACTCTCTTGGTTTTCCCGCCTCAGGCTCTCCGAACTCCTCGGTGGGCATGGCCAACCGCCTGGCTCTGCCACCTGGGTGTGAACGTCAAGTCCTGAGAGGGGTGACTCAGGGTTTTAAGGTTGGCTGCTGGTACCTTTTAGGAGAAGGTGTTTGTGTAAGGGCCTACCTGTGACTACCTGGCTAGTCCAGGGCGTCACACTACATCTGTAGCTTGTAAAGTATGGCCACCAACCGTGGTCACTGTGCCCACAAGGCACAACAATCATACAGGTTATGCTGTAGTAACATCAGTGCCTTTTGTATAATTTGCTGGTATGAGTTAAGTACTTAATTATATATGATAACCCGGATTACGCAAGCAGTTTCCATGTTGAGTAAGGAATTTTGGTAAGATTTTTGCTTGGGTTTTTTTGGCTTGTTTTTTTCTTGTTATTTAATTTATGTACTTATTTTTCACTTATATTTTTCTTTTGTGCTATATGGAGCCCTAATGCTGGGGACTGAAGGACGAAATATAATATTCTGCTCTACTTCTGTACAGCTCTGAACCAAAACAAGGTCCAACTTTTTATTAAAAAATAAACATATGAAAAAAAATTTAGGTTAAAAAAAATCTGTTTATCAGAGTTGAATTTATTTTTATCTTTTTTAACTTGGATACTAAAAGTAAGGAACTCACCGGTGAAGCTGTACAAAAATTCTTTATTAGAAAGCGGGTTACGGATCAGGGCATCAGGGGAGGGAAAAACACACAAACATGTCGGACAACGGCCGTTTCGCGCCTTCTTGGGGTGCTTCCACGGGTCCACAGTAAAAGACATAATTTCCTGTTCATTTAAACAGCTAGATCCAGCTGATGACGTCACAATTAAAACAATGTTAAAAACAAAGCCAATGGACATACAACAAGCAGAAAAAAACCCTGAAAAAAAGCAGTAAATAACAGATGTTAATCACAGAAAAACAATAAGATCATTTTTTTCGTTGAAACCAAGTGGGCCCATAGCATTAAACTTTATAATATACTGAGATTCTTTTCTCAACAATCGTTTATGGGTGTCACCACCCTCAGCCAGAGGCTCCACTTTTTCCAACCCTGCAAATTTCAACACATCTTGATCTGAATCATGCGCCTCCCTTATATGATTAATCATCCTCGTGGCCCCTATACCTGATAATACAGAATTCCGGTGCTCTCTGAACCGTACAAAGAGTGGTCTAATTGTCTTTCCTATATAATAAAATCCGCATGGACAGAATATACAATAGACCACTCCTTTTGTTCTGCATGTTATAGGCTGTTTAGTAGTGTGCCATTTATCTCCTCTGTTGAATGATTTATCCGTTATGTGAAACTTACAAAAGGAACAATTTCCACATTTATGATTCCCTATAGGGCTCATCTGATGTAACCAAGTTTGAGGAGGAGTATAGTGCTTTTTAATTAGGATATCTCTCAAGTTTTTGCTACGCCGGTATGTGATCAGAGGCTTATTTTTGGCTATCTCTTCATAAGGCCCCGTTACACGCAACGACGTATCTAACGATATATCGCCGGGGTCACGGATGCCTGTTTGCAAGCTTTATCAATAGCCTTAGGGGGGTATCCTCGTTCAACAAATCCATCCATCCATTTATTCAATCACACAGACATCTATCCATCCAATCACACATCCATCCAATCACACATCCATCCAATCACACATCCATAAAGCTATTCAATCATGTATCCATCCATACAATCACACATCCATCCAACCACACATCCATCTATCCAATCACACAGCCATCCATCTAATCACATATCCATCTATACAATCACACATCAATCCATCCATCTATTCAATCACACATCTATCCAATCACACATCCATCCATCCAATCACACATCCATCCATCCAATCACACATCCATGAATCTATTCAATCATGCATCCATCCATACAATCACACATCCATCCAACCACACATCCATCTATCCAATCACACAGCCATCCATCTAATTACACATCCATCTATACAATCACACATCCATCCATCTATTCAATCAATCACATATCTATACAATCACACATCCATCCATCCAATCACACATCCATCCAATCACACATCCATCCATCCAATCACACATCCATCCAATCACACATCCATGCATCCAATCACATCCATCCATCCAATCACACATACAGTACATCCATCCAATCAGATATTCATCCGTCCAGTAGTGGATACAGACAGACGATGCCCCTGTGCAAGAAAGAAATATGGGCACTTTGTAGTCTAATAGGTCCCAATGCACAATTCCTTCATCTTTGGAGGTGGGTACAGCCAACTTACCTCTCGGGCACAGATTGCACTAATAGTATGTCCGCTCCTGTGTCTATTCATTTTAAATCTATCTATCTATCGATCTATACCTCTATCTATCCCTCTATCTATCTATCTATCTATCTATCTATTTATCTGTGACAGCCCTGAGGCTTCAGTTGCCACAGGGTATTGCATCTCCCTTAAAGTGCAGTACTCATCCCGGGTAAGGAGGAGGTTAATCACTGGTGTTTATCACAATTCATCACACATAACCAGATATTGAGTGAGCCAGCTTCACTGACACATAGGAGCTTTCCCACTGGGACTGGACTAGGGTACATGCGGGGGTGGCCATCACGAGGCATAGGACTTTCCGGCCACTAGGACAACCAACAGGGGGCGGGCACCACTAGAGGGAGAAGTAGGAGCAACATTCACACTTAGTGAGTCGAATCTGCACCCAGTAGACAGGAGACAAGTCAGGACCTCGGTCCAGGCAAGATCACACTTCAGGAAGCACCACAGGGCCTGAGGCTTGGAGCAGGAAGCTCAGCCCGGGCTCTCTACAGGAGAAGGGGGATTCCAGGGTCCGCAGAGCATGCAGCGAGCACCCGTGGCTCGTTCCATAAACCAGACACTGGAGTGAAAGACACACAGTGAAAACACCAGTGGTGACCGCTGAACTATCCGGGATCGACTGGGGCCCCATCACGGCGGAAACCGGCACTCCAAGGGTGACGACATTGCAGTGAGTAAAGAGAATTGTGACCGCAGCCACTGTGTCATCCCATCATTGCCGACGCCGTTGCCCCACGCTCTGGCGCCATCGGCTACTACCACCACCATCATCCTCCCTGGGGCGTAGCTCTACCTGTGGAGAATTGCACCATCCGAGCTGCGTCACCATCTGCTTCAGAAGAGAGCGACATCCCGCAGAGGCGACTCCCCTCATAGGCACAAACCACAGGTGGTGTCACGAGACAACTACTCCCAACATCCCCATCCCCATCATTATTGACACCGACGGGACCACGGAACTGGGTCAGGTCGCCACGACATCCCTCTCCACCACCGGCCCGAACAAGTAAAACCCCAGGCCCCGTGTGTGTGTCATATCTATATATCTATCAGACGTGAGTGCCAAGGGCCCACCAGTAAATTACCCATTTATTTTGTTTTTAAACATTTTTTCTCCCATTTTTCATGTTAGAGTTACATTTATAATTACGTAATTTGTTACATTTCTCTACTTATATCTTATTCAATTAAACATTTCTCTGATTATGTAATTTGCATAATTAAACAATGCTTACACCCATCGCATCCCCAGGCTTTGTAATTGCTAATGTTGCACAGATTGAGTCCGGATTTAAAAAGCCAAAAAACTCCAAAAGCAAAGTGAAATATATGGAGTGAATACGAGCCGTCCCCGGCATTGACAATTTTCATTTCTATACATTAGAAGTGGCTCTCCAAACTGGAGTGGTGTTAAGTGAGTCTGTATTGTCCGGGCGCACTAAATCGCTGGCTGCCGAAATATTGCCTGTTTTTTTTTTTTATTTGCTTGTAAATAAAGAATCAACACCAAAAACACAACCAATGTTTGGGAATAAATTCACTTAGATATAAATCACCAACAAATAATGCGATTGCATATAAAACCAATTTTTATTCGATATAAAACATTAAAAATGCTAACATAGGCAAAATGTCTCCAGAAAACGGACCCCTCACAGGGTAAATATGTACCAAAAATATATGTTGGGAACACCATGTCAGAGAATCATGCAAAAAATCCCCCCATATAGACAAAAGAATTATATATACAGTACAGACCAAAAGTTTGGACACACCTTCTCATTCAATGAGTTTTCTTTATTTTCATGACTCTGAAAATTGTAGATTCACATTGAAGGCATCAAAACTATGGATTAACACATGTGGAAAGAAATACTTAACAAAAAAGTGTGAAACAACTGAAAATATGTCTTATATTCTAGGTTCTTCAAAGTAGCCACCTTTTGCTTTCATTACTGCTTTGCACACTCTTGGCATTCTCTTGATGAGCTTCAAGAGGTAGTCACCGGAAATGGTTTTCCGACAGTCTTAAAGGAGTTCCCAGAGATGCTTAGCACCTGTTGGCCCTTTTGCCTTCACTCTGTGGTCCAGCTCACCCCAAACCATCTCGATTGGGTTCAGGTCTGGTGACAATGGAGGCCAGGTCATCTGGCGTAGCACCCCATCACTCTCCTTCTTAGTCAAATAGCCCTTACACAGCCTGGAGGTGTGTTTGGGGTCATTGTCCTGATGAAAAATAAATTATGGTCCAAATAAACACAAACCGGATGGAATAGCACGCCGCTGCAAGATGCTGTGGTAGCCATGCTGGTTCTGTATGCCTTCAATTTTGAATCAATCCCCAACAGTGTTACCAGCAAAGCACCCCCACACCATCACACCTCCTCCACCATGCTTCACGGTGGGAACCAATCATGTAGAGTTCATCCGTTCACCTTTTCTACAAAGACACAGTGGTTGGATCCAAAGATCTCAAATTTGGACTCATCAGACCAAAGCACAGATTTCCACTGGTCTAATGTCCATTCCTTGTGTTCTTTAGCCCAAACAAGTCTCTTCTGCTTGTTGCCTGTCCTTAGCAGTGGTTTCCTAGCAGCTATTTTACCCTGAAGGCCTGCTGCACAAAGTCTCCTCTTAACAGTTGTTCTAGAGATGAGAAGGTGTGTCCAAACTTTTGGTCTGTACTGTATGTATAGATTAAGAGTACAAAATTTTAACACAAGTGTGCGGTTGTTAGATAATACTGGTTACAATAAACCATGAGAAAACATACTCACAACAGTATGCCTACGGGGGAATAATAGACAAAAGTAAATGGCGTCCCACACTTTCTCCAATGCATGTTTCGCACTTGTAGCGCTTCTTCTTCATTTTGCACTTGTAACGCTTCCTCCTGGAAAAAGCGCTACAAGTGTGAAACGTGCGTTGGAGAAGGTGTGGGACGCCATTTACTTTTGTCTATTATTCCCCTGTAGGTATACTGTTGTGATTATGTTTTCTCATGGTTTATTGTAACCATTATAATCTAACAACCGCACACTTGTGTTACCATTTTGTACTCTTAATCTATATATCTATATATCTCTATCTATATATATATATATATATATATATATATATATTATTCTTGTCTACATGGGGGGATTTTTTGCATGATTCTCTGACATGGTGTTCCCAACATAAATTTTTGGTACATATTTACCCTGTGAGGGAGACATGTTTGCCTATGTTAGCATTTTTAATGTTTTATATCGAATAAAAATTGGTTTTATATGCAATCGCATTATTTGTTGGTGAATTGTAAATAAAGAAATAAAACAAAAAAAAAATCCCCCCAAAATTAAGATAAAAAGTGACGTGTATTAAAAGGACTAAGAGAAAATCTATCGTTCCAATTTTTTTTTATATGGCTAAACCCTCATTAACTCCACTCATGCTGTCTCCACTCTCCTTGCTAGGTCTTAAGGAGCGATTTTTTTTTTATTTTTTTTTTTCTTAAAAAAGGAACCAATTAGCACCTCATCAGCTCCAATTAGGGCAGACAAAAACAGTGTAAAGATAACTCAATGAGAGGGGGCAGCACAACATCATGTAATCACTTAAGACAGTATTCAGGGCCCATTGTGAGGGCTGTCCGCCTCCTATTCACCTTCAAGATTGTTTTTCTGGGAAGACAGGCCTCCCATGTGTCTCAAAGACCTCATTCATGGTCTACCTGTTTACAACCCATAAGACACAAGAACCTAAACAATTCTATATTGTATGCCTTCAACTGAGGTCCCCATAATGGTATGTTTTCATTGACCAGGCGGGATAAGTTGATGGCCGCCTTTATGCTCATTAAGTGCTCGGGTCCTACTGTCTTCTAATTACTCGGGAGGGATACATTGTATTTTATTTTCTCTTCCTCAATGAAAGTTCTTTGGAGCAGTTAATTTGGTGCCTGTACAAAATGCCCGAAATCATTAATTAGTGTGGAAGGAACCCTAATTTCCTCATCAGCTTTCCTCTCCATTTAACCCCCTCTCCCTCTTGTTTCCATACAAGCTTGGATGGGTCTTCATAATGAAATTACCTCATTAATGCCCTTTATACTCGCGCAGTTACTCAATCTAGCAGTTAGTTCATTTTAACGCTGTCAAAAGCGGAAAATTTTGCATTCACGGGATCCCAGATTAGGAATTTTAGGGGGTGGGAGGACAGGTTTAAATTATTAAGATGGCAAGAAGCGAGTTATAATTGAGTACAAGAAGAAACACTTCTGCGAATATTAAATGTGCTGTCTGCTCCACAGACTATTAACTGCGTCCACAGGGAAGGATTAGAACGAGAGCACGGATCAGAAATATTCACTCTCCTATTTATATTATATCATGAGTTCTGGAAACTTTATTGGCAAAACAAAAAACATGCAAAAATGTAAAAAATAAAAATAAATAAATATAATATATTTTTTTGTTTGTTTTTTTTTTTTAGGTCAGAACAATTAGCATGATGAAATTAATTATAAAATAATACTATAATAACAAATTATAGCTTGGATCTAAAAAATTAAATATTCTATTTATATTAAAACTAATTATATATATATATCTATATACATACCACACCGTATGCATATATATATATACCTATATATATATATATATATATATATATATATATATATATATACAGTGCCTACAAGTAGTATTCAACCCCCTGCAGATTTAGCAGGTTTACACATTCGGAATTAACTTGGCATTGTGACATTTGGACTGTAGATCAGCCTGGAAGTGTGAAATACACTGCAGCAAAAAAGAATGTTATTTCTTTTTTTATTTTTTTTTTTTTTTTAAATTGTGAAAAGTTTATTCAGAGGGTCATTTATTATTCAACCCCTCAAACCACAAGAATTCTGTTTGGTTCCCCTAAAGTATTAAGAAGTATTTCAGGCACAAAGCACTTGAAAATAACTCGGGTGCAAAATCCTCCACAACTGCATCCTACCGTCCCTTCAATATTTCCAAAGAATCAGAAGTCAGCCTTCTGATTCTTTGGAAATATACATATATATATATATATATATATATATATATATATATATATATATATATATATATATATACATACATATTTATTTATTTTTATTTGAGGTCATAACAATTGGCATGATGAAAACAATTATAAAAATTATAAAATAATACCATAGTGACAAATTATAGCATAAAGCTAAAATATATCTTCTATTCATATTATTTGCTGAGTTTTAGAGACTTTATTTGCAAAAAAAACATGCAAAATGTAAAAAATAAAAATAAATTATATATATATATATATATATATATGTATATATATAAATATATACATATATATATATATACATATATATATATATATATATATATATATATACAGTGTATGTATATATATATATATATATATATATATAAGATATATAAATAAGAAAGTAAATAAATATATATATATTTATTTTTTGTTTCTTTTTTTGAGGTCATTATTATTATTATTATTATTATTTATTTATTTATAGAGCACCATTAATTCCATGGTGCTGTACATGAGGAGGGTGTTACATACAAAATACGTATACAGGTTACAGTAGACAGACTAGTACAGAGGGAAGAGGGCCCTACCCTTGCGGGCTTACATTCTATAGGATTATGGGGAGGAGACAATAGGTCATAACAATTAGCATGAAGAAAGCAATGTAAAAAGTTATGAAATAATACCATAATAACAAATTATAGCATAGATCTAAAAAATACAATTTTGCAATTTTCTGTTTATATTATCTGCTGAGTTTTGGAAACATTATTCGCAAAAAAAAAACATGCCGATTTTTTTTTTAAAAAAGGAATTAAATACATAAATATATATATATATATATATATATATATATATATATATATTTTTTTTTTTTAGGTTATAACAAAAGCATGATGAACAAGAAAGGATAAAGTAATACCATAATAACAAAAATTATAGCATTGATCTAAAAAATGAAATCTATTTATATTATCTATTGAGTTTGGAAACTTTATCTGCAAAACAAAAGAAGAAAAACAAAAAGCAAAAAAATAAAATATATATATATGTATATATATATATATATATATACGCCTTGCAAAAGTATTTGGCCCCTTTGAATTTTTCAGCCTTTTCCCACATTTCAGGCTTTAAACATAAAGATAAAAAATTGTATGTTATGGTGAAGAATCAACAACAAGTGGGACACAATTGTGAAGTTGAACAAAATTTATTGCTTATTTTAAAGTAAAAACTGAAATTTGGGGCGTGCAGTATTATTCATCCCCTTTACTTTCAGTGCAGCAAACTCACTCCAGAAGTTCATTGAGGATCTCTGAATGATCCAATGTTGTCCTAAATGACTGATGATGATAAATATAATCCACCTGTGTGTAATCAAGTCTCGGTATAAATGCCCCTGCTCTGTGATAGTCTCAGGGTTCTGTTTAAAGCGCAGAGAGCATCATGAAGACCAAGGAACACAACAGGCAGGTCCATGATACTGTTGTGGAGATGTTTAAAGCCAGATTTGGTTACAAAAAAAACTTCCACAACTTTAAACATCCCAAGAAGCACTGTGTAAGCGATCATATTGAAATGGAAGGAGTATCATACCACTGCAAATCTACCAAGACCCGGACAGCCATCAAAACATTCATCTCAAACAAGGAGAAGACTGATCAGAGATGCAGCCAAGAGAACCATGATCACTCTGGATGAACTGCAGAGATCTACATGCCACTCCTGATGCAAAAATGTAAGCAGTTATTCTTTGTTTGATGGTTTGTGACTATCCATCTTCTTAATTACATTCCAGAGGTTTTCAATGGAGTTCAGGTCTGGAGATTGGGCTGCCATGACAGGGTTTTGATATGGTGATCCTTCATCCACACATTGACTGATCTAGCTGTGTGGCATGGCGCATTGTCCTGCTGTAAAAAACAGTCCTCAGAGTTGGGGAACATTGCCTGAGCAGAAGGAAGCAACTGTTTTTCCAGGATAACCTTGTATGTGGCTGAGTCATAAGTCCTTCGCAATGTTTAATCTGCCCTATTCCAGCCTTGCTGAAACATGCCCAGATCATCACCGATCCTCCACCAAAGTTCACAGTGGGTGCAAAACACTGTGGCTTGTACGCCTCTCCAGGTCTCCGTCTAACCATTAGAAGATCAGGTGTTAGGCAAAGCTGAAAATTAGGTAAAGAAAATGCAACAAACATCTTTGCGACGGACGTATGAATCAAGTCGCATACAAGGTTATCAAGCCTGATGTGATCTCGGGGGTGTATCTGGGATCAGAAGGTCACAGCCTATTGTGGATCGCAGATGCACTTTAGTGCCCATTGCCATTTACCCTTAGTTGAAGTGTATTTATTTCCATCCGGTACTGAAGGGGTTATGGTCCATCTCTATCCTGCAGTGATGTAACAGACAGTTGTAAACTAAGATGCAGCCACTCTCTTCTGCTATAAATATCCGCTCCTAACTTCTCTTTATGCCGGCTATAGGTTATACCTATGCTGCCCATATTGAAGGAGCTTGTCACTGTATAGCTGTAGTATTGTTAGTATTGCAGCTGCGAAGTTTTTTTGCTGAAGAAACCTTGGAGTGCTTATTGCTGTGTCCTTCCCTGCCTGTTTGGCTTACCTTCCTTGTGTTGTCTTATTGCAGTGGCGAGACTAGCGTCTTACTGACTTTCCCTAGTTAGGGTGCATTTAGGGCCAGCGAAGGCCTAGGCATGCGACGGCGCACGGGGGAAGGACCCATCTAGGGATGTTAGTGAATGCATTGCTCAACCTCAGGTGAGTGAGGCGACATCCCACCATGACAAGGTGTACCCAAATCCTGACGGTACCTACACTCCCTAATGTTAAAACCTTACTATGTGTCAGAAGAGACCTCAGTATGAAGAAGGGCAGAGAGTGACCGGATCACGAATATGGACACCCAGCCATAGGAAGCATTATAAAATAAATGGAAAGGAGGACCACGCCTTATTTGAACTACTGAGTAGAAGACAATAAACCAAAAAGAAAAGAATGACGCGGAGTATGAGTTGGTATAAATATTCCGTGAGAAAGATACATTGACTCAACGGCCAAAAGAACTGGAAGTCATTAAATGGTGGAGACAGACTTGTTTGTTTTAGTCCTTTTTCTGGAGATAAAATGTTCCATTGAAATGAAGGAAAAGAGAGTGAATCTGCCTTTGTCAGGGGGACAGAAGGAAGGTCAGGAGACCCAGCAGCCAGCACAATGCGGAGCGACCTGCCGGGGTCAGTCTCCGCACACCGAGACCGAGTGACTACATTATGCCAAACAAATATTAGTCTAAAATTCTTTATCTGCTGCTTGTAATCTCCCATCACTGCTTTACAATAGTCAATGTCAGTGAATCAAGGGGCCAATTGACTGCAAAATCTCCGAAGGATGTTCCACAGAAAAAAAAAAATAAGAATATAGTTAAGGGAATTAAAATGTCTTTGGAGATCGCTTTACCAGCATGTTTATGGTCACGGATGGAATATTTTATGGTCAAGTGTAATTTGGAGCATGGTGTAATACTTTATTTCGCCTGTGGGGGCACTGTAGGAGAATTGAATACTTGCAGCAAGTTACCACCATTGATGATAGCTTATTATGAGAGGATCCTGTTAGCAAAATTGAATTACTCAAACTATTCCATGCGAATAGATCCTCTTATCATGTAACGATAAAGAGGTATGGCTATATTAGGTATCAAAAATTTGCCAATATGGAGATATTCTGAACTAAATACCGCCTGTATCATTGTTACACATCTGTCCCAGATTCGGGCTTTGCTCCCCTCATCCCAGTCCGCTAAAATTCTGTTGTGCTCCACGTAATAACAGAGACAGGGTGAGGAAGGTACAGGGGGAGGAAGGACGGGCAGAGAGGGGCGGGAATAACTAGCAAAGCCCGACCCACCTATTAGATATTCTGTAGCTGCTATCAATCAAATAACAGTGCATATCACAAACTTTACTTGTCTATATTTCAGAAACTATACATCCAATCTCACAACTAAAGGAATGTATAGATTCAGCCTAATAGTGCCAGGATAGCACTGGCTTTAGGTTATATAGGAAAATCTTGGTTGGTCCTCTTTAAGACTTAAGTGTTCCTGTGTCCTGACCACCTGTGGCTTCCGATGCTTCTATTACCTGCTTTGTGGTCTTCCTGGTCCTATGTGGCAAAACCTGTATGTGCAGTGATTTAAAAAACGCTGCTGCATTGGAGAAATAGCCAAACTTTTTCCAAATTTCGATCTAATTTTTATGGAGCCAGACTTTTGTGATCTACATGAAGAAAAGCACGTGGTGCTACGGTCACTGTTGCAGTGCCGTAGAGCGGCAATTATCAATTTTGGTTTGGTTATAAATTAGCTTAGAAGATCAAGAGAAGAGAGATAAATGCTACAAACCCTGCTGTTCCATTATAAGAAAAGAACAGTGTAAAGCAAATGAGGGGAGATTCATCATTAGATGCATACCTACGGATCCTGACTGTCCCCACTGACTATAATAAGCTCCCACAATAATCCCATCAAATTTCACACCTATGATATTGTTCCTGTAAGTTAAAGCTCAAGTCATCTCCGTATTCCTCTCTGCTCTCAGGTGTTTTCTCAGTGTGCCTCACTTTTCTCAGGCCATCTCCTCAGGGGTCCTCTCTGCCCTCAGACCGTCTTCTCAGCATTCCTCTCGGCTCTTAGGCCATCACCTCAGGGTTCCTCTCTATGTGGCGCCCCTGAGGCTTCAGTCGCCACAGAGGTACTGCATTTCAGCCAGAGGTGTGGTGCGTGCCCCATCCTGGTCCACAGGTATGCACACAAAACCACACAACACTGTCAATTAGCAGCTCCCCACCGGGTCAGGGTTAGGGCTTGGTGCCATTAATGATATGTATAGCCAGCACTGGTGGTGGCATCTCCCTCCCCCTAATCCGACCTAACCTGAGAGCAGATAGGACCTCTGAGGAGACGGCCTCAGGGCAGAGAAAAACCTTGAGTAGACAACCTGATAGCAGAGAGGAGCAGAAAGGAGACGGCCTGAGAGCAGAGGGGAACGCTGAGAAGACGGCCTGAGGGTAGATGACACATCTGCACCAGGGCCGTGGGGCACTCGTTACCAGGCCACGGTTTGCCTCTGGGACACTGCGGTGGTGCAAGGCCCGGTTCCGTGACCCCGGCAATGTCAGTTAAAAAAGGGAGATATAATAGTTTGTGACGCCACTTGTGGTATGCAGCAAGATAGGTGCCGCCGCTGCGGGATGGGGCCTCTGGGACAGATGATGATGCAGCTTCCTTGGTATAGCTCTCCACAGGTAGAGCTGGGCCCCAGGGCAGATGGGGTTTGTAGTAGGTAATGGCGGGAGTGCAGGGCCAGAGGTGCAGGCGAATAACAGAGCGACACAGGGATGCAGTCTCAAGGTTTTTACTCACTGTAGCAGGTTTCAAGGTAACACAACTAGTCAGTGACCACCTTTGGAGTGCTGGGTTCACTGTGATGGGTTCCAGTCGATCCCGGGTAGTTTGGAGGTCAAGACCGGTGCACCTTTCTTATGTACCTTCCCTGGTCGTCTTCCTGTGCTGACTTCTCACCCCCCTGTCCCACGCCTACTCACACAGTGCCCTGAGCTGGTGTCCGCTGACCCTGTTGGGTGGCTTGAAGCTCTGTCTCTTGGCCTTATATGGTCACCTTCCAGCAGATTTGTGTGCGGAGTTGGCTTTGGTACTAGATGTGTCCTTAGCCTCTGGTTTTACTAGATGAGCACGTTGGTTCTTCTCCTCTAGTCTAAGGACCAGTCCCCTTTCTGCGGCCAAGTCCCTCCACTCCAATATGTCGTATGTGGAATTAGACCACGGGTGTATGGTGCACTTTCCATGGGCTCTAGGACCCCTTCTGTCTTATGCCTGGGCCGAGCTGCACCAGCTCCAGACCACAGGTCTTCACTCCTCCACTACTCCTTCTCGACTCCCTGTCACTACAGTGTCCCCTCACTAACTAGACACCACCCCCAGGTTATCTCCTCAGGGTTCCTCTCTGCCCCCAGGAAGTCACCTCAGGGTTTCTCTGCCCTCAGGCCATCTCCTCAGGTTCCTCTCTGCCCTCAGGCTATCTAGTCAACATTCCTCTCTGCCCTCAGGCCGTCTCCTCAGCATTCTTCTCTGCCCTCAGGAAGTCTCCTCAGGGTTCCTCTCTACCCTCAGGCCATCTCCTCAGGTTCCTCTCTGCCCTCAGGCTATCTAGTCAACATTCCTCTCTGCCCTTAGGACATCTCCTCAGCATTCTCCTCTGCCCTAAGGCCATCTCCTCATTGTTCCCCTCTGCCCTCAGGCAGTCTCCTCAGCATTCCTCTGTGCTCTTAGGCCGTCTCCTCAGAGCTCCTCTCTGCCGTCAGTCCATCTTCTTGGTGCTCCTCTTTGCCCTCAGGCTCTCTCCTCAGTGTTCCTCTTTGCTCTCAGGTGGTCATCTCCTCAGCACTCCTCTCTGTTAAAAGGCCATACACACCATGTGATATACTCCAAGCCATGATGAGACAAAAATGTGTTATCAGACAGGATTTGGCCTAGAAGTCGATATCCAGCTGCCCAAGGCAAAGGGCAGAAGTTTTGTAAAATAATCTGTCACTTCGATGCCAATCAATGAGTTCAGCAGCCCCGAGTTGTTTGCGCCATTCACCAGGGCAGAGCTGGTGATCGACCGATGGGCTGCAGCGCTGTCAACAATAACAGACATTTGGAGCGGCGGTGGAAACTCAGCACTGGAAACAGGGAGGGTGAATAATTAATATTTTTTTGCTATTTTTTTTTTAATAAGCGTCATGGGGAATAGAATTTTCCGAAACTGGAAAATTCCTTTAAGACTGGTGCACAAAACATTAGTTTTATGTATCTACCATTACAGACAGTGTGGGCTCTGAATACAACGCTTCCCGTAGCTCTAAATTTCCCCTGCCTTTCTGTCCCTTTCCCTAAGCGTGATCTGATTTGGGCACAATTCCACATGGCTCTTTATTTACTCACATTGTCCATAAGATAATTAACATAATTACTGGCTTCAATGGAAGATACACACTGAATAGCTCAAATATTTGGATTCAAGTATGTGTGTTAGCACTGATCAATTAAAGGCCTCATAATGAAGCCCTGTGGGAACTAAATGTTCATAAAGGCAGCCAAGGGCTACAGCTAAATAAGAAGAAGACTATAGAAACTGCTGGAGTGGACGGCGCTGGATGAGAAGCTATTATACAGAGCCCGGCGGAGAGCAGCCCACCGAGAGCAAGGGAACACAAATCATTGTGCCCTGTACACCGGATCACAGCAGGAGTGACAGGTCACAGACGGAAAGACAGGCAGAAGGAAAGAGGGAGAAAAAGAGAGAGAAGAGAGAAAAAGAGAAAGGGAGCGAGAGAAAAATAGGATAGAGAAGGCGATGAAAGGAGAGAAAGAGAAAAGGAGAAAAAGTGAGACTACGAGAGAGAGAAAAAGAGGGAGTAAGAAAAGGAGAGAAAGAAAGAGAGATAGAGAGAAAGAAAGATAGCATAGGGAAGGTGAGAAAAGGAGAGAAAGAGAATAAGAGAAAAAGAGAGAGAAGGAGAGAAAAAGAGTAAAGAAAGAAAGATAGGATAGAGAAGGTGATGAAAGGAGAGAAAGAGAAAAGGAGAAAAAGTGAGACTAAAGAGAGAGAGAAAGAAAAAGAGGAAGAGAGAAAAGGAGAGACAGGAAGATATGGAGAGAAAGAAAGATAGCATAGGGAAGGCGAGAAAAGGAGAGAAAGAAATGGAGAAAGAGTGAGACTAACAGAGGAAAAGAGGAAGAGAGAAAGAGCAAGAGAGAGCAAGGGAACACAAATCATTGTGCCCTGTACACTGGATCACAGCAGGAGACGGAAAGATGGAGAGATAGGAGATAGATATGAGAGAGAAATTGCTTTGGCAATACTGATTGTATTTTGGTCCTGCCAATAAAGCCTATTTGATTTGATTTGATTTGAAAGAGAGAGAAAGTAAGAGACAGAAGAGAGAAAAGGAGAGGAAAAAAAGAGACAGAATGGAGAAAAAGAGAGAAAACAAGAGAAAGGAAGAAAAGGAGAAAGTGAGAGAGAGAGAAAGAAGAAAGGAAAAAAGAATAGGTAGAAAAAGAAAAAGAGAGAAAAAATAGAAGAAAGAAAGAAAAATAGAGGAAGAGAAAAAGACAAAAGGAGAGAAAACGACAGAAGAAAAGGAGAAATAAAAGGAGAGAGAAGAGATAAAAAATAGAGAAGAGAGAGATAGAGAAAGAGAGAGAGAGAAAAAGAGGGAGAAAGAGGGAGAGAGTAAGAGAAAAGGAGAGAAAAAGATGAAGACGAGAATAGAGAGGAAGAAAAAGTAAAAAAGAGAGTAAGACAGAAAGAGAGAAAGAGAAAATGAATGAGAAAAAGATATAAAGGAAGAGAGAAAAGTAGAGAGAAGAAAGATAGTGGATAAAAAGAGAAAACAACAGAAAGGAATAAAAGGAGAAAGGGAGAGAGAGAAAGAGGAGGAGAAAAAGAGAATAGAGAAGGAAGAAAGAAAAAGAGAAAGAAAGAGTAAGAGAGAGAGAAAGAGGAAGAGAAAAAGAGAGAGAGAAAAGGAGAGAGAAAAAGAGAAGAAAGAGAAAAGCAGAGAGAGAGAGAGAGAATGAGAGAAAACAAGAGAAAGGTAGAAAAGAGAAAGGGAGAGAGAGAAAGAGGATGAGAAATAGAGAATAGAGAGGAGGAAAGGAAACGAGAAAGAAAGAGAAAAGAAGGGAAAGAATAAGAAAGAAAAAGAGAGGAAGAAAGAAAGAAAGAAGGAGCGAGAAAAAGAGATAAGGGAGAAAAAGAGGGAAGAGAGGAGAGAAAAGGAGAGAGAAAGAGAGGGAAGAGAAAAAAGAAAAACAGAAAGAGAAAGAAAGAGTGAAAGGGGGAAAGTGTAACAGAAATAGGAAAGAAAAAGAGGAAAAGAGAAGGAGAAAAGGAGAAAGAAGAGAGGAAAAAGAGAGAAAGAGATAAAGACAGAGAAAAAGAGAAAAGGTGAGAGAAAGCTAGAAAAAGAGAGAGAGAAAGGGAGAGAAAAAGAGGATAGAAGAAGAGAGAAAAAGAGAAAGGGAGAGAGAGAAAGAGAAAAAGAAAAGGGCTAAGAGAGAAAAGGAGAGAAAACAAGAGAGGAAGAAAAAGAAAGAAGAGAGAAAAGGAGAGAAAAAAATAAAAAAGAAAGAAAAGGAGAGTAAGAGAGAGAGAGAGAAGGATCATAAAAGAGGAAGAGAGAAAGAGAGGAACAGAGAGAAAGAGAGGAACAGAGAGAGAGAAAGGAACAGAGAGAAAGAGAGGAACAGAGAGAAAGAGAGGAACAGAGAGAAAGAGATGAACAGAGAGAAAGAGAGGAACAGAGAGAAAGAGGAACAGAGAGAGAGAGAGAGGAACAGAGAGAAGGAGAGGAACAGAGAGAGAGGAACACACAGAGAGAGAGGAACAGAGAGAGAGAGGAACAGAGAGAGAGGAACAGAGAGAGAGGAACAGAGAGAGAGGAACACAGAGAGAGAGAGAGGAACAGAGAGAGAGAGGAACAGAGAGAGAGGAACAGAGAAAGAGAAAGAGATGAACAGAGAGAAAGAGAGGAACAGAGAGAAAGAGAGGAACAGAGAGAGAGGAACAGAGAGAGAGGAACAGAGAGAGAGGAACAGAGAGAGAGAGAGGAACAGAGAGAAAGAGAGGAACAGAGAGAGAGGAACAGAGAGAGAGAGGAACAGAGAAAGAGAGGAAAAGAGAGAGAGAGGAACAGAGAGAGAGAGGAACAGAGAGAGAGAGGAACAGAGAGAAAGAGAGGAACAGAGAGAGAGGAACAGAGAGAGAGGAACAGAGAGAGAGAGGAACACAGAGAGAGAGAGGAACAGAGAGAGAGAGGAACAGAGAGAGAGGAACAGAGAAAGAGAAAGAGATGAACAGAGAGAAAGAGAGGAACAGAGAGAAAGAGAGGAACAGAGAAAGAGGAACAGAGAGAGAGGAACAGAGAGAGAGGAACAGAGAGAGAGGAACAGAGAGAGAGAGAGGAACAGAGAGAAAGAGAGGAACAGAGAGAGAGGAACAGAGAGAGAGAGGAACAGAGAAAGAGAGGAAAAGAGAGAGAGAGAGAGAGGAACAGAGAGAGAGAGGAACAGAGAGAAAGAGAGGAACAGAGAGAGAGGAACAGAGAGAGAGGAACAGAGAGAGAGAGGAACAGAGATAGAGAGAGGAACACAGAGAGAGAGAGAGGAACAGAGAGAAAGAGAGGAACAGAGAGAAAGAGAGGAACAGAGAGAAAGAGAGGAACAGAGAGAGAGAAAGAGAGGAACAGAGAGAAAGAGAGGAACAGAGAGAAAGACAGGAACAGAGAGAGAAAGAGGAACAGAGAGAGAGGAACAGAGAGAGAGGAACAGAGAGAGGAAAAGAGAGAAAGAGAGGAACAGAGAGAGAGAGGAACAGAGAAAGAGAGGAACAGAGAGAGAGAGGAACAGAGAGAGAAAGGAACAGAGAGAAAGAGAGGAAAAGAGAGAGAGAGGAACAGAGAGAGAGGAACAGAGAGAGAGAGGAATAGAGAGAGAGAGAGAGAGAGAGAGGAACACAGAGAGAGAGAGGAACAGAGAGAAAGAGAGGAACAGAGAGAAAGAGAGGAACAGAGAGAAAGAGAGGAACAGAGAGAAAGAGGAACAGAGAGAGAGAGAGGAACAGAGAGAAGGAGAGGAACAGAGAGAGAGGAACACACAGAGAGAGAGGAACAGAGAGAGAGAGGAACAGAGAGAGGAACAGAGAGAGAGAGGAACAGAGAGAGAGAGGAACACAGAGAGAGAGAGGAACAGAGAGAGAGGAACAGAGAGAGAGGAACAGAGAGAGAGGAACAGAGAAAGAGAAAGAGATGAACAGAGAGAAAGAGAGGAACAGAGAGAAAGAGAGGAACAGAGAAAGAGGAACAGAGATAGAGGAACAGAGAGAGAGGAACAGAGAGAGAGAGAGAGGAACAGAGAGAGAGGAACAGAGAGAGAGAGGAACAGAGAAAGAGAGGAAAAGAGAGAGAGAGGAACAGAGAGAAAGAGAGGAACAGAGAGAGAGGAACAGAGAGAGAGAGGAACAGAGAAAGAGAGGAAAAGAGAGAGAGAGGAACAGAGAGAGAGAGGAACAGAGAGAGAGAGAGAGGAACAGAGAGAGAGGAACAGAGAGAGAGAGGAACAGAGATAGAGAGAGGAACACAGAGAGAGAGAGAGAGAGGAACAGAGAGAAAGAGAGGAACAGAGAGAAAGAGAGGAACAGAGAGAAAGAGAGGAACAGAGAGAAAGAGAGGAACAGAGAGAGAGAAAGAGAGGAACAGAGAGAAAGAGAGGAACAGAGAGAAAGACAGGAACAGAGAGAGAAAGAGGAACAGAGAGAGAGGAACAGAGAGAGAGGAACAGAGAGAGGAAAAGAGAGAAAGAGAGGAACAGAGAGAGAGAGGAACAGAGAAAGAGAGGAACAGAGAGAGAGAGAGGAACAGAGAGAGAAAGGAACAGAGAGAAAGAGAGGAAAAGAGAGAGAGAGGAACAGAGAGAGAGGAACAGAGAGAGAGAGGAATAGAGAGAGAGAGAGAGGAAGGAAGCATATCCACAAGTGACCAGACAATCTCCAGCCACCCCCCAGCCCCATCTACATCCCAATCATCACAACCCCCCAGGGATATACTCAGAGACTGCCTGTCCCAATTAGAATGCGAGTTTATTCAATTCAAAGAAGAATTTCAAAGAAGCCAAGGTGAGAAAAATGCAAATGACCAACTGAGGGGGGAAATATCAAGTGTGAAAACAGACCTGTGGGAATTGCAAAGGTCACTTCAAAGGCTGCAGGAAGAAAATGCATACCTCAAAGAAGAAATAACCCAGCTAAAATCCTCAATCCTACAACAAAAAACAGAGAGGGCACCTCAAAGTATAAGCACTCCCCCAAAACAAATGCCTGCACCAACTACCCTGGTGCCAGATATATCACAGACCTGCGACAACCTCAGCCAGACGGACTCTACACATAACTCCAGCAATAACAATACAGCCCCACAAGCACAGCATATCAGGGTGTCCAACACCCCCGGACCCAACAACACGAAGGAAACCCCTACCATCAACCCCAGCAATGAAAATGCATCATCACAACAAACAAAGGCAACCAACACTCAGAGACCCAACACACAGAAACCAAATGGCCCAAATAAAACACTGGATCCTGATATAGTCCTAATAATAGACTCAAATGGGAAATACCTGGACACTCAGAGACTGTTTCCGACGGCTCGGGTTACAAAAATTCACTGCTCAACGATCCCACAAGCAGAGGAGGTGATCAGTAACCCATATTTCACCGAGCCCACACACCTCATACTACACACCGGCACAAACGATATCCACCAAAAGACAGTCACAAAGGACCTATCAAAACTCGCACTAGCAGCCCAGCAAAAATTCCCCAGAACCAAAATAATCCTGTCTGCCCTGCTTCCAAGGAAAGATGTACACCAACAAATAACCCAGCAAATCAACTCAGAGCTGGCCGCCAGTATTACCTCAGCACCAAACATACAGCTGGCAAGACACCCCGAAATAACGCTCCATCACCTCTATGACGACAAACACCTCAATAAACAAGGAGTCAGCCATCTAGCAAGAGAGCTAAAGGACATGGTTCTAAACAGACCTCCAAGACCACAAGCAAGACACCCACCAAACAGATGGCAGCCCACAGAGACCCCTGGAGAGAGTCCACAGAGATGGCAGAAATACTCAAGACCACATGCCCCAAAATGGCAATACAAAGCAACAGAGGGCAGCAACATGGCAGAAATAAGGACATTGCTCAACACATTGTGCAGCAAACTCTTAGGACACTACTAAAATATGCCACCCAAACCCACCACTAAATCCGGTTATGTCCTATGAAAATCTATCCTTCCTCATTATAAGGTATATCAACTAAATATGACATCCTTAGTTATCAGCAGCTGGAACATTCAAGGATTGAATGCCTCAGCTTTTGGGTCCAAGACAAATGACCCAGACTTCAAACAAAGGCTAAAGAACATTGACATCCAGATCCTCCTGGAGACATGGGCCCGGGCAGAGGAGGAATCTCTCGCACCCATGGGATACAAGGAATTTTCTGTCTCCGCCCAGAAAAACAAGAACACCAAACATGGCCGCTGCTCAGGGGGCATACTAATATGGTACAAGGAGGAGATCCAAGAACATATCAAGGCAATAAAAAGAGGAGAAAGCCATATCTGGATGCAGATAAGCAGCTCCATCCTCACCTCTCAGCAGGACATCTACCTCTGCGCAGCCTACATCCCTCCATCAGAATCCCCATACTATAAGCCGGACATCTACGAGGAACTTCAGAGGGAGGCTGCCCAATTCCAGTCCAAAGGTAAGGTGCTCATCTGTGGAGACCTGAACGCCAGGACAGGTACAGAGAAGGACTACCTGTCACCTGACGGAAACACATACGTCCTGGGAGATGAGCCCTTCTACAGAGACTCAGTACAGACAACAAGAAACAGCTATGACAGAGTGGTGAATAAAAGCGGCAGAAAACTGCTGAACCTGTGCCGGAGCTTGGGGCTGCATATACTGAACGGGCGCACCAGGGGGGACTCATTAGGGAGATTTACACTAAACTCCCACACGGGCAGTAGTGTAGTGGATTATGCCATAACAGACATGGACCCAGCAAACATGAATGCCTTCATAGTCACCCCCGACACCCACATGTCAGACCACAACCAGACACTGCTGTACCTGAGATCCACGGACAAGTCACCCACACAAAAGCCCCACTTGAGCGGTCTCCACAATTTGCCACCATCCTTCAAGTGGTCCAAACAGTTAGCCATTGAATACACCAACACGACCAACAGAACAGAGATTAAAGAGCTGCTTGTAAACTTTCACACAAAATCCTATACATCAAACCAGCAAGGGGTCAACCTGGCAGTAAACGACTTTAATAACATCCTATATACCATGGCAGAGCTAGCAGGCCTCAGAAGGACCAACTCCAAGAGACCTACAAATAAACAAGGCCAAAAATGGTTTGATAAAGAATGCAAGACACTGCGCAACTCCCTAAGGATAGCCTCAAATCAAAAACACAGAGACCCGGACAACAAGGAGCTAAGAGTGGTCCATGACACCCTACAGAGGCAATACAAGCGAACCCTCAAGGAGAAAAAACAAAAGCACATCTCCCACAAACTGCAGCAGCTCGAAGACTCCCTCCAGGATAACTCATTCTGGGAGACATGGAGCCATATCGGTACAAGTCCCAAGCAAAGTACCCTCCACATTCAAAATGGCAACATCTGGCACAGCTACTTCAAGGGCCTCTACAAGAATATCCCAGAAGACGACCTAACCCCAGAACAAGAGCATATAATGACTAAACTGAGGGACATGGAGGAGACAATCAAGGACTTTCAAAATCCTCTGGACATACCAATCAGTGTGCTGGAAATAAAAGACAGAATCAAACTGCTAAAATCTAAGAAGGCCGCGGGCAGTGACGGCATCCTGCCAGAGATGATCAAATACAGTTCCCCAGATATTCATGCAGCACTTGCTAAACTATTCACCCACGTCCTGAGTGCCGGCTACTTCCCTCAAAGCTGGAATCAAGGTCTCATAACGCCCATCTACAAGGATGGAGACCGATATGACCCAGCAAACTACAGAGGGATCTGTGTCAACAGCATTCTGGGAAAACTGTTTAACAGCATCATTAATAAAAGGATTATCGCCTTCCTCACCCAGGGTGACGTCCTCAGCAGAAGCCAAGCTGGGTTCATGCCAAACCACCGCACCACGGACCACATTTACACCCTGCAAAGCCTCATCAAGACCCACGTCCACGACAAAAAACAGGGGAAAATATTTGCATGTTTCGTGGACTTCAAAAAGGCCTTTGACTCAGTGTGGCATCCAGGCCTGTTCCTGAAACTCCTGGAGAGCGGAATAGGTGGCAGGACCTACGACGTGATCAAGAGCTCATACACTGAGAACCGGTGCAGCGTGAAGGTGAACGGAAAGAGGACGGCTTTCTTCCGACAGGGCCGTGGGGTCAGACAGGGCTGCAGCCTGAGTCCAACTCTATTCAACATCTATATAAATGGACTAGCAACAGCTCTAGAGTCCTCCCCCACTCCAGGCCTCAGTCTGCATGACCGAGAGGTGAAGTTCCTGCTGTACGCAGATGACCTCCTGCTACTCTCCCCAACTGAAAGAGGCCTCCAAGATAGCCTGGCAGTACTGGAAACATTCAGCACCACATGGGCGCTTCCCATCAACCAAAAGAAGACCAAAGTCATGGTGTTTCAGAAGAGGAACCAGAACAAAATAAACACTCCCTCCTTCACATTAAATGGCTCCACGCTGGAGAACACCAGCAGCTACACCTACCTCGGTCTGGAGCTAAGCAATAACGGGAGCCTCAAGCAAGCAGCAGAAGCCCTGAAAGGAAAAGCATGCAGAACCTTCTATGCCATCAGAAGACAACTGTACCACCTCAAACCACCTGTGAGAGTCTGGCTCAAGATATTTGACAGCGTCATCACCCCTATACTGCTATATGGCAGCGAGGTATGGGGCCCAGTGACCTACCCAGACCACACAAAGTGGGATTCCAGCCCTACCGAAGTCTTCCACATGGAGTTCTGTAAATATCTCCTCCAAGTCCATCGCAGCACCTCAAACATAGAGCTGGGCCGATTCCCCTTATGGTTCACTATACACAAGAGGGCGCTATCACACCAGGCACACACACAGAACAGCAACCCCAGCTCCTACCATCATAAAGCCCTGCTGAGCCGGAGCCCAGAGCAAGCCAGGAACCCCGGCAGCCAGTCCAGCCAAAGTCAGAAACACCCCCTGACAAAAGCCCAAATAAAAGAGATCTCAGAGAGCTGCAAGATGCAATACATAGAGGACTGGAAGAGTGAATTAGAGAACTCCCAGAAACTCACCATCTACCGGTCACTGCGGAGGGACTACACTCTGGCCCCATATCTGGAAAGGCTACGCCACCCCAAAGACAGGCAGACCCTGAGCCTGTACAGACTGAGTGCCCACAGCCTAGAGGTGGAAACAGGGCGGCACCGACAGACATACAAGCCGCGAGAGAACAGACTGTGCCAGCACTGCCAGCAGGGGGCTCTGGAGGACGAGACGCATTTCCTACTGCACTGTGACAAATACTCAGCAGTGAGGGGCTCCCACTTCCAGAAATTTACCACCCATAGCCCGGGCTTTCCATCCATGGATGAGGACATGAAACTCCGCTTCCTACTGGGGGAAGAGGAATCAATGGTGGAGATCGCCGCCCAATATGTCACCACATGTCATAAGCTGAGGGGAACCTAAGACCCCTAAATGGACTGTCAGAGCCCAAATTGTGCCCCCCAACTCCCCATAACCCTGATCCCCTCCCACCACACTTACTGTATTTCTCTTGCTTTGGCAACACTAATTGTATTTTGGTCCTGCCAATAAAGCATATTTGAATTTGAATTTGAATTTGAATTTGAGAGAGAGAGGAACACAGAGAGAGAGAGAAACAGAGAGAAAGAGAGGAACAGAGAGAAAGAGAGGAACAGAGAGAAAGAGAGGAACAGAGAGAAAGAGAGGAACAAAGAGAAAGAGAGGAACAGAGAGAAAGAGAGGAACAGAGAGAAAGAGAGGAACAGAGAGAAAGAGAGGAACAAAGAGAAAGAGAGGAACAAAGAGAAAGAGATGAACAGAGAGAAAGAGAGGAACAAAGAGAAAGAGATGAACAGAGAGAAAGAGAGGAACAGAGAGAAAGAGAGGAACAGAGAGAAAGAGGAACAGAGAGAGAAAGAGGAACAGAGAGAGAGGAACAGAGAGAGAGAGAGGAACAGAGAGAAAGAGAGGAACAGAGAGAAAGAGGGGAACAGAGAAAAAGAGGGGAACAGAGAGAAAGAGAGGAACAGAGAGAGAGGAACAAAGAGAGAGGAACAGAGAGAGGAACAGAGAGAGGAACAGAGAGAGAGAGGAACAGAGAGAGAGAGGAACAGAGAGAGAGAGGAACAGAGAGAGAAAAAGAAAGGAACAGAGAGAAAGAGAGGAACAGAGAGAAAGACAGGAACAGAGAGAAAGACAGGAACAGAGAGAAAGACAGGAACAGAAAGAGAGAGAGGAACAGAGAGAAAGAGGAACAGAGAGAAAGAGAAGAACAGAGAGAAAGAGAGGAAGAGAGAGAGAGGAACAGAGAGAGAGGAACAGAGAGAAAGAGGAACAGAGAGAGAGAGGAACAGAGAGAAAGAGAGGAACAAAGACAAAGAGAGGAACAAAGAGAAAGAGGAACAGAGAGAGAGGAACAGAGAGAGAGAGAGAGGAACAGAGAGCGAGAGGAACAGAGAGCGAGAGGAACAGAGAGCGAGAGGAACAGAGAGAGAGAGGAACAGAGAGAGAGAGGAACAGAAAGAGAGAGAGGAACAGAGAGAGAGAGAGAGGAACAGAGAGAAAGAGAGGAACAGAGAGAAAGAGAGAGACAGAGAGAAAGAGTAACAGAGAGAAAGAGAGAGACAGAGAGAAAGAGGAACAGAGAGAAAGAGAGGAACAGAGAGAGAGAGGAACAGAGAGAAAGAGAAGAACAGAGAGAAAGAGAAGAACAGAGAGAAAGAGAAGAACAGAGAGAAAGAGAGGAACAGAGAGAGAGAGGAACAGAGAGAGAGAGGAACAGAGAGAAAGAGAGAGACAGAGAGAAAGAGGAACAGAGAGCGAGAGAAACAGAGAGAGAGAGGAACAGAGAGAGAGAGGAACAGAAAGAGAGAGAGGAACAGAGAGAGAGAGAGGAACAGAGAGAAAGAGAGGAACAGAGAGAAAGAGAGAGACAGAGAGAAAGAGTAACAGAGAGAAAGAGAGAGACAGAGAGAAAGAGGAACAGAGAAAAAGAGAGGAACAGAGAGAGAGAGGAACAGAGAGAAAGAGAAGAACAGAGAGAAAGAGAAGAACAGAGAGAAAGAGAAGAACAGAGAGAAAGAGAGGAACAGAGAGAGAGAGGAACAGAGAGAGAGGAACAGAGAGAAAGAGGAACAGAGAGAGAGAGGAACAGAGAGAGAGATGAACAGAGAGAGAGAGAGGAACAGAGAGAGAAAGAGAGGAACAGAGAGAAAGAGAGGAAGAGAGAGAAAGAGAGGAACAGAGAGAGAGAGAGGAACAGAGAGAGAGGAACAGAGAGAAAGAGAGGAACAGAGAGAGAGAAAGGAACAGAGAGAAAGAGAGGAACAGAGAGACAGAGATGAACCGAGAGAAAGAGAGGAACAGAGAGAAAGAGGAACAGAAAGAAAGAGGAAAAGAGAGAGAGAGGAACAGAGAGAAAGAGAGGGACAGAGAGAGAGGAACAGAGAGAGAGAGGAACAGAGAGAGAGGAACAGAGAGAAAGACAGGAACAGAGAGAGAGAGAAATAGAGGAACAGAGAGAAAGAGATGAACAGAGAGAAAGAGAGGAACAGAGAGAGAGGAACAGAGAGAAAGAGAGAGAGAGACAGAGAGAAAGATGAACAGAGAGAAAGAGAGGAACAGAGAGGAAGAGAAGAACAGAGAGAAAGAGGAACAGAGAGAAAGAGGAACAGAGAGAAAGAGGAACAGAGAGAGAGAGGAACAGAGAGAGAGAAAGGAACAGAGAGAAAGAGAGGAACAAAGAGAAAGAGAGAGACAGAGAGAAAGAGGAACAGAGAGAAATAGAGGAACAGAGAGAAAGAGAGGAGCAGAGAGAGAGAGGAACAGAGAGAAAGAGAGGAGCAGAGAGAAAGAGGAACAGAGAGAAAGAGAGGAACAGAGAGAAAGAGGAACAGAGAGAAAGAGGAACAGAGAGAAAGAGGAACAGAGAGAAAGAGAGAGGAACAGAGAGAAAGAGAGGAACAGAAAGAAAGGAACAGAGAGAGAGGAACAGAGAGAAAGAGGAACAGAGAGAAAGAGGAACAGAGAGAGAGAGGAACAGAGAGAGAGAGGGAAAGAGAGAGAGAAGAACAGAGAGAAAGAGAGGAACAGAGAGAGAGGAACAGAGAGAGAGAGAGAAGAACAGAGAGAAATAGAGGAACAGAGAGAAAGAGAGGAACAGAGAGAGAGGAACAGAGAGAGAGAGAGAAGAACAGAGAGAAATAGAGGAACAGAGAAAGAAGAACAGAGAGAAAGAGAGGAACAGAGAAAGAGGAACAGAGAGAAAGAGGAACAGAGAGAGGAACAGAGAGAAAGAGAGGAACAGAGAGAGAGGAACAGAGAGAGAGGAACAGAGAGAAAGAGAGGAACAGAGAGAAAGAGGAACAGAGAGAGAAGAACAGAGAGAGAGGAACAGAGAGAGAGGAACAGAGAGAGGAACAGAGAGAGAGAGGAACAGAGAGAGAGGAACAGAGAGAGGAACAGAGAGAGAGAGGAACAGAGAGAAAGAGAAGAACAGAGAGAAAGAGAAGAACAGAGAGAAAGAGAAGAACAGAGAGAAAGAGAGGAACAGAGAGAGAGAGGAACAGAGAGAAAGAGAGAGACAGAGAGAAAGAGGAACAGAGAGCGAGAGGAACAGAGAGAGAGAGGAACAGAGAGAGAGAGGAACAGAAAGAGAGAGAGGAACAGAGAGAGAGAGAGAGAGGAACAGAGAGAAAGAGAGGAACAGAGAGAAAGAGAGAGACAGAGAGAAAGAGTAACAGAGAGAAAGAGAGAGACAGAGAGAAAGAGGAACAGAGAAAAAGAGAGGAACAGAGAGAGAGAGGAACAGAGAGAAAGAGAAGAACAGAGAGAAAGAGAAGAACAGAGAGAAAGAGAAGAACAGAGAGAAAGAGAGGAACAGAGAGAGAGAGGAACAGAGAGAGAGAGGAACAGAGAGAAAGAGGAACAGAGAGAGAGAGGAACAGAGAGAGAGATGAACAGAGAGAGAGAGAGGAACAGAGAGAGAAAGAGAGGAACAGAGAGAAAGAGATGAACAGAGAGAAAGAGAGGAAGAGAGAGAAAGAGAGGAACAGAGAGAGAGAGGAACAGAGAGAGAGGAACAGAGAGAAAGAGAGGAACAGAGAGAGAGAAAGGAACAGAGAGAAAGAGAGGAACAGAGAGACAGAGATGAACAGAGAGAAAGAGAGGAACAGAGAGAAAGAGGAACAGAAAGAAAGAGGAAAAGAGAGAGAGAGGAACAGAGAGAAAGAGAGGGACAGAGAGAGAGGAACAGAGAGAGAGAGGAACAGAGAGAGAGGAACAGAGAGAAAGACAGGAACAGAGAGAGAGAGAGAAATAGAGGAACAGAGAGAAAGAGATGAACAGAGAGAAAGAGAGGAACAGAGAGAAAGAGAGGAACAGAGAGAAAGAGAGAGACAGAGAGAAAGATGAACAGAGAGAAAGAGAGGAACAGAGAGGAAGAGAAGAACAGAGAGAAAGAGGAACAGAGAGAAAGAGGAACAGAGAGAAAGAGGAACAGAGAGAGAGAGAGAGAGAGGAACAGAGAGAAATAGAGGAACAGAGAGAAAGAGAGGAGCAGAGAGAGAGAGGAACAGAGAGAAAGAGAGGAGCAGAGAGAAAGAGGAACAGAGAGAAAGAGAGGAACAGAGAGAAAGAGGAACAGAGAGAAAGAGGAACAGAGAGAAAGAGGAACAGAGAGAAAGAGAGAGGAACAGAGAGAAAGAGAGGAACAGAAAGAAAGGAACAGAGAGAGAGGAACAGAGAGAAAGAGGAACAGAGAGAAAGAGGAACAGAGAGAAAGAGAGGAACAGAGAGAGAGGAACAGAGAGCGAGAGGGAAAGAGAGAGAAGAACAGAGAGAAAGAGAGGAACAGAGAGAGAGGAACAGAGAGAGAGAGAGAGAAGAACAGAGAGAAATAGAGGAACAGAGAGAGAGGAACAGAGAGAGAGAGAGAAGAATAGAGAGAAATAGAGGAACAGAGAGAGAGGAACAGAGAGAAAGAGAGGAACAGAGAGAGAGAGGAACAGAGAGAGAGAGAGAGAAGAACAGAGAGAAATAGAGGAACAGAGAAAGAAGAACAGAGAGAAAGAGAGGAACAGAGAAAGAGGAACAGAGAGAAAGAGGAACAGAGAGAGAGGAACAGAGAGAAAGAGAGGAACAGAGAGAGAAGAACAGAGAGAGAGAGGAACAGAGAGAAAGAGAGGAACAGAGAGAAAGAGGAACAGAGAGAGAGAGGAACAGAGAGAGAGGAACAGAGAGAGGAACAGAGAGAGGAACAGAGAGAAAGAGAGAAACAGAGAGAAAGAGAAAAGGAGTGAAAAAGAAGAAGAGGGAGTAAGAGAGAAAAGGAGCGAAAAAGAGAAAGAAAATGATATTACCTGGAGTTACATACTTGATAGAAGATAGATTATGAATAAAGAGATGAATAGATAGATAGATAGAGGGATAGATAGAGGGATAGATAGAGGGATAGATAGATATGACATAGGTAGGTAGATAGATAGATAATAGACAGATAGATAGAAGATAGATAAATGGATAGATAGATAGATAGATAGATAGATAGAGGGATAGATAGAGGGATAGAGGGATAGATAGATAGATAGATAGATAGAGGGATAGATAGAGGGATAGAGGGATAGATAGATAGATAGATAGATAGATGGATAGATAGATAGATAGATGGATAGATAGATATTACTGTATATTGTATAAAATAAATATATTAAATGCATAGCCATGAATTCTAAATACAGATGGATTAAAAAAATCAGATTTGTAAGAATTCAAACTTTTTGTGATTCTCTTTCATGTGAGCCGTAGACATAGCTGTCTGTCCCATCTTGCTGGATTGTAAAGGTCCAGAAAAGGGGTTAAAAAAAATAATAGTAATAATATCCTGCCCTGTCACCCCTGCGGCTCCTCCGCAGGCTTCGGTCTTTTCTGGTTTTCATGGCAGGTGATATCCTCTGCCACATCTTACTGCCATGAAGACCAGAAGAGTTTGGAGCTGGATGGAACCAGAGGAGGACCGGTTGGGAGAAGCGGTGGCGGACAGGTGAGTGGTAATTTTTTTTTACTCTACATTCATTATACTCTGGGGGTCGTAGGAGCAGAAAAGGGGGATTTCAATTCGCATTGAATAGAATTTCCTCCCAAACTGGAGAGAGCTGTGGAATTTCAATTTTGCACACAACCAGAAACAATACTTATAGGGAGTGCAATGGCGCCATCTGCTGGTAAGAGAAAGGAGCAATCAATGGTGGAAAATGGCATGGAGTAACTGCTGATAGAGTTAAGCAATTTTTTCCCAAAATTTTTCATGTTCAGCAGGACACAGGATATAATGGCTGCAGAGTGGAATAAAACAGGCAAAAAGCCATCAAGTCCACGATCAGTGGTTACTCTACAGCAGCGCATAGACTCTGTCCCTGCAGCATGAATTATATTGTATACTCATTTATATACACAATACTGTATGTGTTTTTGTATATTTTTTACTTAGTTGATTGTATTATAGATGATACTGCCTCCTATGTAAAACTATATAAAATATTTCAGTACAAAAAGTAAAAAAATCCCCGCTCACCTTCAGCCACAGATCAAACATGGCCTCCAGGAAAAACCAAATACATATCATATCTAAGGTCGCAATGCAGCACTAATAGATATTGTACAAAATTTTATGGCAATAGTGATCAAGTAATATATATGTTGATGACCGAATAGGAATAATCCTCAAAACATACAAAGTAGGGAGAGTAGGAGCTCAAAATGCATCAGTGTGTTATTTGTCCCCAAGATTTTGTTGGGTTTTAATAATTTTTTCAACAATAAACGTTATAGTATTTTTTTTTTTTTTACAATATCAAGTAGTGCTGTATTGCATTATTGTATATACATTTCTAGTATTATTCTTGTACATAAGGGCAGTATTATAGTAGTTATATTCTTGTACATAGGGGCAGTATTACTGTATAGTAGTTATATTCTTGTACACAGGGGGCAGTATTATAGTAGTTATATTCTTGTACATAATAGCAGTATTAAAGTAGTTATATTCTTGTACATAGGGAGCAGTGTTATAGTAGTTATATTCTTGTACATAGAAGCAGTATTATAGCAGTTATATTCTTGTACATAGGGGGCAGTATTAAAGTAGTTGTATTCTTGTACATAGGAGCAGTATTACTGTATAGTAGTTATATTCTTGTAAATAGGAGCAGTATTATAGCAGTTATATTCTTGTACATAGGGGGCAGTATTAAAGTAGTTGTATTCTTGTACATAGGAGCAGTATTACTGTATAGTAGTTATATTCTTGTAAATAGGAGGAGTATTATAGTAGTTATATTCTTGTACATAGGAGCAGTATTATAGTTGTTATATTCTTGTATATAGGAGCAGTATTATAGTAGTTATATTCTTGTACATAGGGGCAGTATTATAGTAGTTATATTCTTGTACATAGGGGCAGTATTATAGTAGTTATATTCTTGTAAATAGGAGCAGTATTATAGTAGTTATATTCTTGTATATAGAAGCAGTAGTATAGTAGTTATATTCTTGTACATAGGGGCAGTATTATAGTAGTTATATTCTTGTACATAGGGGCAGTATTATAGTAGTTATATTCTTGTACATAGGGGGCAGTATTATAGTAGTTATATTCTTGTAAATAGGAGCAGTATTATAGTAGTTATATTCTTGTATATAGAAGCAGTAGTATAGTAGTTATATTCTTGTACATAGGAGCAGTATTATAGTAGTTATATTCTTGTACATAGGGGCAGTATTATAGTAGTTATATTCTTGTATATAGAAGCAGTAGTATAGTAGTTATATTCTTATACATAGGGGGCAGTATTATAGTAGTTATATTCTTGTACATAGGGGGCAGTATTATAGTAGTTATATTCATAGAATCATAGAATATTAGAGTTGGAAGGGACCTCCTGAGTCATCTAGTCCAACCCCCTGCTCAAAGCAGGATTCACTAAATCATCCCAGACAGATGTCCGTCCAACCTCTTTTTAAAGACTTCCGTTGAAGAAGAACTCACCACCTCTCGTGGCAGCCGGTTCCACTCATTGATCACCCTCACTGTCAAAAACTTTTTTCTAATATCTAATCTGTCTCCTCCCCATCAGTTTCATCCCATTGCTTCTAGTCTTTCCTTGTGAAAATGAGAATAAAACTGATCCCTCTACATTGTGACAGCCTTTAAGATACTTGTAGACAGCTCTTAAGTCTCCTCTCAGTCTTCTCTTTTGCAACCTAAACAATCCTGAATCCTGTAACCGTTCCTCATAGCACATGGGTTGCACACCAGTCACCATTCTGGTCACTCTTCTCTGAACTTGCTCCAGTTTGTTGATGTCTTTTTTAAAATGCAGTGCCCAGAACTGGACACAATATTCCAGATGAGGTCTGACCAAAGAGGAGTAGAGGGGGATAATGACTTCATCTGATCTAGAATGGTGTTTGCCTTTTTTGCTGCTGCGTCACACTGTTGACTCATGTTCAGTCTGTGATCTATTAGTATACCTAAGTCTTTTTCACACATGCTGTGGATAGCTCTATTCCTCCCATGCTGTATATGCTCTTTTCATGATTCTTGCCAAGATGTGTGACTTTGCATTTCTCCCTGTTAAAAACCATTCTATTAGTTACTGCCCATTGTTCCAGCTTGTTTAGATCTTGTTGAATCCACTCTCTCTCTTCTCTAGTATTAGCTATTCCTCCTAGCTTTGTGTCATCATCAAATTTAATCAGTTTACCCTTAATACCTTCATCTAAATCATTGATAAAGATGTTGAACAACACCGGGCCCAGAACAGAGCCCTGTGGTATCCCACTAGAGACAGTCTTCCAACTGGATGTGCAGCCATTTATGACCACTCTTTGACTCCGATCACTAAGCCAGTTACAAATCCATCTAACAGTTGCCTTGTCCATTCCACACTTGGTCATTTTTTCAATAAGGATTGTATGAGATACTTTGTCAAATGCTTTGCTGAAGTCAAGATATACTATATCTACTGCATTTCCCTGATCCACCCAGTCAGTGATTTTGTCATAGAAGGAAATTAAGTTAGTCTGACATGACTTATTTGTTACAAACCCATGCTGGCTCTGGTTGATCATTTCATTATCATCCAGGTACTTGCATAAATGTTGTTTAATAATTTGTTCAAAGATCTTTCCTGGTATGGAAGTCAGGCTCACATGCCTGTAGTTCCCTGGGTTCACCTTCTTCCCCTTTTTGAAGATAGGGACAACATTTTCTCTCCAGTCTTTTGGAACTTCTCCTGTTCTCCAAGAATTTTCAAAAATTATGAAACGTGGTTCTAATATTTCCTCTGCTAACTTCTTCAGTACTCTGGGGTGTAATTCATCTGGACCTGGGGATTTGAATTCATTAATGTTAGCTAAGTATTCCCTCACTATCTCTTTGTTTATTGATGGCCTGGATTCTTCTAATCCTACAATAGAACGGTGAAGATCAGTTGATTTTACTTTTACTTTTTCAGAGAAAACAGATGCAAAATAACAATTTAAAAATTTGGCCTTCTCAACATCATTTTTTACAACTTCACCATTTTCAGCCTGGAAAATTCCTATAACAACTTTGACTTTTCTTTTATTTTTGACATAACTCCAAAATCCAAAATCCTTTTTTTCCTTTCGTCACGACAGCACCCACGAGAGAGGGATCCGCCCTTTTCAGGACAGGAAACCTACAGATAAAAAGGGGCGGTCCCCCTCCCTCATGAGTTGGTTTCCTGTCCTGCTGGGATCGGAACCTACAGTGCCTGGGTCCTGTTGAGTCCGTGCGGTCTCCTAGGGAACGGCGGAGCTCTGGATCTGGAAGCACGGTCGGTGGAGCTCCCCTCGTGGACTCCGTCCTCCGATGCACCTCGTCCTCTTTCTCCTGGTCCGGCTTTGCCTCCAGGGATATGGCGCCTGCAGCAGGGTGTGCTTCTACCGGATCGTGTGCGCGGCGGGGGGGGGCCTGCCGCGTCGACAGTGCACGCTTCCCTGCTGCAGTGACCCGGAAGTGTGCAGGAGCGCTTCCGGGGGAGCGGCCGGGAAGGTTCCTAGTGAAGCCCGTGGTCCCCTGCATCCTGGCCGGACGCTGCGGTGCTGGTGAGTCTATGGCGGTCGGGCCGGAGCCTCTCCCTGACGCGTGCCTGCGTCTTCGCCGCTGCACGGCGTGTGCACGTGGGGGGGGTGTCCTGGGCCTGCCGCGTCCGCGGTCTGTCTCCGCGTCGGTGACCCGAACGCTGTGCTCCTGCTTCTGCGGTTCAGGGGGGGCTCGGCTGTCGATCTCTGCCAGCCCTTCCCCCTGCCCTTCTGTCCGGGGGTTGCTCCCCTTCTAGGTCAGTCCCTCTGCCGTCGGCGTCCCTCCTGCTGTGCTGTGGCCGGCGTCCTGGTGGTGTCTGCCCTGGGGTGTGAGCCGGGGTGCCCTCTTGGTCTGTACTCGGTGGCCTCTGTGCCTCCTGCCTCTGAGCTCCTGGGCCCCTGTGGCATCCTGGCCCCTATGGCCTCCTGGCCTCGGTGGAACCTGGCCCCTGTGGCCTCCTGGCCCCTGTGGCCGCCTGGCCTCTGTGGCCTCCTGGCCCCTGTATCCTCCTGGCCTCTGTGTCCTCCTGGCCTCTGTGTCCTCCTGGCCTCTGTGTCCTCCTGGCCTCTGTGGTCGCCTGACCCCGGTGGCCTCCTGGCCTCTGTGGCCTCCGGGCCTGTGTGGCCTCCGGGACTCTTGGATTCTGTGACTCCGGGCCTCTTGGCTTCTGTGGCCTCTGGGCTTCTGTGGCCTCGGGCCTCCTGGCTTCTGTGGCCTCCTGGCCTCCTGGCTTCTGTGGCCTCCTGGCTTTTGTGGCCTCGGGGCCTCCTGGCTTCTGTGGCCCTTATGCCTGTTTGCCTCGGTGCCTGTTTGCCTCGGTGCCTGTTGGCCTCTGTGCCGGTTTGGCCTCTGTGCCTGTTGGCCTCTGTGCCTGTTTGGCCTCTGTGCCTGTTTGGCCTCTGTGCCTGTTGGGCCTCCGTGCCTGTTTGGCTTCCGTGCCTGTTGGCTTCCGTGCCTGTTTGGCCTCTGTGCCTGTTTGGCCTCTGTGCCTGTTGGCCTCTGCGCCTGTTGGCCTCTGCGCCTGTTTGGCCTCTGCGCCTGTGTGACCTCTGCGTCTGTGTGGCCTCTGGGCCTCTGTGCCTCTGGGCCTCTGTGCCTCGGGGCCTCTGGGCCTCTTGGCCTCTGTGCCTCTTGGCCTCTGTGCCTCCGGGCTTCTGTGCTTCGGGGCCTCGGTCCTCGGTGCCTCCTGGTCTCGTGCTGCTTGGCTTCGTGCTTCCTGGCCTCGTGCTCCGGGCCTCGTGATTCTTGGCCTCGTGCTTCCTGTCCTCGTGCCTCTGTCCCTCGGTGCCTCTTGGCCTTGGGCCTCCTGGCCTTGGGCCTCTGTGCCTCCTGGCCTCGGGCCTCTGTACCTCCTGGCTTCAGGCTTCTCTGCCTCCTGGCCTCGGGTTTCTCTGCCTCCTGGCCTCGGTGCCTCCTGGCCTCGGTGCCTCCTGTCCTCGGTGCCTCCTGGCCTCGGGCCTCTGTGCCTTGTGCTTCCTGGCCGCCTGCCTCTGTTGCCTCCTGACCTCTGTGCTTCCTTGCCTCCTGGCCTCCGGCCTTCCCGGTCTCTGGGCCTCCTGGCCTTTATGGCCCTTGTGGCTTCTGGGCCTCTGTGGCTTCCTGGCTTCTGGCCCTCCCGGCCTTGGGCCTTGGGGCCCCGTGCCTCTGTGCCTCCGGGCCTCCTGCTTCTGGGCCTCCTGGCCTCGGGCCTCTGTGTCTCCTGCCCTCTGTGTCTCCTGGCCTCCTGCCCTCTGTGCCTCTTGGCCTCTGTGCCTCTTGGCCTCTGTGCCTCTTGGCCTCTGTGTCTCTTGACCTCTGTGCCTCTGGGCCTCTGTGTCTCCTGCCTCAGGGCCTCTTGGCCTCTGGCCGTCTGTGCCTCTGGGCTTCTGGGCCTCTGGGCTTCTGTGCCTCTGGGTTTCTGTGCCTCTGGGCTTCTGTGCCTCTGGGCTTCTGTGCCTCTGGGCTTCTGTGCTTCTGGGCTTCTGTGCCTCTGGGCTTATGTGCCTCTGGGCTTATGTGCCTCTGGGCTTCTGTGCCTCTGGCCCTCTGGGTCTCTGGCCCTCTGTGTCTCTGGCCCTCTGTGTCTCTGGCCCTCTGTGTCTCTGGGCCTCTGTGTCTCTGGCCCTCTGTGCATCTGCCCTCTGTGCCTCTTGGCCTCTGTGCCTCTTGGCATCTGTGCCTCTTGGCCTCTGTCCCTCTTGGCCTCGGGGTCTCTTGGCCTCTGGGCCTCGGTGGCCTTTGGACCGCCGGGGCCTGTGTTCTGGCTTCCGCCTCTGCCGCTGCTCCCTTCCTGCCCTGCCGTCCCTGGTTCTCCCTCCTGGTGGCGTGCTTGTTCCGGGCCCCTGGGTTCTTCCGTCCCGGCCAGCCCTCCTGTCGCGGAGTCCCTTCCCCCCCCCGCGTCGCAGGCCTTCCCTTGCTGGTGTGTTTTTTGTCGGGGCGTTGCTGATGCTGCGTTGTGGGCCGCCTGTCCGCACTCAACCTTGTGGTCGGCTGTGGTTGCTCTTCCTGGCCTCTCTTCCTACCTCCTCGTCTGCTGTATTCAGTTGTCCTCTGTTCTGCCGTTCTCCTGTCGGGTGGGGTTTTGGGTCTCTCGGTCGGTCCCCTCCGGGTGACCGTTTCTGCCCTGGGCGCCCTGTTTACGTCCCGTCTTGCGGGTTCTGTGGGGTTGTGCGCTTCCTTCCGACTGGGGGCCACTGCCAGCCAGTCCGTCTACCGGCTCTCCTCCCGGGGGTCTTGCTCTGGGGTGGGACGCCCTCCCCTTTGTGCCCTTCTTGCCCCTCTCTGTCGTGTGCTCTTTCTCCCTTCCTTTCGCGTCCTTGCTTGGGGGGGGGCGCTGTCCCCCCCCCCCCCCGGGTCGCTCGGCGGCCCCTTGGCGGCTGGATGGGTCTTTTGTTTTTTGTCTTTCAGGGTTCCGGCTGTGCTCCTCTGGTGTCGTGCCGTCCTTTGCCCCGATGGCTGTGGGCTTCGGTTTCCCTCGTGTCTGTGGTGCAGCCTGTTCTCCTGTCCTCCCCGGTGACGGATCGTTCTCCTGCGAGGTGGCCTCCTACTTGGTGGCTGTGGCGGATGTCTCCTCAACGGTTTGGTGGGACTGTGACCTGGTCTTCTCCTTCCACTTTCCGGGCTCTGCCGGCTGACCCTTGGTTCTTCCACTGACCTTCTGTTTGGCAGCTTGGCTCTTCCCGTGGTTGTCCCGCCCTCAGTGTGTCTTCTCTCTCTAAGTCTCTCGTGGGTGCTGTCGTGACGAAAGGAAAAGACTATATTACGTACCGGTAATGGGATTTTCCTGAGTCCACGACAGCACCCTTTACACCCCTGCCCTTTCTTTGTTTGTTTTTTCTCACGCTTCGGTGTCCTGGGATTGGTCTGTGTTATTTACTAATTCTTTGGCGGTTCCTCTCCCGGTCTCTGCAACCAACTGATGAGGGAGGGGGACCGCCCCTTTTTATCTGTAGGTTTCCTGTCCTGAAGGGGGCGGATCCCTCTCTTGTGGGTGCTGTCGTGGACTCAGGAAAATCCCATTACCGGTACGTAATATAGTCTTTATTGCTTTTGACATCTCTTGCAAGCCTTATTTCATTATCAGCTTTGGCTAATCTGATGTGTGCCCTGCAGGTTTTGCAGACAGTGTTATATTCTTCTTTAGATATGCCTCCCTCTTTCCATTTATTAAACATTTCTTTCTTCCTTTTTAGCATGTGTTTAAGTTCTGTGTTCATCCAACCTAATTTCCTTAAATGTTTCTTATTCTTCCCTCTTTTAGGGATTGTTAACAATTGCGCTTTGAGAATCTCATTTTTCAAGATGTCCCATCCTTCCTGGACATTTCTGTCCTTAAGGACATCTGGCCATTGAATCCCTTCTATTCTCTTTTTGAGTCCCTTAAAATCTGCCTTTCTGAAATCCAGCCTTGAAGTCTGAGTTTTCACAGGTCTTCCTACTCTAGTTATCCAAAACTCTATGATAGAATGGTCACTGTTCCAGGGTCCCAGCCACCCTTACCTCCTCAACCATTTCCACCCTGTTTGTAAGGATTAGATCCAACGTAGCAGATCCCCTTGTTTTCTCCTCTACCTTTTGGAAGATAAAGTTGTCAGCAACAGAGGATAAGAATTTGTTGGAACTGTTACTATTGCCTGAGAGAGATTCCCAACAAATGTCTGGATAGTTGAAATCTCCCATGATCACATCATCATATTTTTTGTGAAGTTGGTCATCTGATGTATAAAGAGTAGAGTTGAGCGATGTTCGAGGTTCGCCAATTTCGTGTTCGAGTGATTTTGGGGGGTGTTCGAGATCGAACTCGAACTCGAGCTTTTTGCTAAAAGCTCGACAGTTCGAGTTACGTTCGAGAACGGTTCGATCACCATAAACATGCCTTTTCACAGTAAGGCTATGTGCACATGTTGCTATCTGCATGTGTCCGTCCCCAGCACAATCCCTCTCCCTTTCCTACTCACCGATCACGTGCGTCTCGCTCCACGGCTGTCACAAATCTGCGGCGTCTTTTCCTCTTTAGAAAATGGCTGCCGCTTCATTAATCAATTAGTTATTCCGTGCTTTCCCCACCCACCGGCGCTTATGATTGGTTGCAGTCAGACACATCCCCAAGCTGAGTGACAGCTGTCTCACAGCAACCAATCACAGCCGCCGGTGGGCGGGTCTATATCGTGCATTAAAATAAATAAATAAAAAAAAATGCAGTCCCCCCATATTTGATACCAGCCAGGATAAAGCCACACGGCTGGAGGCTGGTATTGTCAGGATGGAGAGCGCCACGGTATGGGGAGCCCTCCAGCCTAACAATATTACCCAGCAGCCGCCCAGAATTGCCGCATCCATTAGGTGCGACAGTCCTGGGGGGACTCTACCTGGCTCATCCCGAATTGCCCTGGTGCGGTGGCAATTGGGGTAATAATGAGTTTAATCATGGTAGGCGTCTCCCCGAGATACCTTTCATGATTAAACTTAAAGTGAAAGTAAAGAAACACACACCGAAAAATCCTTTATTTGGAATAAAAGACAAAAAAACAACCCTGGTTCACCCCTTTATTAATCCCAAAAATACCCCTCCAGGTCCGAAGTAATCCACACGACACTGTCAGCTCTGCTCCCTCAAGATGTAGTGGCACTGAAGTGACTCACGCAGTTAGCAGAGACTTCAGTCAGCACAGCAGGCTTCAAGATTACAAAATCTGCCTATCTATAGTGTAAGAGCCACTAGACTAGTGGATAAAGTGCCCGCCTAAGAAGCATAATGTCATGATTTCGAGTCCCGGTAAGGAATTTAATTTTTTTTTATTTATAATTTTAAATTATAATTATTATCTATTTTTAAAGTGAAAGTAAATAAACACACCGCGAAAAATCCTTTATTTGGTATAAATGACAAAAAAACACAGTTTCACCATTTTATTAACTCCTTCAGCCCCGGGGCACTTTCCGTTTTTGCGTTTTTGCTCCCCTTCTTCCGAGAACCGTAACTTTTTTATTTTTCCGTCAATCTTGCCATATGAGGGCTTGTTTTTTGCGGAACAAGTTGTACTTTTAAATGAAACCATACGTTTTACCATATGGTGTACTGGAAAACAGCAAAAAAATTCCAAGTGTGGAAAAACTGCAAAAAAAGTGTGATGGCACAATAGTTTTTGGGATGTTTTATTCACGGTGTTCACTATATGGTAAAACTGATCTGTGGGTATGATGCCTGAGGTCGGTGCGAGTTTTTAGACACCAAACATGTATAGGTTTACTTGTATCTAAGGGGTTAAAAAAAATTCACA